>NC_137773.1:19548249-20051231 GCF_963455305.1 Plecotus auritus
GAAGCATGTTGATTCCTCCCTGGAAAACACTTTTTTGACTCACAGGAACTCTGTTTACTATAGCCATTACCTTTTATTTATGTTTGTTAGTCGCTGGGCAGCTAACTAGACTGTGGCATATGGATCCCCGAAGGCAAGGAGAAAGACTGCAACTGTTGTTTGCTGCCTGAAAAGGAGTTCATATTTATGATTTCCCTTACCCCACATTGTGAATTTAAATGTGGCAATTTTCGAGCTGGGAAAACAATTTCCATTAACAGATCCCGGAAATGCACTAATGGACTCTGGGCTTGATAGCACACAAAGGGCATCAATTGGCCATGAACTTTTTCCTCAGGGAAGTTCAATGTGGGAATATACAGCTACTTCTGAGGCTTCACGACCCTTCCTTCTCCCCCACCTTCCCATTGTAAGGGAATATAGCTGGAAAGACTCATAGTAGGAGAGGGAAGGATGTAAGGGCAGGGACAAAGGGAAACGGCACTGGAAGGGATAAGGAGCCATTGGAAGGGAGAAGAAAGGCTGGGTTACCAAGTTCTTAATTCTGATTTTTGCTGTGAGTGATCAGACCACTTTTCTGTCTTTAAAAATTAAACCTCTAGTGTTTGCTCCTCTCAGATACAAGGTACAGTTCGGGTCAATAGTGTGAAGAGGTGTTTGGAGAAAGTGGGTAATCCTCATGGAATAAGCCCCACAACAATGTGGGAAAAGTTTATGTATGTCCTATATTGGCGGGCTCATGATCTCATTATCAGATAAAAAAAAGGGGGCTGCCTGAAAGGCATTTAATTAAATTTTACCTCTAAATATCCCCCCTTCCTGGGTGATCCTCTGAACTTGAACTCTGATCCCTTATGCTACAATGTTGTTCTAGTTGATTGCTGTGTTGGCTGGGTCTCCACAAAGAGATTGTCAGTTCCCCAGAGCATTGATGATGGTTTTTGTATTTTCTGACCCCTCCCAACAACATATAGTATAAGATATTCCATGCAGTATAAGAGCTTGAGAAATACTTTTATTTTTTTTGAACGAATGGACCAAATCTAAACGCAGTATCACCTTAGGTGTCTCTAACTCAGCTATTTGGCAAGCTTACCTACCTGAAACATTATGAAAAAGGACCAGAAAGTGTGAAATTGTAGGATGATTGTTGTAGTTAACAATTATTTCACTGAGGGCTTATTATGGGGCAGGCATCGTATTAAGTACTATGCAAGCTTTATTTCATTTAATCCTCACATCCCGATTTGGTTGTCTTGTTATTACTATTTCCATTCCAAAGACAAATATAAACCTTGACTGAGGTTCTAACCCACATCTGTGTGATTTAAGCCAATCCACATAACCCCTGCGATTTCCAGCTTTCCAAAGACAGGGCACTGTGTGCATCCACATGTTCCCTCTAGTGCTCACTTAGGCCCTTCCCTTCCACTCACTGAGTCCTTTTAAAAAACTTACTTTGTCTTTACTATTAATAAAAAGCCAATTTGGATAGAAAACAAACAAAAGAAACTGACTTTACACACAGCAAGGATCTCTATTCTCCAAGCCCACAGCTAAGGCAGCAAATGAGAAAAGTCTTATCACAGGCCATTTTATAAGATACTAATTTTGCAATTGGACTATAAGGAAGGGGCCAAAGCAGTTTTTGTTGTTGTTGTTAATCCTCACCCTTGGATATTTTTCCATTGATTTTTAGAAAGCATGGAAGGGAAAGGGAGAGACACAGAGAGAAAGAAACATCAAGGAGAGAGAGACACATTGGGTGGGCTGCCTCCCACATGAGCCTCTAACAGGACCGGGGATTGGGCCTACAACCGAGGTACAAGCCCTAGACCCAGAATCGAAATTGGAACCTTCAGTCCTAGGGCTGACGCTCTATCCACTGAGCAAAACTGGCTAGGGCCCTCTCCTTTCCCTCCCTCCCTCCCTCCCTCCTTCCCTCCCTCCCTCCCTCCCTCCCTCCCTCCCTCCCTCCTTCCCTCTTTCCCTCCCTCCCTCCCTCCCTCCCTCCCTCCCTCCCTCCCTCCCTCCTTCCCTCTTTCCCTCCCTCCTCCTCCAGAAATTGCACACTAGTTTTACATATATGATATACATTTCTGGCCCTGTAACTTTCTTTGGGGCTAAGATCCCTGATAGAGCCCAGAGAACTGAATGGGGATCTGAAGTCTGGCTCCTCCAACAGGCATTCTACAGACAGAAAGCATTCCAGAGGCACCTTTGATCCCCAGCCCGGCCCATACTGTGAGAAGCAGGTGTCAGCAGTTCATTTGCAACCCCATCTGATCCTTTAATGTAGAACCTTTTGCCAGCAACAGCAGGCACATGGGTTTGTGTCAGACACCTTGGAGGTGCTTGACAAAAGATAATGGAGAGAATGAATGAAACTCTCCTCACAATTAACGCAGGGAGTGAAAACAACATTCAGGACGAGAGCCAGCCCACTGGTTTCATCTCAGCCACCTCTGGTTCATGAAAGGAAGAAAAGCTGGGCCAATTCTATAGACTGGGCACCAAAAAGCAGATGTCAATGTGAACAGAATGCTGGGCAGGCCAGCAAGACCATTATTTTCTTGTGGATTTAAAAATACACGGGGTCATAATGTTGGAGAATTATCTCCTCCAGTGGTAGAGACTGGCTCCTGAGGAAGACAAAGAAGCTCCCAGGCCTTCCACCCCGCCTGAACTTGTCTCTAGGTTGCACTGTCCTTCCTTCCCCTTTCCTCTACCACCTCCAGCCCCTCAGCAATTGCTTCAGTAGTTCCACTTGTATCTGGTTTATTTTCTAATGGAATTCCATGAGAGATTTTGTTTGATAGAATGATTCCCTGCTGAAAATGGCAATAACAAGATTGAAAAAGGATACATGAATTCTTTTCACTTTATCTGTATGTCTGCTGTTTCTTTGACCTGAAACACCTTTCTCCCTATCTTTCTTATAAATATTCTCCCCACTAGTTTAAGGCCCTGCTCAGGACTGCTGCTTCCTCCTGGAGGCCTTCCTAGAACTCATATCCTGGGGAGAGACAAGATATTAAGCCAACTTGCATGGTTGTCCTACTGTGCCTTGCTTATCTATTTATTGATCTATGATTTGTCTATCTTTATGGACTTCTTTGTATTAGTGTTAGTTGTTACTAGCTTATGTCTTCTCTTTTTTTCTTCTATCTTAATTGTGATCACTACTCAACAATTTAAATAGTTTACACAAAAATTGAGATTTCTAGTTTATTTTGAAAAACGGAAAGGTCTGGCAATATGCCCATATGGTGATATTAGACCAGACTGAGTGAAGGCTGCCCTTCTAGACAGGCATGCACTCTTGTTCATTGAGTCCCCATCCTTTCCTATCATCTCCCAGAGACTGTCTGGGAAGGTTTCCATTTATAGTATAGTGTAGTGGATAATAGCATAGGCTCTGAAGCTGGACTCCTTGGGTTCAAATTCTGGCTCTGCCACTTACTAGCTGTGTGACCTTTGACAATTTATTTAACCTCTCTGTGTCATTGATTCATTATCTATAAAATGAGGTTTTAATAGTACCTACTTCATTAGGTTCTTGTGAGTATTACATGAGTTAGGGAATGCAAACAAGGACTTAGGGAGCCATGCATACAAGGACTTAGGAAACTTATATAGCAAGTTCTTGATAAATATTAACTACAAATATTATTTATCATAGTGTTCGCACTGTGGTTTTGTTGCTTAGAGTACAGAAGTATTACCTGTACTCATGACTCTTAAAAATGAAGAAACCACAAAGGGGGTTGCTCCTGGTCCATTTCACTCATTTTCTTTACCTGGGGGCATTTTAAGTTATAGTTCCTGTATTAGATGATGAATCTTGGGAGTACCAAAGTCCTAATTTATTTGTCTTTGCTTTTCTTAAGAATACTCACTTTGTACTATGCTTAAAATGTTGGTAGAATTAAGTTGCAGAATCACGGTCATATACTTTCAGGCTGCCTTTAGGATGTTCTCCAGAGAGAACACAAGTTAAGAGTCAGTTGTTTTAATTTGTGTTATACTGTGCTATATACAGTAAGACTCATATTTTCTGGTTCTCAAGTGAGGCTAGATTTGCCTGCATCCTCAGGAGATACTAGTCACACTGACCAGACACATCAACTGATTTGGTAACATGCTCAGAAAGGTGCCATATATGTGGAAGGTGGTGGGGTAGAATCAGTCCATGGGACAAGCAGTGAATAGCAGTTCCATACATGCTAAATATTCTGTCAGGTTCTGGGGACAGTTGGCCCGTGCTTCACTGAGCTGTACCTTGAAATATACGTTGAAAGAAAAAGAACCAGTAAGAGGAAAGATACTGGAGTGGGGAAAAGTTGGGGCGTTTGTGGGCCACAAGGAGACTGCCTTGACTAGTGCTTTGGACTTTTTAATGTTCCTTCAGAGGAATAAATTTTATTCCCATGGGAATAGAAAATGTGGTTGAGAGGTGATTATGCTCTTTTTCCACTAGATGCTTGTTCTGAGGAAGGATGAATGGTACACGTAAATTTCCCTGTCTGGTGTGTGTGTGTTTTTATGCTCTGCTTGCTTACCCCCTCCATCTGTTTTGGAGCAAGCTGGTGTCTTAGGTTAGGGATTTACCTGGGCCTTTGCGCCCTTTCCTCCTGAAGAAGAGGCTGGTTAGGTCTGATTTTCAAGCTATGATCTCAGCCCATGGAGCTATTCATAATATGTTGGAACAGATGGGCCAGAATTTCTGTGCAGGGGCTCAACTCAGGGCTACTCCTGCCCTCTGCCTTTCTGCCTGCCCTCAGAGATCAGGCTTTGCTTTCAGACATGTGGATGGAAGCAATGTGACGATTAGCTGAGCATTTGGGGTACTTAGGATAAAAGGGAATAAAACTGCGCATTTGAACATTTCAGTCTCTTGGTGTTCTGAAGTGTCCACCTTATTGCAATGAAAAGAAGCCCAAAGTGGTCTGGCCCAGAGAAGGTAATCACCACATAGTTGGGTGAGAGCCTCAAACTAACAGACTAGATGGCCAGCCCTGAGGGGAAGCAGAAAGGCAAAGAATTGGTGGGGGAGGGATGGGAGTTAATATTTAAGAACTGCTTCTACACAATGAGCTCTTCATAAGTGATTTTATTTATTCCTAAGACCACCCTGTGAAGCTTGTTGCAGGATCCCCATTTGGAAGATGAGAAAACTAAGCCTCAGAGAGAGAATAGCAATGGTTAGCATTTCTTAGTCGCTTTAGTATGTGTGAGGCACTGTGCTAAGCGCTTCATATGATCTCATTTAATCATTTAACAACCACCCAAGTAAATGCTAGTGTTACCTCCAGTTGTTATATTTGGAGAAACTAAGACCTAAGAAGGATAAGTTACTTGTCTCAGCCACTTTTATCATTAACTGACAGAGGTGAGATTGATTCTCAGCCCTGACTTCAGGGTCCTAACCATCAGTCTATGGTCCATATGGCTACTTGCTACTTTCCCAAGATCACATGATTGTAAATGTGGGAGGCAGGGTTTAAATGGGTGTCTATCAACACCGAAGCACATTTGCTTCCCACCACACCGCCAAGTCCTAGCGGCAGAGCTGAGACAGGTACCTTTCTGGTCTGCCTTTGTATTAGAGCAGCTGCCTTCTTAGAAGAAGGAAAATAAAAGTTGCTGATGAGAGTAGAGGAAAAAAAAAAGAGATTCTATTTTTGACAGCAACAGCTTCTTAAAAGAAAGCAACATACAATTTGTATATCAGCGGGAGAAAGCAGTGCTTTTGCAGGCAAACCAGAGCCTGCACTGGGCAGCTGTTCTTACTGTGGTAAAGGCCATTCATTTCCCATGTGGTTTACCTCCTTAGATCCATTCTTGCTCTGGCCACCCTTCTCTTCCTCCTCCTCCCCCTTCCCTTCCCCTCTCCCTCCTCCTCCTCCATCTCCCCCTCCTCCTTCTCTTCCTCCCTCTCCCTTTCTTCCTTCTCCTCCTCCCCCTCCTCCCTCTCTTCCTCCTCCTTTTCCTCCTTCTCCTCCTCCTCCCCCTCTTCTTCCTCCTCCTTTCTCTTTCTCTCTCCTTAATGTGTTGCTCTTCTGTTCACAAGTTTCTCAATGAGGAATGATAACAACAGAGCCTTAACAGGACTAAGTGCTCTTTTGTCTTTGCAATTTCACCAGGTTCCTCCAAGATAAATCTGCACCAAGGAGCTCCAGCCTCGCCTAGTAGTTCAAGAGGGAGTACTTTGGCTGTGGAGGCCACCTATTGCCTCATTTTCCCTGATATCTTAAGGATGCCACCTTAAAAGGTGGCAAAAGCAGTATGACTCCATTAGCATAGAGGTTGGGATGTGCAAAGAATGAGGGTTTCGGAGTCAGGCTTTGTACTTAAACTCCAACCAGCAAATCACTTTAAGAACCTGGGCAGAGTGTCACCTCTCTGAATCATAGTTTCCTCACCTGAGAAAGGGAAATGAGAATGTGAGGGGGAAGATTAATGCTTGAATATATCTAGTGCATTGAATATATAGCATTGCCCAGCACACAGTAGGTATGAAATGAATATGTCTCCTCTTCCCTACCCCCACACTTGTAGTACATCAGTCTCAAATGATCTTCTGTTCATTGTTGAAAGGAACCAAAAGCACTATGTACTAGTAGTTAAAATCTTTAGGGGTATTTTGGTTCAACCTGTCACAGGCAAGCAGGGAACCGTAATATTTATTGGATGTGCCCCTTTCCATTTTTAGGAATAGGGTAATGACTTCAATCTGTGGTATGAGCCTGGTCATACACAGAAGGACATGTGTGCCCCACAGATGCAAACAGCGCAAAAGGTAGGCAAGGATTCCCTAGGTCAGTGGTGGGCAAACTGCGGCTCACGAGCCACATGTGGCTCTTTGGCCCCTTGAGTGTGGCTCTTCCACAAAATACCACGTGCGGGCGTGCACGTACAGTGTGATTAAAACTTCATGGCCCATGCACAGAAGTCAGTTTTTGGCTTTCAAAAGAAATTTCAATCGTTGTACTGTTGATATTTGGCTCTGTTGACTAATGAGTTTGCCGACCACTGTCCTAGGTAATTCAGGCAGAGCAGACTGAGAACCACTTCCCTGTGTGGACCTGGGTTTTCTTAATTATATATTGGTAGCACTAAATAAGATTGTGTGTGTGTTTGTGTGTGTGTGTGTGTGTGTGTGTGTGTGTGTGTGTGTGTGTGTGTGGTGGGGTAAGTAAATGATCTTTATTCTCCAAATAACCATTCCTTTATCACAACTGCCCTCCTTACATCCTTGAGTGGTCATTCTTGGCTAATGGTTGAGAAGAGGTCCTGGAATCAGGCTGACTGGGTTGAAAGTCCAGCTCCCCCACTTCCATGCCAGGTAATCCTGGCCAAATGCTGGAATCTTTCTGCACTTCAGTCTGAACTGTATGCTCAAGATGAAAACAGTACCACCTTCACAGCCTTGTCGTCAGGATTACATAAGCTAATGCACATCAAATACTTCATAGAAGTTCCTGGGATGAGTCGGTGCTCGATAAATAGGTTTTGTTAACAGTAAGTCTTATCATCACCTCCGCTACATATGCTAAATTAAGTCCTTGTCACCCCCACCCCATCCCCGCCTGGACTTTTGCATGGGGCTGTGGTGCGGGTCTCCCAGGAGGCTTTCTCTCTAATCTCTCCCGTGTGTCCTGACCTGAGAAGCTTCTGTATTGATGCAGCTCTCCTCCTCTGGCAAACCTCCAGTCTCTATTCAAACACACACACACTCACACACTCTCTCTTTTTCTGCTTCCCTCCTCTTTTATTTCTCTCTCCTGTCATCCCCCCTCTTCCTTTATCTCCAGCTCTTCTGAGGATGCAGGCAAATCTAGCCTCACTGCTTAGAAGGCTTTGCCTCTCTGATCAGGCCCGACCTCGGTCATAGGGTTCATGGGGTTACCATGACAACAAGCATCCCTGGCTACCCATCAGGATGAAAGGACCAATTGAAAAGGACTGTCATTTTCCTGGGACATACTGCATTTATTCTCAGCAGCAGACCTTGAACCAGTACTATATTATGGGGAGAGGGTGAGAGGGAGGGAGAGAAAGAAATATCAGAGTTTTATATTTTTTTAGTGTGTTCTCTGTGGGGGAGGACCACAAGTTGTTCTCAGAGACAGACATTTTATTTCTAATGCAGCCAGTGTGGGGGACTGAGGGTGGGGCTCATGTGCATTTCTGATGAACACAATTGGTTTCACAAAGAAGAAAAAATGAGTTATTTGGCTCAAAAGTGAGTTTTGGTAGGTCTACTGGAAGGAGGATGGGATGGCAGATTATCATTGAGTACCCTCTGTGACAAGCACGTTATGCTATTTTTTCAAAACTCAATGCGACTGCAGTGAGTTATTGTTATTCCAATTTTACAGAAAAGAAAACAGAGGCTCATAAAGTTACAGTGGCTTATCAAGTGAGGGCAAACTGCTGGTGGAGTAATGGCCCTTGAACTCGAATTAAGGTTGTTTGACTCCAAAGATTATCATTTTGACACCATCCAATACAGTTTCGCTGTTACACTCCCACCCTACTGGTCCTTGCCAGAATCATTTTACACCTGGTCAGGTTTTAGGGAGGAGCACAAAAGTATCAGAATGCTCACATAACAGACTTTCCCAAACTACCAAGTCTTAAAGGCTGTGACTGGTGACAAACAGAGCCACTTCTGCTGTCTGTCCCCATCCTATTATGGCCTGTTGTAACCACATTCATTATCTCCTACAAAAAGACCACAACAGCTTTCTAAATAGCCTCCCTGCCTGTGATCCTCCCTTCTCTGATTCTTGTTGCAAACCACTGCCAAGATAATCTTCAGGAGCCTGTCTGATCATATTCCCTGTAAGTCAGTGGCCTTCAGTGACCCCTACTGACATCAAATCAAACATACAGAGACATATGAAGTCCTTCACAGTTTGACCACAACCAATCACTCTTACTTATTAGTGCCTTCTCTAGTTAAAGAAGAGCTCTCATGGTCCCTGAAAACAAGCAGTATGTTTTCCCATTTCTGTGTTTACTTTTCTCCATCCCCTCTATCTGGAAGACCCGCTCCCTGCTTCTCATCTATCACAATTCTTCGGGCCCTATCATGGATGTTACCCCTGCCACAAAATCTTTGCAAATCCTCCCTCTCAAATGTTAGCTCTCTTCCTCTTGCATATTTCTGACTATTACAGCATTGGGTAGAACAATAGGTACCTATGTAATTCTGCTCATGAACTGTACTTGCTTATACATCATTTAGGGGTGGGGATTGCACCTCTGTCGCCACGGTTGCCTATGCATTGTGCATGGTGCTTTGTGTGGAGAAGGATTCAGAAAGGAATCTGTGAAGCTGAGTGGAAAGCATAGGGAGCAGGTCTCAGACCCTCCTGGGTGCCCATCACCCATTAAGCTGCAGGATCACACTGCACTGTGCTCCTGTCCCCTTGGCCCATACGTCTGGCATGGATAAGACACGTGACAGAAGACAAATATGTCATGATCACAGAGACCAGAGAAGATTCCATGTAACACAGTCACAGTTAAAGACCACACTTGGACCAATGTCTTGCTTAGGGCATAACTCTTAGCAAACCCATGAAATTCTTGGTAGATGGTTTGTGAAGGAGAATCCTTAGTTGAGATTTGCACTTATGTCCATCTGGTGTGGATTCCTTCTTGGGTTGGAATGAGAAAGCCCATGCCCCCATACTTGGGAAGTTTGAACACACTGTCTCTAACTGAAGGGAGTATACATCATCATCATAATAAAAAAAGGCTTCAGTTCAGACCAGCAGATAAATTTAGTTGCCAAAAAAAGGGCCAATAGATCATAATTAGTGGATTTACCAATTGCTTTTCCCTAGTGACCGGCATTGGCTGCGTAGGTCTTTATCCACAACATAAGGGCTTGGAAACATAACTTAGCCCCTTGCCCAACCCCAAACATGCAGTGACAGCCAACAAACAGCATCTGTTTCAAAGAAACACCACCTGTCCAAATGGAAAATCAAGCACCGGACCACCTCGCTTCATCAGAGTATTTGTTTCCAGAGCAGAAGAGACAACTCCCGCCCCTCATAAAACAACAACACTCCATTCTGTCACTAATAGCCTTTTAACACTCTGTAGGGACCATGGCCTGGCTTATGCCAAGTAGACTTGGCAAGTTTTAGAGGAACATTTGGGTTTTATATATCAGCATTCTGACCTTCTGAAGGGGAGATGCTGGGTAATCTTCCTTAGAGGAATGTGGAGCTTGTTCTGGGCAGGACAGAAGGAGAAATGCCCCACAGGTGTGTGTGCATGGGGTGTGGGGGTTGTCTGGCTTTATGGAGCGTTAAATGGTGGAGGAGGACTGCCTGGAAGGTGCCTTTTTTTTTTTCTTTTTGATTTGGGTAGTATAGATACTTATTATTATTATTTTGTTTTTACATTTTAAAAAAATTAAATTCATTGGGGTGACATTGGTTAATAAAATTATATAGGTTTCAAGTGTGCACTTCCATAATATATCATCTGTATATTGTATTGTGTGTTCACTACCCCAGGTCAAGTCTCATTTCATCACCATTTATTCTCCCTTTACCCTTTTTTACCTCCCCTCAACCCTCCTTTCCATATGTTAATCACCATACTGTTGTCTGTGTCTATGAATTTTTTCTTTTATTTTTCTCAACCCTTCACCTGTTTTACCCAGCCCCTCAGCAGCTCTCCCCGCTGACAGCTGTCAGTCTGTTCTCTGTATTTATGAGTCTGTTTCTATATTTTGTTTGTTAGTAATTTTGTTCATTAGATTGCATATATAAGTGAAATCATATTGTATTTGTCTTTCTCTGATTGGCTTATTTCACTTAACATAATACTCTCCAGGTCCATCCATGCTGTTGCAAAAGGTAAGATTTCCTTGCTCTTTTATGACCAAGTGGTATTTCATTGTGCAAATGTACCGTAGCATTTTTATCTACTCATCTATTGATGGCACTTGGGCTGCTTCCAAATCTTGGCTATTGTAAAAAACACTGCAGTGAACATAGGGGTGCATATATTCTTCTGAATTCGTGTTTTGTGTTTCTTCAGATATATTGCCAGAAGTAGAATCGCTGGGTCATAAGGCAGTTCCATTTTTAATTTTTTGAGATAACTCCATACTGCTTTCCACAGTAGCTGCACGAATCTACCTTCCCACCAATAGTACATAAGGGTTCCCTTTTCTCCACATCCTTGCCAACACTTGTTTATTTATTCATGATACCCATCCTGGCAGGTGTGTGGTGATATCTCATTGTGCTTTTAATTTGTATTTCTCTGATGATTAGTTGTTCATTTTTCATATGTTTATTGACCATCTGTAAGTTTTTTTTGAGAAGTGTCTATTCAGGTCCTTTGCCCATTTTTTATTTGGATTTTTTTTGGTGTTGAGTTTTATAAATTCTTTATAAATTTTGAATATGAGCCCCTTATTATATGTATCATTGGTGAATATATTCTCCCATTCAGTGGGTTATCTTTTCATTTTGTTGATGGTTTCCTTTGCAAAACCTTTTTAGTTTGATGTAGTTCCATTTGTTTATGTTTTTTTGTTTTCCTTTCCTGAGGTGATATATCAGAAAAAAATATTGCTATAAGAAATGTCCCAAGATTTTACTGCCTACGTTTTTTTCTAGGATTTTTATAATTTTGAGTCTAACATTAAGTCTTTAATTCGTTTTAGGTTTATCCTTATAAACCTAATTAATTCTTATGTATGGTGTAAGAAGGTGGCCTAGTTTCCTTTTTTGCACATATCTGTCCAATTTTCCAAATACCATTTATTGAATAAATTATATTTACCCCATTGTATGTTCTTGCCTCCTTTGTCAAATATAATTGACCGTAAAGGCATGGGTGTATTTCTGGGCTCTCTATTCTGTTTATAAGGCCAGTATGATGCTGTTTTGATTACTATGGACTTGTAGTATAGTTTGATATAAGGTAGCAAGATTCTTCCACTTTGTTATTTTTTCTCTAGGTTGCTGTATCTTCTTTAATTTCTTAGTGTTTTATAATTTTCTGAATATAGGTCTTTTATATCCTTGGTTAAATTTATTCCTAGGTATTTTCTTTTATTTGATACAATTGCAAATGGGATTTTTTTTTTTTTTTAGTTTCCTTCTAATAGTTCATTATTGGTGTATAGAAATACAACTGATTACTGGTTATTAATTTTGTTTCCTGCTACTTTACTAAATTCATTGATCAGTTCTTGTAGATTTTGTTGGGATTTTTAGATGTCTCTATGTCCAGTATCATGTCATCTGCAAATAATAACCATTTTACTTTTTCTTTCCAATTTGGATGTCTTTTATTTCTTCTTCATGTCTGATTGCCGTTCCTGGCTCTGGGTAGCTGGGCTGGAAGCCTGGCTTGGGATTGAGACCACAAGCTTCTCAGGCAGAACTTTTGCAGCTGAGATTTCCCTCTGGCATCTCAGCCACTGCCCATGAGAGCAGGGCCAGCCCTTTCTACATCTCCGCCCTTCCTACCAGTCTCCCTGTGGCTTTTTTTTGTAAATTCTTGGTTATAATTCTCTTCAGCTAGTTTTCAGTTGGTTATTCAGGTTTCTTCCTCTATATTTTAATCATAATTCCAGTTTGGTTCTGAGAGGAGGTGAGTGTAACATCCACCTGCTCTGCCACCATCATGGATCCTAGGGAGGTCTTTTCTTGATGGAGGCACAAGCATTGAGTCTGGAGCACATCTGCCTTTCAGGGTTGCAAATGCCCCACCTTTTCCAGGGCAGAAGAAAAGTTTGTGACAAGGTCTGTGGTGTACTGAAGCACCTTTCTGTAGACACTTATAAAGCGTTTGAAGCTTTTTGACAGGCTGATAAGCCTTTAGAAAGGTATTTTCTATAATCCTAAATAATTTAGAGACAAATTGGTTTCCTCTGCGAGATCATCTTTAAGCTCATATCAGTCCTCTTTCAATGGGATCAGAAGAAACACATACTGACCTTGGACTCCTCTTACATTCCACCTCTGTCATGCAGAGGGGCCTCCTGAGATCAAATCAATGGATCCAAATTTCCTGGAGCAGGCATGAGTGTGTGGCATTTGGTTTGTCATGACTCTTTGGTATTCAACCATGCATTGGGGAAACGGAACAATTTGGGGCATGTGAGGCAGAAGTATGATGAAAACCTGCCTGAAGAGTGTGTGTGGGGGTTTGGGGAGGGGTTACTCATATTTTCTGTAACCATTTTGAAATGGTATGTTTTATGGAACCTCTACATTATTGGTGGCTAGATTCCTTGTAATGCAAAAATCAGAAGGAAATTTTTTTCTTTTACTAAAGAAATCAGTATCTAGGAAAAAATAGATGCTATCATTCATTTGGTATTATTTTGATTTGCACAGGACTCAGACTACTTGATTTTTCATTTGGACAGTGTGTTTATGTTTCTCTTGAGACAAACATTACAAACCACCTCTGTCAAAGAATCCAGGTTTCTGGAAAACTCTGTTTGTGGCCTAGTTGAATACAGGGGTGTCTGGCAAAGGATGGTGTGTTATAGACCACATGACAGAAACACAAGGTTTATCGATGTTTAACACACTTGGAGGGGTAAAGCAAGGCATGGGGAAGAACACAGAGGCAGCGACAGTCATAGCAAGCTGAGGCCCCCGGGTCAATTTCCAACCTCAGGGCTGAAGATCTTGGGTGCCTGGAGTCTTCCAGGCCCACTGGTGTCCAAGAAGAACTCTCTCGAAAGCTTGCATGGTGCCATTGGAGCCACGTGGCAGACAGAGCAACTTCATTCCTGAGATAGGAAGGGGAGAGGGCATACCAAGGAAGCAAATCTTGGCTACTTACCTCAGGGCAGACCCCTTGGGTGTCGCAATGCCATAGCCTTTGGAATCCAAGTTACCTCCCACCTTCATGGTGTCACAGGGTTTCCGTTGCTCAATGTACTCATTCATGGTGGACTCCAGAAGGTAGGCGTATTTGCCTTTGGATTTCCTCACTCGGATCATCCCCTCCTCTGTGGTCCGCACAAACACTGATGGTTCTGCTGACTTCATATATGTCCACATCTTCTCAAACACGGCAATTTTAGACCTCTGGCAGAAGACAGGAACAAAACTGGAATTAAGGGCTGGCTGTGCTTGGAATTGAGGTCGGCACACACACTAATGAAGAGCTGAGTGTAACTTGATCACACATTCATGAGTGAGATTAGCTCAGGAAGAAACAAATTATGAGTGATTGCAAAATAAGAGACTCTAATTAGTACCAGTAGTTTTCAAAGTACAAATACCTTGCAAATACAGAACACACAGAATAGTTTAGAATCTTTTAATTACTGTCGAGTAATTATATTCCTGTTAAATATGGGGAGAGTTAAGAAACTGGGGCTCTGTCTGTCTTTTAAAGACATTAAAAAAACCTATCCATTGTTCAGTAAGGCCACATTTATACAGCTTAGAAGAAGTGGAGAGCTGAATATCAGTGGGGTCTGATTTCATTATTGGATGACAACACTGAAGAATTTCAGGATCATGGGTGCCTAGTGCCAGTCTTCCCATAATGTAAAACCTGCCCTCAGAATGTAAATTGTTGTCTGATAAAGCTAATAACTTGGGACCTAATATTGTCACCTGTTTATATTTTAAAAGCCTCTAAATCTAGCCAAATTGCTTTCCTCATTGCCTCCTGAGCTCATTTGGGACTTTGTCTAAGCTGTTTACTCCACTCACTGTGCTGGTTCTCACCATTTCACAGACCAGAACAAATCCTATGTACTCTGAGACCACCTCAGTTCCATGGACAGTAGTTATCAGAGTCTACTGGGCACTGAAATTATGTGCAGAGATTGTAAATATGCAGATCCTCCTGTTCTAAAACTAGAGATACTGATTCAACAGGTCTGGGGTGGAGCCTAGAATAAATCTCTTTCAGCAGTGCCCTAGGTGAGGCTGGTCCCATATGGCTTGTGTGACCCTTACCTTGAGAAAGTAAGGACACAATGTCTGATTTCACTGGATGGCCAAGATAGACTGCTAGGATAGCAAGTCATTCCTACTTGTGGACAGGTCTCAACTCTGTGGACACAACCAGAAGGGAGGGACAGTTTCCCTTTTGTGGGTCTTTCACAGAGTCTAACCTTGCACACAGTAGGCCGTTACTCAGGATCCATGATCCAGGACCACAAATCAATACTCTCATCTAATATGGTCTTTCTAAAGAGCACCATTTCTCCCAAAGGATAGATGTATTTTATGGATACTGGGGTCTGGCTTTTGAAAATGCTTTGTAAATGAACAAGTTTTAAACATATATAAGGGACTATATTTATTAAAGAAAGTTATTACTATAAGCATGCACCCTATATAATCTGGTGGTTAATATATAGATTACAGATTTGTTAAGTATACAATTATCATTAAACATCTAAGGGGTCATTTTTCTTTGCACACAAATATCAGGTCTATTTCCTTGATCCCAACATCAAGTGTTGGCCAAATATTGATGGATAATTAATTTGCTGTTTGAACCAACTGATCTATAAAGATATTGGGGCTCAGGAAAATTCTAGGTCTCCATGGAAAATTAATGGAAATAGTTATGAGAATTTCAGGGAGGCATTTGGTAGAGTGAGCCTTAAATTTTCACAGTCTATCTATAATAATAAAAATGTAATATGCTAATTAGACCGGACATCCTTCCGGATGTCCTTCCAGATGACCTGCGAAGCCGCAGTGGCAGGGGCTGAGGCAGAGGTAGCCACCGCCACAGCGGGGGCCAAGCCCCTTGCATGAATTTTGTGCATCGGGCCTCTAGTAATGAGATAAACTAGATGATTTGTTTTACAGTATGGCTTGCAGTCTGGAAAGGACACTGGATTTGAAAGTGAGGAGCCCTGAGTTCTAGTCTTAGTTCCACTGCTAACCTTCCCTATCTCTTCCAGAGGACTTAGGACAGGTAATTTTTAAGTCCTTTGCTAGCTGGAAAGATCTGATTCTTTATACGAAGATACATCACTCAAGCAACAATATCAATGTGAGAAAGAAGAAAAAGAAAAGAAAGGGAGTATTTCAAAGTTAGGGGAAGGAATACCCAGAATCAATCATAGCATCTACAATACATTGAATAGTCTCTCAGAGGAAGAAGAGAAATGTGTAAATTCAGCTGTGACCAGATTTTCAGATGATCTTCCAGGCACAAAACCAACAAAACACACAGCAGGGCAATTGCAAGATGCAATTTGACCTGACAGGATGGCCACAGCAGGGAAAGGGGCTGCTGACAGGGAGAGCTGAAGAGCCCTCTGGGCAACGATATGCAGAAAATTAATATGTTCTCTCAGCCTCACCCTAGTGCTCCATGCACCAAGGCTGTGCTCACAGCTGTTTAGAGCAAACTATCAGGAAAATCTTATCTCCAGGAATTTGAAGGCAGCATGAATGGCAGGGAAGTTTGGAAGCATACTTGGGGTATTTGTTCTTGGATCTCTCCTATCATCTGCCACTACCATAGCCCTTCACATACCTTAATTAAACTGTTGATGGAGCATTAAGTGACTCTGGGTTGGGTTTGCCAAGAAGCTCTAGGCTGCCATGGTGACTAGAAGCCAGGTTTTTCACAGTCTGTGGTAGAATAATTCTTGTCTCACTATTCTCTCCTTCCTTCTGGGATGTTAAGTAACCATGTCTCCCTAACCACCAAATTTTGTCTCCCTACTTATCCTGGTAGGATAATTTTTCAAGGTCAGAGTCGTAGAGATGGAAGGGCTCACAGAACACATTTTGTTAGCATTCTTTTTTCACAGGTAGAGAAACTGAGCTCCATAGTGTGGCAGTGAAATGTCCAATGCCACATGGTTTGTTAATGGCAGAGCCAGGAGTAAAATCTTGGTCTCCTCATTGCCCACCTACTTTCCACTGCAACCAGCTTCTTCCCTCATTTTAGGCTCCCACTGTCTGTGTCAAGAATACTTGGGTTGGAATGAGCAAACTCATAGTTTGTAGTTATCCTTGATATTTGCAACATTAATTGCCTGAATCTCAATTTCTTATCCACAAAGTAGACCCCACTATTCCTATTCTTCCTTAGGACACAGGTGAAACATAAATGAGACCATGGATATGAAAGTGCTTTGGAGACTGTGATATGCTAATATATTAGGATATATAATGGGTAAGTGAATTGGGTGGTTCCCCAACTGCATCAGCAGGGTCTGGGACGTAGGGCTGGCTTTATGAACACCTATCAGGCATCTCCTTCATGCTTTGGCTGTAGGCTAAAACTGTCAGATAATGGCTATGAGATTATAAGTGGTTTTTCTAACTGGTTGGGTAAGCCTACACAAGACATGTCTCACTCTAAAATGAAAGACTCTAATCAAGTGACTTCTTAATTACCTTTTTGCTCCAATATGTTGAAAGTGGATGATTTTAGCCTTGGAGTCTGGATCAGCCATGGTTAAGACTTTGGTCCCTTTCCTGCCTGACATATTACACAGAACACCTGGATAGGAAACTAAGCACATCATCCAGTTGGTTCACGCAGGGCCTGGGGTTTGCTCTAAGAAGTTGCAGTGAGAACCTCCTGGGTCTGCACAGGATCCCCACCCTCTTACCTAAGGCAATACAGAGGTTGCTCTCTATAAGATGGGTGACCTTGGGCAATTACTTTTACTCTCTGAGAATAGTCATTTATAAAATGGGGACAACAAATCCTAACTCACTTCTAATGAGAGGATTAAGTGAGATAATGCCCACAGGGTGTACTTAGTTCAGGACTGGATTCATAGTAAGTGCTAAGTAAGTAGTAGCAGTTACTTATTTGTTTGATTAATATATTGTAGCTCCATGTGTTTTTTGTTCAAATCCCAGTATGAACACATCCAAAGTCCAGGGAACTGCGGGTTTTCCTGCTTTGGGGCATTTATTTAAGTTGTTCATTTTGCATAGAATGTAATTAGTCTACCCAGGTCTGACCTGGTTTCATGATGTCTAGAAATTTTACAGGTCTATTATTTGTGGTTTACAGACCCTACCCAGTTGCCCTCAATACCTACAATCTCATGCTCTTTAATGAGAAGGATATTTTCCTGCAGTAGTGGTTTCCTTCTGTGAAAGTGCTTTGGACCAACGATTGTCCCTTCAAGATGGATGTACCTGAGTCTCACTGAGGTCCTACTGGTAAATGGAGCCTTCATCTACTGTTGTTTCCCTTGTATTTCAGATGCCTTGTTTCTTTTAATCTCATAATGATGCTATGAGATAGACATTATTCTCCTCATTTTACAGATAGGGAATGGTGTCAGAGAGGCTAAGAACCACCGAATGGTAAAGGATGGGGTCAGGTGCTGGACCTAGGTCTGGCTGACCCTAAGTCTTGTGTGCCTTAGTTCTCTGCTCCTTTGCCTTGCTTGTGGCCTCTAGCTACATGACATCTCTACCACCTCCACTCCAATGTCTCATTTTCTCTCTTTTGTGACAGTTTTTAATAGACCACCTATTCCATTAATTGTTCCCCATATACCGTCTACTATTTATCAAGTCTCTAAGGAGGGGTCACAAAGGGCATCAGGTTGGAATCTCACCTACTCCTAATCAATTAATAACAAGACTGTAAGGTCCTTGCAGGAGCAGCTTTTAGAGAACCTGGCACAGACTGGCATGTGTAAAGGGTCTAACTCAATGCAAGAGCTTTGAAGTTTCCACCAATAAAGAAATGTGATTTCTCAGGGATCTGTAGAAAGCTGAGCCATGTTCTGAATTTCCCTGACTTACGTTCAGTTAAGCAGTTGCCCTGGCTGCCTATAATCTCATGCTCTTTAATGAGAAGGATATTTTAAGGACAGTAGTTGTTCCCTTTTGTGAATGTGCCTTGGGACAAGGGGTGTCCCTACCCGGAAGAACTCCTTAGTGGATCCTGCTTCCAGTGTCCCGTATGCGATTTCTGTCTGCTTCGCTAGGTCCTCTGCACTCTCGATGGGCGACACCATTCTCTCCACAGTCAAGAAGGCAGCCAGGTTGGCTGTGTATGAGGAGATGATGATCAAAGTGAAGAACCACCAGACACCACCAACGATACGGCCGGACAGGGACCTGAAGGCCAAAGGGAGGAGGTGTCAGAAGCACAGACATCAATTACAGAGGCTATGTGGAGGGGCTGAGGGCCAGCCTGAGCCCCATCAGCAGAGCTGTCAAGCCCTATTACACCCTTCTTCTTGGTCAGCAAGATGTGAGACTTTAAATGTCAGAGAGATCTCCTCTGCATTTTGTTCCTGATTGCAGATAAGGACCTGTGGAGTTGCTGTCCTTCAGGGGTGATAAAGCCCCTCAGGTATATATTCACACTCATTTTAACACATACATATATGTCAAGACACATACCAGCAAAGACACAGATATATCAACACTTGCCCCCCAAATCACAAATAACACGCAAACCTTCTGCTAAATGCAGTGACATACTAGTATACACCAAATGTTTGTGCATACATATATGAATAAAAATGTATTTATATACAGGATGCACATATTTGATTATGTCCAGAAATGTTTTCAGACTGCTTTTTTTAAAAAAAATATATTTTATTGATTTTTTACAGAGAGGAAAGGAGAGGGATAGAGAGCTAGAAACATCGATGAGAGAGAAACATCGATCAGCTGCCTCCTGCACACCTCCCACTGGGGATGTGCCCGCAACCAAGGTACATGCCCTTGACCGGAATCGAACCTGGGACCCTTCAGTCCGCAGGCCGACGCTCTATCCACTGAGCCAAACCGGTTTCGGCCAGACTGCTTTTTTATTATTGGCTGGCAAAGGTTGCCAAAATGATGGACTAGAAGAAGGGAAGGGAGGACATACTGGAAATAAATGAGAACAACAGTACTCCAGCTGCTTTGGAGAATGTCACTATTGAGTGGAGGCACATTTCCCCCCACTATTATAGAGAAAGAGAATTTGGCCAAAATAAAAGACAAAGGATATTTTGTTCTGGATCAAATAGCCAAAATGACAATTATACATAAGGTGCGAAGTTTATCCTTAATCTTCTTAGAATGCAATTCTTCTCTCTTAATGCCTAATACTATGAGCTCCATGAGAATAACAGAACCTTTTGGTTCTTTTGTGCAGTGCTGTATCTCCAGCACAGAACACACAGTAGGCCTCAATAACAAGTGAATGCATGAATGCTGCTGCCCCTCTCTTAACCTGGCAGCTCTATTCTCACTGGATTCTAGAGACCAGGAATAGTTTTCAGAGCCAGGAGAATCCAAACCTGCTTAGGACCCAGGACGTCTGGAGTCATGGCCTTGAGCCAAGTCTTCAGGAGGCTACCTTCTCTTCCAATTACTGAACTGAGAGACCCAGCTGAGGTGTCCCAAGTTTGGGATTATCTAGTGAAGTTCAAAGGCCTCCCAAGAAAGTTCCAAGCCTATGGCTCCTTCCCTGTTCTCCTTGAATTAATAGACATCTTCGAGGCGGTGAGACAACTTACCCTTTATGGTATTCCCCACATTCCCACTTACCTAATTAAGAGACCAAAGAAAGAGTCTTTTGCTTAACAGCCAGCAAGTCTCATCCACAGAATACCTGGAGAGATGGGGTAGAAGCTTTTCCAACTGGGACATGATTTCAGTGCTTCGTTTGCATCTGATCCACAAGATGAGAACTTGAGTAATTGACAATCTCCCACCCTCAGGTCAGACCTAGTACAGGCAATGCTGGGCCTCCATTCAATAACTCTGCATTTTCCCAGCTCCACACCAGAGGCAGGGGTGTGGAGTTATTAGAGGCCAGTTCTGGGAATGAGAGCCTTTGCTTTTTCACTAAGCAGCCACATAACCTTGGCCAGTTGCCTGCCCAGCTAGGTCTCAGTCTTCTTCCTCTGTATAATCAGTGAGACTAACCCTACTTCCTATGAGAAATCTAAACTTTCAGAACTAGAAGGGCTCTTAGTCCATTCTTTTCCTTTAACTGACACTAGCTATTGGAATTAAAATGGTAGAGGGGAAAGCACTGTGAAAAGTGCTATTGAATTATAAGACATTATTTTTATGATGATTATTCTCCTAGGGAAGCACAGGGCAAAGCAGTACTTTTCTTAGTAGGGAAAGGACAGATGTGATCTGAATGCCTTGGAGGTCTGCCTAGTCACCTGAATTTTATTAGTCTCATAACTTGGCATAGCTATTCCCAAAACTCCCCAGGTAATTGAGGAATCCCTTATGTTTCTCCAGAATTGGCCACAATGTAGATAGTTGTTGGACCCATTACTTGAATTTCATGTGTAGCTCTGTATATGGGAAAGGGATGAATAGCTGCATCTTGCAACTGAAAGAATAGCAGTGAAGAGATGTAAAGCAACTTTCCCAGGGTCACACAGTGAGGCGGTGGCAGAGCAGGGAGTAGGAACCAGGACTTCATGTTTCCTGTCTCGCACTGTATCTGCTACAGAACATTTCCTTCCTCACCAAGTTATGATTCATTCATGGATGGGCATGGACTTCTTCAACTCATGCCACCTCTGTGATGTTGCTTCACAGCCAACACTCACTTCTTGCAAAGCTCAGTGGAACCTTCGGGAACCATAGAAAGCAGTCTCACCACCAACATCTCCACAGACTTGGAAACCTGTTTGTATTTGTATTCTACCACTGCATAACAAATCACCACAAATGTAGAGGCTTCCAACAACACTCATTTATTATCTCATAGTTCTACAGGTCAGAGGTCTGGGTTAGGGTGTCTAGATTCTCTGCTCATGTGATGTCTTGGAGTCCTTTTGCAAGTTCACTGGTTGGTTGCAGAATTCATCCTCTTGTGCTTGTGGGATTGAGGTCATAGTTTCTTTTCTGGCTGCTAGCCAGCAGCTGCTTTCAGCTTCTAGAGGCTGTCTGCATTCCTCATTACATGCCCCCTGCATCTTCAAGCCAGCAAGTGTGGTAAATCCCTCTTGTTCTTTGAATCTCTCTGAATTCCAGTAGCTGGAGAAAACTCTGCTTTTAAAGGGCTCATCTCATTGGGTCAGGCCCACCTGGATAATCTCTGTTAATCTTAAAGTCAACTGACTTGGGACTCTACGTCTGTAAAATCTTTTCACAGCAGTACCTAGCTTAGTATTTGAATATCTGAGACAGAATCTTTAGAAATCTTTGTACCATACTATTGATTCACTCATTTTACAAGCAGGCATTGTTGGGCATTTGGGAGATAAAAGTGATACAGCAAAGTCTCTCCCTTCCATGGAAAAAAATGGGAGATACAGCAAAGTCTCTCCCTTATGGCTGTGGGTGCTGCCATATAGTGATTAAAACATAGGTTTTGGGGTCAGATACCCTGATTTTTTGTAAAGTGCTTAGCACAGTGTTTGGTGCACAGTAAGCACCCACTAAAGCAATCATCACTACCTTATAAAAATATCTTCAATGGTAATTATAGTCCTACTAGAGGCTCGATGCATGAAAATTCATGCACTGGAGGGGGGGGTCTCTCAGCCTGGCCTGCCCCCTCTCACAGTCCAGGAGCCCTCAGGGGCAGGAGGTGACCCGGTGATCAGGGGAAGGTGACACCCCCATCACACCTCTGCTGCTGCCAATGCCAGCAGCACAAGCCTTGGCCAGCCCTGGTTACCTGAGCCTTGGGTGGCCCTGGGCAGCTGGGCACCTGCCACCTGAGGTTTGCCTGCGCTTCAGGCTGGCCCTGGGCAGCTGGGCAGCCAACATCTGAGGCTTGCCTGTGCCTCGGGTGTTGGCTAGGCAGCTGCATCCAATGCTTGCCTGCACCTTGGGCTGGCCCTGGGCAGCTGGGGGGCTGAGGGGACTGGGGGACAATGGGCCCGGCCTTGTCGCGTGCCTGCCACCCTGGGCCCGGCCTTGTTGCGTGCCTGCCACTCCGGGGGGCTGAGGGAACTGGGCACCACCATCTTGTGGCTGTGGGCACCACCATCTGTGAGGGTGGGGCAGTCAATTAGCATATTCCCTTCTTATTGGCTGTGGGTGCCGCCATCTTTGCAACAGTGTGAGGGTCAATTAGCATATTCCCTCTTTATTAGATAGGATCTTAATTATGTGACAGGTAAGAAAGCAGTATTAATGGAACACAGAGGGCTTGCTAATCACCCTGCTGGCAGAGGGCAGGAAAAGTTACCAGAGGAGGAAAAACTTGTGCTAAGTTTTGAAGGCTGAGTAGGAGATTGCCAAACAGAATAGGTGTAAGGGTGGGAGAAGGTAGACAGAGAGGTAAAAAGGAGGAGGTGAGGAAGATATCATCTTCTCTGTAAACTTCCCACCCTTTGCTAACAGAGCACTGAGCAACCCCTTCTGTTTTCCTATTACACCATGATCATTCTATTAAAAATTTAACCACTCTGCTGTAATGATTTAAGGTGGTACTATGATTATTCCTTATGGTACTTATTGATTAACAATGATGATGATGATGGATTGAACTAAGGCAAAATCCACAGAAATTGGGAGGGCAGGCTGACAGAAGAGGTGATGATATCAAAGTGATTTGGTAATCCATGGGAGTAGGGGCTGTAGGAGAGGATAATGCTCAAATGACAGTTCATGCGTGCCTTCTGGGTGAATTAATTCTGACATAGTCTTGGGACTTACTAGTAGATGCTAGCTGCAAGCTGTCTCTTCTTGCAAATGATGTTTTTGTCTTTGTTAATTAGAGGAAATTTGTTAACTACATGCATTTTGATAATAATTTTGATAACTAAATGTATCATTAAATGCATACTTGATGCTAATAGAAGATAGTAAGGATCTGATTGGACCATCCTCTGGGTTCTGACAGTTAGGCATTTCCTGTATTGGGCATGGATTAGGAATCACTCCTGGTCTTTAAATAT
Organism: Plecotus auritus; assembly: GCF_963455305.1. Lineage (NCBI taxonomy): Eukaryota > Metazoa > Chordata > Mammalia > Chiroptera > Vespertilionidae > Plecotus > Plecotus auritus. Next base: position 19,572,104 of record NC_137773.1, read on the forward strand.
ATATTTCAAACCTCTCAGTTTGAAGTTCTTGCTCCAACTTCCAGGGGTTGGCAAACTTGCAAAAGGCCAGGTAATAAATCTTCCAGGCTTTGCGGGCCTTACAGTCTCTGTTCTACTACTTGTCCCTGCTATTGCAGTGTGAAACCAGCCATGGACCCTACATGAACACATACACACAGCTGTGTTCCAATAAAACTTTAATTACAAAAACAGACAGTAGACTGGATTTGGCCTGTGGGCCATAGTTTTGTGACTCCTGCCCTCAATTCTACTGTGAATCGCACTTTCGATTTAAGCTAACGTGCAACAGTAGTCAAGAAATTTTTAAAACTCATTTATCTAGTTATTAGTACCTCCACAAAAACACCTGGATAAAATATTACAATGATTCATTTGACAGTTACTTTTGGGTATCCTCAGGGAGAAAAAATAGAGGGCATTGGTCAAGAGAATGGGCTTATGGGTCAGATAAAACATGATGGAGTCCTGCCTTGTCACTTATTGGTTGTATGACTTTGGGAAAGTCACTATATCTCTTTGTGCTTGTTTCTTGACAAAGTGGGGGTAATATTACTAATTTAAAAGGTATTCTCAAGAATTAAAAGAAATTACATATGAAGCATGTAACACGTGCTGACAGAGTGAGCATTTCAGGATGGAGGCATGCAGACAGTGTGAGGAGCAATTGTGTGGCTGCAGGTGGGGGAGCAGGCACTATGGCCAGGGCCTTCAGAAAAGCAGGTACTTGGGGTTGGTGTAGGGAGTGAGAGGTTATTAGACAGTAGTCAACATTTGATCCCATCAACCTCCTCTCCAGGACATCTTTGACAAGGATGTGGGTTTGGACATTTCTTATTTCAAAAGCATGTCCTGTCATCCTCAAGAGGAAGGGGCCAGAAGGGAGACCCCTCCTGTGTGTCTCCATTTAACTGAGCTCAAGAGGCCACAGAGCTCAACTTAATTCCTTTTGTTTTCTGCTTCAAATGGCTGTTGTAAAAGAAAGTAGTGGAAACAGAGGTGTGAAGCTCAGATGGCCTGCCTCTAAATTTCTGGGAGGAAAAAAGTCCATTTTGACTAATTACTGAGATGAGCTATATTCAGAGAAGAGAGGTTCGTAGACCAGGGTAAACAGCTCTGACCAGCTGCAACAGTTCAACTGATGAGGCCACTTCATCCAAGATGCTGTGTCTGGGTGGCAAATCATCTTATTTGTCACCAGCTGCAAATCACTCCATGCTTCCCTGGTAGAGCTGGAGTGATTCATTTTAATTGTAGCAGGTGGGAGACACTGGACTCGGATAGTGAGTCCAAGGGGTGGGGAGCTAGGGGCTGGACAACAAGGTCTAAGGAAACCCTAGTCATTTGTAAGCAAGTGTGCTGCTCTTGCATTTGCAGAGCTATGTTTCAAAGAAGGATAGTCTTTTGTTCTTATTCCTTCTTTCCCCCTTTAACTAAAGTTATGACACTGAAAAAAAAAGGATGCAGATCAATTCATTCATTTTTTAAAATTTACTAATTCTTTGATTCACTCTCTAAGCTTTGGTTTCCACACCTGAAAATGGAGATAATGAATTCCATCTCATGAATTGTGAAAATTCAGTAAGTCATGTCTGGCACTTAGTACAGGCACAGGAGAGCTCAAAATGTCACCTGTGGTGATGATGTCAATTTCTTTTGAAAACACTCTTCTTAACTTCTCAATTCCCTCCTGCCTTGCAGGTTCATCCTTCTTAGTCTTCTTTGCTGGTTCTTCCTTTCTGCTTAATCTCAAGCTCTTGTGTCCAGAACTCAGGCTTCAGCCCATCCCTATCTACAATCTTGCCCTAGATCAGTGGTCGGCAAACTCATTAGTCAACAGAGCGGCAAACCGCGGCTCGCGAGCAGCAGTTTGCCGACCACTGCCCTAGATGATCTGCTCCAGTCCCACAACCTTTAAAAGTAGATGCTGGCAACTCCCAAATTTAGATTTCTAGTCTTTGAACTATAAACACATGTATCCCACTGCCTACTTGACACCTCAAACCTGAAATATCCAAAACAAAATTCTTAATGAGCTCCCACCCAAAAGCCCACATAAATACAAAATGACTTACTCTTCTCCATCTTCCCACCACTGTCCAGCCTGCTTTTTAAACCAAACACCAGAGAGACACTTCTGACTTGTCCCTTTCCATCAGCCTCACATCCAGTCCATCAAATCTAATCATCTCCATCATCCCAAATAACATTCTAGATACTGGATATTAGTATCATATTTCCTTGCTTCTTCTTTTGTCCTTGTACAACCCACATTCACACAATAGCCAGAGGTATATTTTAAAACTGTAAATAGGATCATGTTGTTCTCCAGCCCACTTAAAATCTGTCACACTTAGAAAATCAATTCAAATGCCCTACCAAGGTCAACCTGATATGACCCACCTCTAATCTCTTGTCCTGTATTTCCTGCTCTGCCTATGTTCCAGCCTCATTAGCCTTCTTGCACTTCCAAGAACACTCCAAATTCTTTCCCAAGCATCACTTACCCACAGTTCCTAGACACAAAGGAATAGTTGGCACCATATTGGTGTTAAAAATGGGACTTTCTCCACATATATTTTTGGGTTTAAGTTCTTAGAAGAAGCCACTATCTTTTTATAGCTAGCTGTCTATTGGCTAGCCCACAATTCCAAAACATATGGTTTCCTTGTATCCAGAGCCCTCCCCAGAGCTCCTACAATTTGCTGATCCACCAGATAGTTTCAGAAGTGAGGTGGGTTCTAAGGGCCTGGGGCCCTGCCTCTGTGGGCAGGTGAGGGCCTGGGTTGTCACCTGTGGTCCAACATAACTGGTATTTGAAGTCCTTAGAGTTGGCAGCATATTTAAATGTGGGATGTTGTGGGCTTTTAGAAAAAGAGACTCCCAACCGTCAGCAAATGGGAGATAAAGTAACCATGCGTGCTTTAACTAATGTTTGGTTAGCTCCAGCACAAGACATGTATTAAAATGAGCTATTTTACTTAAAATAGCCAATTAAAATCTCCATTTACCAGGTAGTTTTTCATTCTACCCAGTTTCCTGCACACTCAGTCCTCCCTTCCACATATCTCCAACCAGGCTACCAGGGCAGCCCTGGAAGCAGAGAACTGTTTCTCTTCTTTGCCTCCCCCCTCCTCACCCTCCCCCTGCAATCATTTCATAAAAGGGACACTCAGCTCTTTCTGAGGCTGCTGTCTCTTCCATAACTGTATGATTTGGGACAAGTTATTTCATATCTCTGAGCCACAGTATCATCTATCTGTGAAATGGGGATAATAAGAACAACCTAAAACCATTGCTGTGAGGATGAACTGTATTGTGTTTAGCAGAATACATGGACTAGAGAAAATAACTGTTAGAAACAGCTGTTACTATTCAGAAATGAAAGATGATGTGGAACGTTTTCTGTACATTAAGTGAGAAAAAGTAAGTTATAAAACAGACTAGACTACATGACCCTATTTGAAAACACAGATTTGGCAGAGATAAATGTCTGGAAGTATGTAAGCTAAGATATTATAGAAGTAATCTAGCTGGCTGGATTATGGGCTTTCTTTCTTTTCCATCTTCTATTTTTTTTATTTTCTAAATGAATACATATAATATTTATAATATGTAGAAAACCTAGAACATAATGGTTAAATTATGGACCGTGGAATCCCGCAACCTGGGTTCAAACCCCAGCTTCTCTTACTGACTGTGTGACCTTGGAAAAGTGGCTTAGATTCTCTAATTTTCAGCTCACTTATCTATAAAATGAAGATAATAGCAATACCTCCTCATACCAGCTAAGTATTATTGTTCTTTCATCACTAACTTGCTGAGTGGCAAGGAGTTAGGAAGAGGGAGGGAAAGGATTGGTGTAGACAGAGGTTGAGGGAAAGTCTCTCTGAGATGAGAGGGTGATGTTTAAGCTTAGAGCTGAAGGTTGAGAATGATCTAGACATGTGAAGAATCTGGAGGAGCAACATTCTAGACAGAGGAAACAGGAAGAGCAAAGGTTCTGGGGGCAGGAAGAGGCTTTGTGTGTTCAAGGTCATTGATAGCTTAAGGTGATTCTAGAGATAGAGGCAGAGTGTCTGAAGCCAGGGCATGAACCCTGGATTTAATATAGCTTCAGTGCCACCTCCTCTGAGAAGCCTAACTGGCTGCTTCTTCCTACCTTATTTCTCTGCACCCACCTTTTTTCCCCATCAGCACCACTCCTTATTCTGCTGTTTTTCATGGTTATTACTACAGTAAATTATTATATCATTAAGGAATTTTAGATTTCTTCATAATTCCCTAGAACCTAATGCATTCTCCATGTTTGTTGAGTAAGTATGAAACTCCATAAATAAGCAATTTGCAATGCTTTTTTTCCTGAGCTTTCTATACAGGAAAATGTTTCTTAAGCTAATTATTAGCAAAAACATAATTGTATGAGGAATCATTTATTCTATGAGTTAAACTCACTGTTGTTTTTATTAGTCATTCAATGCTATGGCCACATTCACCTTCCCTGACCATTCAAATACTTTCATTTGTGAACACCTCTTATCTTCTTGCTTCTCCATGTATGTCCTTAGATATTCTTCCTGAATTCAAAGTTTATTTCAGATGACATTGTCTCCAAGAAGATTTTCCCAACCCATTAAGCCTGGTGCAATATCTTCCAAGGCAGCACTTTTTCTCCCCTTTACTAGGTATTATATTTATTTAAACTCTAGGTTGTATGAGGGTTTGTTTTCTCTTTATTAAATTCTATGCCCGGTCAGTGTGGCTCAGTGGTTGGTCCTCCATACTATTTTCTATGAACCAGGAGGTCACTATTCGATTCCTGGTCAGGGCACATGCCCAGGTTTCAGGCTTGATCCCCAGTGTGGAGCATGCAGAAGGCAACCAATCAATGATTCTCTCTCATCATTAATGTTTCTATCTCTCTCTCCCTCTCTCTCTCAGAAATCAATAAAAATAGCTTTTAAAAAATTCTATATGCTGTGATAACAAAAGATTCCCAAATCTTTGCTTAAAACCATCAGGTATGTTTCTTTCTTTTTTAATAAATTGTTTTGTTATAACAAGAACACAACTTGAGACCTACCCTCTTAACAAATTAAGTGTATAATACGATATTGTTAACTATAGTCACAATGTTGTGCAGCTTATCTCTGGAACTTATTCCTCTTGCTTAACTGAAACTTAATGCCCATTGATTACCATATATCTTCAAGGTTCATCCATGTGGTTGCATGTTGCAGAATTTTCTTCTTTCTAAAGGCTGAATAATATTCTATTACATGTATATGCCACACTTTCTGTATCTACTTATCCATGATGGCTATCTAGATTGTTATTTATCATGGCTATTATGGATAGCACAGCAATGAGCATGGGAATGTTACTATATCTTTGAGATCCTGACTTCAATTCTTTTGGATAAATATACAAGAATAGGATAGCTAGATTACATGATAATTTCATTTTTAATTTTTTGAGATCCTCCATACTATTTTCTATAGTAGTTACACCATTTTGCATTCCCACAAACATTGTACAAGGGTTCCAATTTCTCCACAGCCTTAGCAACACTTGTCTTCTTTTCAGGTATATTTCTTGCTTATGCCACATGTACAGCTTGGTTGGGGCTATTTTCTCTTCATTCTCCCATTGGGGTCAAGACTGACAAAGCAGCTGTCACCTGGAACATCCCCAGTTGCATACTGGCTCTTAAAGCTTCTTCCCAGTAGTGACACATGTCACTTCTGTTTATATTTCATCAACCAGATGAAATAAAATGACAACACATAGTATCAGTATGGAAAGGGACAAGCAATACTATCCTGGGCACAAGAGGAGGAGAGCTGGGTGTATCCAGTGGACAGAATTCATGGCAACCACAGGTTCTTACAACAATGCCCTGGGAAGAAGTTTTTACTACAGTTCCAATTTTATAGATGAAGAGCTTGAGATTCAGAAAGGATGGTGATTGGCCACATGTTTTATAAGTAACATGGTTGGAATCAGGACCCAACTGTCCTTTCATCCCTGTGGCAACTCTGTCAGAGGCTGTTATGAGCCTAACACTGGACTGGGGATGCAATAGAAAAGAAGCTTGCTCCAGTTACCACCTCATATTTATTGTCTACTACTGTTTTCTGGTCTTCCAGCCCTCCACATCTGCCTCCCTTCTCTCTCTCAGCCTCATGGGCTACCTGTTTTTAGAGTTGTCCTCCCCCACCCTGTACAACTAGATTACAAACAACTGGAGGGCAAGGGTAAGATTTCAACTTTGATTTATTCACAACCCCTAATGTATTAGGCACACAGCAAATGTTCCTTGGATTGAACACAAAACTGCAAATGAAATTCAGTTAGATGCCAAACGTTTGTTCTCTGCTTATATCCCCCTGTGCGTTCCCAAACAAGTGTATTAATAGGGATTTGCATGTGCAATGCCAGTTTATTAGAGAGAATATTAGCTATCCACATATACTTGAAAAAGATATTAATAAGATCATCAAGAATATACTTCATAAATCACTCTGAAAATTGCCAAAGTAATTTCTTAATCTCTCCTTTTTTTCTTACAAGTGATTCCACGTCTCCCAGTGACTTATACTAAATAGACAGTTCTAATTAACCGTCATGAAAACTCAAGCTTATGAAGCTAAGGCAGATTAAAAATGAATTTTCCAGAGATGTGGTAAAACTTCATCCCATAAGGGATGTCACGTGTCTCACTGTTTGGGTTTAGGGGAGAAAGGGAAGCCTGTGGGAAGGAGGATGGAGCCATGCAGATTTGGAGGGGAGAACATTTGTCTTGCGCACCTGTCTGACCTCCGGGGGCCTAGCAGATCACTTGTTATTTTCTGAATGTGTGCTCTTGACCTAGTGGGAATGTTAGGAAAGGGCCTGCATTATTTTACATCTCACAGCTCTGGGTTCTGACATAACTTGAAGCTGAACCCTGGCCCAGACTGGGAATGCAGTTTGTCCTCAGTGCAGGGAGTTAAGGAGTCAGTCTTGAGTCAGCTTTGATGCTGCCACTCATTACCATTTATTCAATAGATATTTACCAACTATTTTCTGTGTAATGGGCCTGTGCTGTCGATACTTCCTAGGCTTACCAGAGGAAGGACTTCTAAGCTGAGGCCTGAAGGAGTTCACCAGGGAGAGGTGTTATGGGCAGAGAAAATAACAGGAATCAAAGATGTGGGAATAAAAGATAAAAATGTTCTCCCAGTGGAGAAAGAGCAGAGGAATATAGGAGCCTTGGTGGGGAGGCTGCGAGTGGTGGGAAATGAGGCTGGGGAGGAGGCCATGCAGGGTTCTGCATTACTGCCAGGAGTCGGTTGCAGAAAAGCAATGAAGGGTGCAAAGCAGGAGGTGACACGGGCCAATACACATATTTTGTGAAAACACTCTATATAATGGAGGATGGTTGGGGTGATGTGGCAATAAGAATGGAGGCATGGAGACAAAAAAGCAATATTGAGGAGCCCAGATCAGAGGTGATGAGTACCTGGACCATGTACATGGTAGCTGCTAGGGTGGACAAAAAGTAAACAGACTTAAGTAGATTTAGGAGGTAGAATCTCCATTTGAAGATTGGTTGGCTATGAGGGTGAAGGAGAGGGTTTCATTTTTATTTATTTATTTTTGTTTTGTTTTGTTAATCCTCACCTGAGGATATTTTTCCATTGATTTTTAGAGAGAGTGCAAGGGAGGGGGAGAGATAGATAGATAGATAGATAGATAGATAGATAGATAGAAACATTAATGTGAGAGAGGCACATTGAGACACAGCGATTGGTTACCTCCCGCACATGCCCTGACCAGGGCTGGGGATCAAACAACCTGCAACTGAGGTATGTGCCCTTGACCAGAAATTGAATCCAGGACCCTTCAGTCCACAGGCCGATGCTCTATCCACTGAGCCAAGCTGTCTAGGGCAGGGCTCCATTTTTTGCACCATTGGGTTCTGACTATTTCATGCCAGACATTTTAAAATGCTTATATTTGTTCATCACCTCATGCTATGAGAGAAGTAACATGCAGTTCCATTTTATGTATGGAAAAGCTGAAAATTTGGCAAGGTTAGATGTCTAACACACAGCAAGTCTGAATACAGAGTTGACCTTTAAGCCCTAGGCTATCCTGTATCTCTAGCCTTATCTTCCAGGTTTCTGGTTGGGGTATCTCAGAAGAGAATGGTGACATTTGCTGAGATGGGGAACACTAGGAAAAGCAAATATTCTAGTAGAAACTTTTCCATAATTTCTGGTGTAGCAACAGCTACGGCACAGACCTGCACAATGACATCTACAACCTTGCAGGGATGTCTACCGTTTCCTCCTGCATCCTGTCTGGATGGGCACTCGGCCTGAGTCTCTGTTCCCGGTGAGCTAGATTTGCCCTGTTCCTGTTGCTCAACCTGTTCAGTTTCCTGGTGGGCTGGGGGCCCCTGTGTATACCCTTCTTTTAGCTTTTTAGCCATAACATTTAAATTAGTAATGAAAATTTTTTGGGAAATGAGAAATGGGGTAGGCCCCAGTAGGGAGAAAAATGCCCAAGATAAAGGAGGGGGAGAGATACCTGGTATATTAAAGCAGTCGACTGGGGAGCAGCTTTGTTAACCATGGACAAGGTCCCTACTTCATTTCAAGTCTGTTTCCCCATCTGTACGTAAAACACAAGAGAGGGAATAATGCTTGCCTGCCTCATAGTTGCTGCAAAGATAAAATGCAATAATAGATTACTGTATTTTGAAAATCAGTACACTGCTTCCAAATGAGAGGACTTAAACTTCTGATATCATGAGGTAGAATCAGAAACACAAGTGCTAGAAAGTACCTTGGGGATCATCAAGGTCATAATGATTAGTTTACAGGTGAGGGAAATCATGCTGAAGCTCAGAGAGATTAAGTGGCTTTTCCCAAAGTCACCCTCAAAATTAATGTTGGAGCTAGGTTTAGAAGGCAAAGCCCCCATCCTAAGCTGAAGGTTTTATCTGCTCTATTGCTTTGGAAGGATAACATAGCAATTGACCCCTGTGGGTTCTGGAGTCAGATCAATGAAGTTTGATCTCCCAGCTTTGCCACTCATTAATTGGTGTAGTCTTGGACAACTTATGTAACACATTTGAACCTCATTTTTTATTATGAAATAGTCATTATTACTAATTCAAAGAGTTGTTAGGATGATTAAATGTGATTAATGCTTACAGATACTGGATAAACAGTGGTAGTGATTATTATTAAGATTAAGATTATATGTTGCATGATTGCTGAACGTCACTATCCTCCCAACTGAAGATCGACCTACTCTAAACTTCAGAGGTTTCCAACCCAGTGCATTCCTTACCTTTATGTGATCTCCTACATAGAGATCAGGCCAAAGAAAAGACCATTTCCTAATGATCCTCAATACTTAGCTCAAGCCTACCCCTAACCAAGATTACCTATCTTAGTTCAAAACCTGGTCAGGAGGCCGTGTGTATACTTTGTTCTAGCCTAGTTGAATATTTTATGCAAATAACTGAGAAAGGTTGGAGAGGGAGACAGAGTTTGATTAATGTAGGATGAAAGGGTCCATTCTCTTTTCTATGGGAAATCCTTATTCAGAGGTATGAAGGGCCTGGATAATTATGAAAACTCAAAAGTGTGATCAAATCTGACTCTAGGGAATTGCACTTTGCACCATTAAAGATAAAACTCAGGATGAGACTCTCAAAGCTAAAGCACCAGAGAAGAATGAAGCTTCTTTGAATCCAGGGATATGTCATTAAAATGAGTTCTGGGTTCAGGCAACCCCAAACCCACAGAGATAATTACAAGGCTGGAGGCTGAGCCTGACTCCTTGATAAACATCAACTAGGAATCTCTACCACAAGGGGTTTAATCACATCTTGATTATATGCAAAAGTCTCTTGCCTCCACCCAGATTCTCTATCCAAACTTGATGCTTGTGAATCTTAATTGAAAGTTTCAGTTTTCTTACTGCTTCCTCTCTTCTCTTATGGCAATGATTGCCAAAGGGCATAATATACTAGCATCTACATATGCAATTCTGATAAGAAGAAATGAAAATTGGAGGTCAGACATTTTATAGAAAGAATTATAGAAATAACCTTTATATTATAGCCCTGTGCCAGTTTATGAAGCACAGTGATTTCCACTAGCTCATAATTCCTGCCACAACCCTGTGTCCAGTTTTCTCCTCTCTTCTTACTTGATCCCAGGGCAGCCTTTCACACAGGTGTTTATGCCATCCTCTGTGATACATCCCTTCACTTGGACACCAGCCTCTCCTGGTTTTCCTCCTCCCTCAATGGCTGTCCCTTCTGCCGGCTCTTCATGACTTGGAACGCTCAGGGGTCCAGGGCTTGGAGCTCTCCTTTTCATTACCAACACTCACCCCCAAGTTAAACTCATACAGTCCTATGGCTTTAAATACTGTATGTTCATGATTCTTAAAATGTTGAAGTCCAGTCTGGACCATCTCCCCCACCTCCAGAGTCATGAGCCTGTTCTGTATTTCCTCTTGGAAGTCTAATAGTCATCTCACGCCTAACATGTTTCAAAATGAACCCTTATTTTTCTCCATTTCACATCTGTTCCTCTATAAATGTTCCCCACCTCAGTAAATGGCATCATCCATTGTAGGATGGTTATCATCCCTGGCCTGTACTCATTAGATTCCAGTAGCCCACCTACCCCAGTTTTGCCAGCCAAATATGTCTCCAAACCCCATCAAATGTCTCTTGGGGGACCAAAACTATAAATTTATCCCTGATTGGGAACCACTGAGTCAGAGAGAAATACTTTAAAAATGTAAATCAGATAAAATTGTTCTCCTGCTCTAAACTTCCCAATGGTGGTCGCCAGGGGCTAGGGGTGGGTGGGATGGAAAGTTACTAATTAACTGGCATAAAATTTCAGTTAAATAAAATGAATAAGCTCTAGAGGTTTCCTATACAACATTGTATCTATAGTAAACAATAATGTGTTGTATACTAAAAATTTGTTAAAGAGGTTAGATCTCATGTTAAGTGAGAATACTTATCACAATCAAATAATAAAAAAAAACATTCCCCACCTCAGTAAATGGCATTATCATTCTTTTAGATACTGAGACCTAAAACATTAACTGCCCTCTATCCCTCACACCCTAGGGTTGTTACAGATAACATAGAGTTGTTACTGACAATGACTGACAGGGCATTTGCTGAAACACCCTTCCCTTGCCTTTTTACTTGGCTAATATACTCTTAGCTTAAATACAACTTCCCCTAGGAAGCCTTTGCTGGCCTATCCCCTCATCTGGTCCAAGCTCCATGCTCCCATAACATCCTGCTCTTCCTCTGACGTAGTACACATCACACATAGTACACATAGTATACATCTCCTGGTTAATGAACTGGTTACTGAACTGTGAACTTGAGGATGGGAACTGTGCCTCACTTATCACTGTATTCTTCCCTTGTGCATAGCACAGGGCTTAGAGCGGAGCATTTCACTAACTCTAAGGTGGACTGACTGGAGTTGCAGAATGAACCTGACCTGTGCTTAAGATAGGGATTTGATATCCAACCTAGTTGGGCTGCTAGAAGCAGATATAACTATGAAATTAGATACTACCATGTCTTAGAATTCCTTCCTTCCTTCCCTCCTTCCTTCCTTCCTTCCTTCCTTCCTTCCTTCCTTCCTTCCTTCCTTCCTTCCTTCCTTCCTTCCTGTTAATCCTCATCCAAGAACATTTTCCCATTGATTTTCAGAAAGAACGGAAGGGAGAGGGAGAGACACACAGAGAGAAACATCGATATGAGAGAGGAACAGATCAGTTGGCTGCCACCTGTATGCAGGTGGGATAGAGTCTGCAACCGAGGCAAATGTGCCCTTGACCAGAATCAAACCTGGGACCCTTCAGTCAGCAGGCTAAGGCTCTATTTACTGAGTCAGACTGGCTAGGGCAGCAATTTTCCTTTCTTATTCAGTAGTTCCACAATTATTCTGGTGAGACATCAAGGACAATCTCTGCTCCTAGGATTGTTAGAGAAATCCTTGGTAAGAGAAACCTTTCATTCAGCCAATACTATGTACTCTGTGAGCATCTACTCTGAGCATCTATCCTGAGCTGGATGCCAGATGCTTTCTGGTGGAGAGGATGTTTCATACACAGGAACTTGTTGTGGAGCTTACATTCCAGCATGGGTGATGGCCATTTAGTGCATAATAGCATAATAAGTTACTTAATTGCTATTGTAAACATTAGGGAAATTGGGGGCAGAGGTGGGAAACTTTCATGTGGAGACAACTTCAAAGCAAAAATCCTGAGTTAAAAAGGCAATGCAAGGTGCATCAGGAATGAAAGGAGGCCAGTGTGGCAGCAGCAGGGCGGGGGGAGGTGGGAGGGGGGTAGAGGAGTGCTCCGAATTGAGGTTGGAGAGACAAGACCCAGAATAGATGGGGCTTTTTCTTTCCTCCCCACCCCAGACCCCTAGAAACTGTTTCCAATGGCGTCACTTTTAGGACACATGCTTCACATTTATTCCTTCTTTAGAATTGTGAACTTGCCATTCTCACTTGAACCAACTTTCTCTCCCCCAACCATGGAAGTCCTATTCATTTTTCAATGTCAAGCTCAGTGCCTTCCTCCACTGTGAAGAACAAGAACTTGAAGAGCCACAGCCAATAAGGAGTGAAGAAAGGCACAGACTGGGGAATACCGAGCAGGTCAGCTTAAATGGGACAAAAGATGCCATTCTAGGGAGGTCACATCAGAATATGGCAGACCTTGACATTTCTAAATGATTTATAAGGGAGACAACATAGTGGACAGTTAAGAACACACACTTTGGAGCTAGTCAGACCTGATTTGAATCTGGGCTCCCTATTTTTATTAGCTGTGTGACCTAGAGCAACTCTTTGATCTCAGTTGTTTGTTTCTAAAGTAGGGATAATTATACCTACTTTATAGGCACAGGGTTGTTACAGATAACATAGAGTTGTTAAGGACTTAAATAGATAATGTATGCAAAAACAGTTATAACAGTGTCACAAACATGGTAAGTGTTAATCAAGTGTTACCATTATTACTATGATCATCATCATCCATCCTCATTCTTCCTTAACTAAATGGTAAGTGCATTAAATGAGATATCATGTAAATTCTAACATAATGTATATCTCATGGTGAATTATTGATAAATGCAAGTTCCCCTCTTTCACAATCTCTTTTTTTCAAATAAGGACCATGCCATTAACTTCTTTGGCAGGCACTTAGTGAGCCCGCAATAGATATTTGTGGAATACTGAATAAAGGTTGTACTCACTACTAATCTTCAGCACTGTGCTATGTACATTGTTGCGGGCTAATGATATTCATTATTGGAGAATCTTTGTATATATATTTTTCAAGATTAGTATGTGATTAGATAGAAATTTTGGGGCCAAATTTACATAAAATACTCTATGATAAGGAGGATTTTAATAGTTAAAAAATAATTGAAATGGCAATTGTTTTTCTTCTCTCATTCGACATGTGACAGGGGATAGGGGAGGCTGGGGGAAGGTCAATGGGGGAAAAAAAGGAGATATATGTACTACTATATGTAATACTTTAAACAATAAAATTAAATTAAAAAAATAATGGAATTACAGGGAAATGAATCTGATTTAACTACAATTGCCCCAATGAAGAGGCTGACCCAAAGGACCCAATGATTAGCAACTGTGGTAATCTGGTGGCTACTGAAGTGGTCATAGGCCCATCAGGTCTTAGTTTAATGTTCCATTTGCTATGGAGGAATAACACTTCTTGAGTCTTTAAAAGCAACTCAAATCTGCTTCATTCACTTGATTTCCCTTGTGAGAGGTAAGATGGCAAAGGAAAATGCTGTAAAACATTTGTCTTTCCAGATTCTTATGAATCCCTTCATATAGGCACTGTGACCCCTGAAAATCAAAAGTGGTACAAGAGGTACAAAGGAGACCCTTATCAAAGAGCAGATTTACTTAAATGCCATACTCCACGATGCAGTTAGATCCAAATTTAATTAGCTTAATTGTTCATATAGCTTTCCTGGAATGGCTCTATCACAGAATAAAGTCCATTTCTATTATCACTTTATTTTAATTGACCATTACAGAAAATAAATAATTTGGTGTCATATGAATAAACACTCTGTTGTCTGCTCTTTATAAGGTAATGAAGTAGCAGTAACACAGTGTAAGATTTCTACAGTAATTTACATGGTTTATATCAGTGGCTCAAAAATACGTTTCACTAAATTTCATTGGTCTGACAAGTAAAAGAACCAGAGGCGAGTTCAGATAACAGGACCCAGAGTCAGGGAACTCACGGGGAGCTCTCCATGGTCCTGGTGCCTGCAACTGGATCCATTTTGTTGCTCTGATTATGTCGTGGATTCCCTCAGCTTCTGCTCTATCTTGTTCACCCTGTGTGTGACAGAACACAAGGCATCCCAGCAAATGTTTTTGTTTTCTTATCGGGGACATTCATAACACCTCTGGACCTCCATGAGTGGCATATGCAATATTAGCGAGGGACTGCTTGGTACAAGGCCCTCTAGTGGAAATGGTTATAGAGATGAGTAAAAATTGGGTTCTGCTCTTAGGGAGCTCACATCCTAGTTGTCAAGAAAAGAGAGGAATTATATAATCACAGAAAATATCCTAAGAAACTATATATATATAGTTTATATATATATGGTTTCTGAGGCAAGAGCTGTCCTAGCAGGTGGAGTAGAGGAGAGCAGGAGAGACTCCACACAGAGAGTGATATTTGAGCTGGTCTGTGGAGAATGAGATGGGGTGGGATAAACTCTCCAGGCAAAGGGATAGGGAGGTGAAATTCAAAGAGAGTCCAGGAGTTTGGAATGCAACAGAACATAAGAGAGGCCAGGATATAGAAGAGGTAGAGACAGAGACATAGAAATAGAGAAATACAGATGGGACTAGAAAAGTAGAAGCCAGACTTTAAAGAACTTTGCCCTCTCCTGAGTCCACTGTAGGTCCTAACATATACATTTGGTAAAACTGATTAATTGAATTGTTTACAGAAGTACTGAAACAAATGTGAGTGTTTTAGAGGTTTCAGCAAATGATTGAATTGTTTGATTTTTGCCAGGACAGTTTTGATTTATTGAGTGTGCGGGGTTTTGTTTTGCGATGACAGAAGGGGAATATTGCTTATTTTATCCTTTTCAAAGCCATAGCATTTCACCATGGTTGACATAAACAGGGGTGGAAAATTCACAAGATGAAACAGAACCAAATTTTGCACAGAACAGTTTTTGCTCTTTGGTTCAAGGCCATGGATGAGTTTGCTTTTTGTGAGAGTTATTTTTATTTTTATCATGTGCAGAGAGATGAGTGATTCATGACTCAGTCAATACCCCTGCTTTAACTGCCACAGCAATCCATTACTTAGTAATAGTCTTAGACTCTACTGGTATAAAACATGCTACCTTAAAAATTTGACCTTTTTTACTTGTTCATCTCTCTTATGGTGTGACAATGCAATCCACAGCTTTCTCCACACATAGAGTTGAAACTAAGAGTCAATAAAAGCCACCATGTTTTGAATGCACAACGAATTTCTTCTTGTTCCTCACTACCTTCTATGTCATGTGGCATGCAATTTCTTCTTTTAGGTTAATTTAAATGAAAAAGAATTAATTCCTCTCTGCCTTTCTCTGGCAGCTCTAGAGTTTTGTGTTGTTCCATGTTTGAATACTAAAGGATAACTTTTCTACCCAGAAGTGTCCCCAGCTTTACCCATCACTTTTACGTGTTTTGAAATATGGTCTGGAAAATCACTGACAGGCTCTCAGCTATTTATTTGTTCTAGCCTTTGAGGAAACCACAACCACTGGTGCTCCAACAGAATCATACTATGTCATATTCAGAAAACACTGCAGACATGATCTCGTACCAGTCTCTGTGTAAATAGAATCCCTTCTGCACACCCCAACCCCATTAGAATCATCCAGCCTGTTTCATTACCTATGAGCAGGCTTCACATACACCTAGTTACTAGTTACCAAGACTTATTCTAAAACTATACTAATTAAGATGGAGTGGTACAAGGCAAGAATAGACAAGTATATCAACAGAACAGAATCAACAGTCCCAAGACAGATTAATATGCATTGAGTGACCTGATGTATGAAAAGGGGGCATGTAGTCAAGAAAAAGGATGGCTTTCTTTTTAAAAAAATATATTTTTATTGATTTCAGAGAGGAAGGAAAAGGGAGAGAGAGATAGAAACATAAATGATGAGAGAGAATCATTGATTGGCTGCCTCCTGCATGTGTCTTACTGGGGATCAAGCCCACAACCCCAGCATGTGCTCTGACCAGGGATTTAACCATGACCTCCTGGTTCATAAGTCAGTGCTCAACCATTGAGCAACAGTGGCCAGGAAGGGTGGCTTTCTTAATGTGCTAGTTGCACATGAAATATCCATGTATAACAACAACAACAATAATCTTGACCCTCTATCTTGCACATGTCTGTATGACAGATCTAAAAGTGAAAGGTAAAATTTCAGAATAAATCACAGAAGAGTATCTTTGTGACTTTGAGATAGGCAAGTATTTTTTTAGGCAAAATACAAAGAGTGCTAGTCATAAAGGAAAAAAAATCTTACTAAATGGACTGCATTAAAATTATATATTTCTGTTCATCATACAACACTGCCAAGATAGTGAAAATACAAGTATGGAATAGAAGATATTGATAATTCAGACATCTGAAAAGGGCTTTATATATCAGTGATATATAAAGAATGCTTGCATGATAATTAGAAAAAAACTGGTAACCTAATAGAAAAATAGGCAAAAGACTTACAAAGGTATTTTATAAAAGAGGCTATACAAATAGTTAATGAACATGAAAAAGGTTCTAGTCATAAGGTAAATGCAAATTAAAACCATAAAATGGTATTATAACTCACCCACTTGCTAAAATAAAAAAGGAAAATGTGGAGTAACTATAACTCATATACATTGCTGATGAGAGTGTAAATTTGTTTTCAGTTTGAAAATAAATCTATTTATAAACTGAAATTTATTTGTAAATTTGTTTATAAACAGTTTTAAAGAATCTACAGCAGGAAATTATAAATAAGGTGATATAGGAATTTCTCTTTTAGAACAAAAATTCACATATTCTTCAAAAGAGTTTTACAAGAATATTTATAGAAGCATTATTTGTAATTGCCTTACACTAACAAACCCAAATGTTTTTCTGCAAAGATAGTCACACTTCTGGATTTATTTGTGGATAAATAAATTATGGTACAGCCACAAAATGAAATACTATACAACACTAAGAATTAATGGGCTAGAGCTATATGTGATAATGTAAATCTCACAACATAATACTGAGCAAAAAGAGCGAGACACAAAAGAATACATACTGTATGTTTCCATTTATGAAATTCAGTAAAAGTAATCTATGTTGTCAGATATCATAGTAGTGGTTACTCTTACATGGAGAAGGGGCAAGAGAGGATGCCTAAATGGCATTGATAGTGTGGATGAAAAGGGGCTGCATGCTAACCTGGCAAGTTCAGGGAAGGCCTGCGTGGCGGCCTTGCAAACCCAGAGACCTAAAGTAACCACAAAGGATGGTCTGAAATTAAAACATTTTAACTAAAAGTAGTTTAGGAAGGCAGTCAGATACTAGGCTAGAACCCTCCCTGACAAAAGTAAATCTTTACCTTAACTGCGCCTGTCTATAGTCTTTTGCATCTAAGATAACACACCTTTGGAATGTCAGGATAACTTCCCTTTTCCCAGACCAGTGGCCGGCAAACCGCCACTATGTTGACTAATGAGTTTGCCAACTACTGTCCCAGACCACTCAGGGCACAACCAGTGCACCAGAGCAGAGACTACAGATCCTCTCATTGTTATTTTTATCATGTTAATTGATAACCTCTATCCTGTAAAAGATATATAATATTTTTCATCCAATCCCAGAGGTTTCCCCTGCTTTGCTTTCTTCCACCTCTCTAATCTCTCACCAGTGAATTTCAGGTAACCCACTTACATCTTCTTTTTTTATTGTAATGTATAAAATAAGGTGCAAAACTGCTATTCTCTGGAGCATTATCTCTATGCTTTGTGACTGTAAATGAACTAACACATAAATGAAACCAGTTTTATCATCAGCTACTTGATATAAGCAAGAATTACGTTTCCTACAGCACCTCACTAATGTTATAACAACATGATAGTAAACAAAATATTATTTGAGGACCTGCTGTATTTCTTAATTTGAGTTCTGACTCCACAGGTGTTTTCACTTTATAAAAATTAATTGGGCTGTATATTTATGATTGTGCACTAATTTATTTGTCATACCTCAAAATTTAAAAAATCTGTTGTGTGTCAAAGGGAGAAGATATGAGAAAAAACTTTCTCCAATTAAAATCTGCCTTTGCTCAGCATGATATATCAAATTTAATCAGCATGATTAAAACAGAGGTTGAAGTCTGAAAAAGATAAACTATAAGTCTGTGGTAGGCAGTTAGATAAACATTAGCAAGGATGATGGGCCAGGTACCAAAGATCACCAGGGCGGAAAGGCCTGGGTGCGAGGTTGCTGAACCCAGGTCTGGTCTGACCACCTGGGTCTAATATCAGGTGCTGTTCCTGCCGCCTACAACAAATCTTCCTATATAAGTATGAAAATTTTCCTTTCTCCCTTGAGTTTTGAGGCAACAGATACAGTGAAATTTAAGAGCCATCGGCCTGATGAATTTGCTTCTGGCTTAATAATGTGTCTGCCCTTTTTCCTTCTCCAGCCAGGTGGATAGATGAAGATTGATCTACCAGTACCTATCTCTCCATTTTGGATTACTTATGGATGGCACTGGGGGCCTAGGATACACCTGAGTTCGGTAAGTTCACTGTTCCTTGTGTCTTATTTCTCCAGTTAAACTATAAACATCATGAAAACAAAAACCTGATGTTTCTTATTTCTGTGTATTCTCTACAAACTAAGAAGAGAACTGATCAAAGGGGCTCAGTAAAAGCATTCCATGGTAGCATGTCAGATTATTCAGATTGTGAAATCTGAGATCTGAGAAGGAAAAAGCCTTGCCCAAGGTCACTGGGCCAGTCATCTCTCTGACTCCTGTTCTTGTCCAGCCAGGCTTTCTACACAGCCCTGCTGAGGAAAAACAAACCATGCCCCTTTTGTTCTGTTCCCCTTGGTTTAACTTCTTAGTGTGGAGATGCAAAGGCACAGCAACTCAATTTTGCTAACTTATTGTTCTGCTTTGCTGATTCGCTGAGCAAATACTACCTAAATGTGGGACCTTTGGTTGTGGGGAGCAGGAACAATATGTACAGTCTCAAAAACACATAGGCAATGACCTCACTCATCTCTTTGTTTAGACCTGCAAAGTGAGAACACACCAAGCTCTTATATTCCTCCTGTCTCTTTTCATTTGCCTCCAGGGATTATAATGAAGTTCAAGGCCCTACATATCCTGAAAGGTTTTGAAATCTAAACATCAATCTTTTGAAAAATTGCTCATTGTTTGTTAAGGGTCGCTTTGGTTATTTGCAACAAAAAATGCTTTATCCAAGGTTAGATTATAAAATGTTCAATGCTAACTTAACTCACTGTGTGAACTCTCTTGACCTTGGTTTCCCAAATTATAAAATGAGATCATTAGACAAGAAACTACCTGACTTTTAAAGGCATTATGCCATTGAGGATCTAATATACAGAGTCATTAATTTAAATAATTACCAGTGTCTATTATGGATACAAAATATTAAGAAACCCTGACTACATTGCATATTAATAAGTACTAGCTATTAACTGACAATATCTATATATCTGTGTATCTATATATTTATCTATATATCTACTAGTATATATATCTATACCTCTCTATATACATATATATATATATATATATATATATATATATATATATATATTTACAAGAAAAGAGAGAGACAGAAAGATTACATACCTTTTATTGAGCACTTATTGCATGTTAGGCACCATGCTAAGTACTTTAAATACCTAATCCCATTTAATATTTACAATGATTCAAAAAGTATTATCTTCATTTTATATGTAAAACGTGGCAGGTTGTATACTGAATGGTAGAATCTATGTTCCTTCCCTCTTGATATGGCTGGGTAGGCCATAAAAGATAATATATCTCTGCCTGCTTCTCTTTGAATACTTGTTCTTGGAACTTGGCCACCATGCTGTGAGGAAGCTCAGCTTAGAGAAGGCACATGTAGGTGTTTAGGAAAACAGCCTCAACAACCAACCATGTGAGTAAGTGAGCCTTCAGATGAACCCATTCCCCAGTTGTCAAGCCATCCACAGCCCTTCAGTTGCTGCATCTGAAGTCCCAGACATCTTTAAGCAGGGACGCTCCTTTTCAAATTTCCTGACTCCTGAAATCCATGAGCATAATAAAATGGCTGTTGTATGCTAAAAATTTGGGGTGGCTTGTTATGCAGGAGTAGTAACAGAGGTGCTGGATTGCAAAGCCAGTTGCTCAGCATCACACAGCAATTTAGTTAAGAGGAAGAATGAAGCCCAGATCAAACTCCAGAGAACATGGTCTTAACTACTCTGTGGAAAAGCCCTGAATGTTTACAAGTCCTGCAAAACCAGTGTCTGTCACCCTGGAATGCAGAGGAAACCACCATAATGTTGACCACTGAGAAACAAAACCAAATGCTCAGGAGATCAGGAGGGGATTGGTGGACAGTGTGGCTTGGCAAGGAAGGGTCATTGCCCAGGAGATGAGTTATGCTAGGAAAGCAGGCAGGAGCTCAGACCCAGGTCTGTCCAGGTTTGAGCTGAGGAATAACCCTGGGATGGGGTGAATAATGCTGCCAATATCCTTGAGTCATAACACTGAAACTGGCAGCCTTTCCCTTCTCCTGTGAACAGCCTCCAGACTTCCCTCTGGCTGGTGCTGGGCCAGGAGCATAGCCAGATAAGGAGATATACATCAGTGAGTCTCAGAAAGCTTAACAGGAATAAATGATTGGTGAGAGGCCAGGAATGAAGTGGAAAAGAAGTAAAGTGATTAATAACACAAATTAAGGGAGAGAAAATTGAAATTTTCGAAACACCTGCTATATAGTATTCGGTACTGGGCAACATACTTTAGCCTCCTATTGCTCATGTATTCTTATAAAAATCCTGCAATATTGGTATTAATGGCCTCTTGCTCCCTTTTTAAAGTTGAGGAAACAGGCTTGGCAGGTAAGTTACTAGCTCAAGTCATTCAGCTAGTTAACTGGTGGACTAAGATCCAAATACAGGTCTGTCTGAATAATGGGATATTTGGTCTCAGAACACTGTCATCTCCCCTTCTTTGCTGGTTCCCCCTGGCTTTTGACCATCTTACCTGGAGTTTCTTCCATGAGTCTAGCTTTATTTCTTAGAATCAGCCAAGTCTTTTTTTGTAGTAAGCCATCTCAGATCATTTTAGCCCTCAGATCTTTCTCTTCTCTATCAATTGACTATAAATCCTACATTTTGGAATTATTCAGATATACATTCTACTTTATTATCTACCTTTTCTCTTGTATATCTTGGTTTCCCTACTGACATGCAAAGTCAGAGGTCTGAACGCATATTTCTTCATTGCATCTGCCATAATGCTTAGCACTGTGCTTAACACAGGTTTAGAATCTTAGACGGTACTCAAAGCATTTGGCTCCATAATCTTCTCTTTTATCTGTAGAAATACATAACCACACTAACCAGAAACAGAACAAAATAAACGCCTTTTCATTCTCTCTCCCCATCCCCAGAATGGGTACCCACATAGAGACTAGGACATGAAAGAGAAGATAAATACCAGGTGAGTGCACAGCCAGAATTCCACAGGTGGGAAGGCATCTTTCTGCCTGACAGCCCCTTCTACCTACTGCTTAGGAGATAAATAACCCGGCAGCAGCAGTGTCTGGGACTCCTTGAGCATTCAGCCAGGACCTTCTGAATTCCAGAAATTAGACCCTGGCTGACATGCTTCCATCCATGGTTGATCAAGCCTTAACACCAATCAATAAAGATACTCCATAGGGAGTTGGGAGTTATTTTCTGGTGGCATCTGAAGAACTAGCCCAACATAGCCCACTTTCAGTTCTGTGTGTTTCATGGTTGACACTCTCATGGCCTTGCAACAGGTTATATGGCCCCCAAAGTCATGGTATTGTATCATTAAACATTTTGAGTTCTGAACCTTTGGCTCATGAGCACCTAGGGAAGACTTTGATTGACAGGTCCCCCTGGCTTACCACCTGCCTGCTTCTGTGCCTTTGCTCAGGGTGATCCCCACCAGAGATTTCCCTCTTTACTTTTCTTTGCTTTTGTGGAAAATCTTATCTCTTCTTTTAAGCCACAGTACAATGCTTCCCAGAAGTCTCTTTTAGCTGCAGCCCACACTCATTTTTCCCTTCTATGAAAAACTCTGACACCAACTCTGCACACCACAGAATTTAGCCCTTGGTTGCACATCCCCTTAGTTCCCTATGTTTCAGAGAGGCAGCATGGTGCAGGGAAAAGAGCCTATTCTTTGGGACCAGAACCCTTTATTTCCCTGCTGTATAACCCTGAAGCTCTTTACAAAGCAGCACAGGCTTCCTGTTCGTCCCCCTTAGCAGCTACATTGTGTTTCATTAGATGATGAACTGTCACTTCTTTCCTCGGACTTCTACTGATGGACAGTGGGCTACTTCCAGCTTTTTAAAGCAACAGTGAAATGAACATCTTTATACGTACACCTTGTCATATCTGCATAGCCCTTTCTATAGGATCCCTTTCTATCAGATAAATGTGTAGATTCCAGCTGTTTCTTATATCCACAATTTTTAGGCCATTTGTGAAACTTTTTTTCTTTCTACCCCCACCTCATTCATACTTAAAGTGCTATAGTTAAAAACATGCCCTCTCCAGCTGTTGGCTCCTACTATGGAACCCACCATACACTCACAGTCACCTCCCAGCTGAAACCACAGGTTTCTCTCTTCAAAGTGACACCAGTTATATCTATGCTTTTGTCTATGTTTCATCACCTTCCTTGCCCCAGCTGGCCACACTATATTTACATCTGGTGGGGTAGAATACAATCTGGATGCTTACCTTTCCTTCCTTAGAGATGGGTTTTAAAGGCAAAGATACTGTGAGGAATAATGGAAAACAATCTAAAGTAAAAAAGGTCCATTAAAAAAAGTTAGGGATGCTTTTTTTTCCTTCATGAATTCAAAACTTCACAGGGAGCCCTCAGGGACCTTCAGAAGATATCTTGTCATGGAAGTCAGTGGCGTGTCAAGAATAATCATAGGCCTGGCCAGTGTTACTCAGTGGTTGAGCATTGACCTGTAAATCAGAAGGTCATGGTTTGATTTCTGGTTAGGGCACATGCCCGGCTCAATTCCCGGTAAGGCACATGCAGGAGGTAGTCAACCAATGATACTCTCTCATCATTGATGTTTCTATCTCTCTCCTCCTCTCCCTTCCTCTCTGAAATAATATATATATATATATATATATATATATATATATATATATATATATATATATATTAAAAAAGAATAAATCATGGGTGTTAGAATCCAGCAGACATGGGTTAATCCCAACTCTGCTGGGACACCATGGATAAGGGAGCTACTCATTCTGAGCCTCAGGTTTCTCATCTGTAAAATGGTGTTGATGTACTGGGGCAGTGCTGTCATGATGATTAGAAGTAATATGATCTAACACTTACCAGAGTGTGTGATACATAGTAGGTGCAACAAATGAAAGCAATTATTGCTATTATTTTCCCAAAAAAGAGACAATTAGAGAATTCCTGAAGAGTGGGGTAACTGGTAACATTAGGATGATAGGGAACTTTTTTAAATCTGGGTCTATTTAACTTCCTTTTCTTCAATTCTACCTTTTCCTCCAAACTCATTCAAAGAGCAGGACTGAGTTGCAGCAGGTGACACACCTTGTTAGTGACAGCCAGAAATTCTCTCCATTAGGTTACTTTCTCTCCATTAAATGAAAAATATGACATGGTCTTCAAAAGTGCACATATCCATTCAGCAAACATGTTGAGTAATTAGAATATACAACAACGTATATCATGTTTTAAATGAATTGCAGAGGTAAGTTTGCCAGTCTGTGTCTTGATAAGAAACAGATATGGGAACATCAGTGGAAGGTTGAAGATATAAGATGGACATAGGTTCAGATGACAATGGCAACAGCAACACCAATGTCAACAGTATTTGCTGTTCGTGTAAGCCCTGTGCAGTGGAAAAGCTTTCTATGAATTTCCATTTAATAATCAAAATATCCTTTTGAAGTAGGTCTTCCTATTATCATCCCCATTTTCCAGAAGAAGAAACTGAGGTATAGAGAAGCTATTTTCCCATGCTCACACAGCTAGTAAGTGATAACCCTGGGATTCAATCATGGGTAGCCCTATTCCAGAGTTCAAGCTATAACCATTACTGGAAAACAGCTTCAGATGAGTAATTGGGGTTGAAAAGCAGCATTTGCAAAAGGGGAAGGACTTGAGCAGGAACGATGGGAGAGGTCAGTCCAAGCAAAGACAATGACAGGGCACACAAGTAGCACAGGGCTTGGGAAACAGAATGAAGCTCAACTTGATTTGGTAGAGCCTTGACTGAACCTGCAAATTAAAGGGAGACAAGCCTTAGATAGAGGCTGGGACATACTAGCAACTGTTTTGCTCCAAGTTCGAAGTGGGGGGCGGGGAATGAGACAGATTCTAGGTGTATTGGTTAATAATGCGGATTTTGTAATCAAAGAAAACACGATAATTTCAAGAGAAACATCAAAAGTGCTTTATTCAAAGTAATGTCCATCGCTAGCTATACATTTCCCCCATCTTTCAGGTAATTTGTGGATACCGTCCTAACAGAACTTTTCTTGTTTTGAGGCAAACCATTCAGAGACCCAATTTTCCACTTCTTTGTATGTTTTGAAGTGCTGCTCAGAAAGTGCGTGTGCCATCGTTTGGAACAAGTGATAACCTGAAGGAGCAAGGTCTGGTGAATACAGTGGGTGGGTTAATACTTCCCAGGCAAGATCTTTTAATATGTCATTTATTGGTTTTGAAGTGTGTGATGGTGCATCATCATGAAGCAAAATTACTTTGCCATGTCTTCTGGCACATTGTGATGGTTTCATGATCAAAGCATGGTTCAAATTGATTATTTGTTGTCAGTAGTGGTCAGTATTAACGATTTCACCTGGTTTTAGAATCTCATACTACACCGCACCTTCCTGGTCCCACCAAACGCAGAGCATTGTCTTCTTTCCAAAGCGATTTGGCCTTTCAGTCCATGTTGATGGTTGACCTGGATCAACCCATGATTTTGTGCATTTGGGATTCTCAAAATAAATCCACTTTTTATTGTCAGTCACAATTCGATGCAAAAAACACTTTCTTTCGTGCCATTGAAGCAACATTTTACTGATGACTTTCCGGTTTTCCATTTGTCTTTCATTCAGTTGATGTGGCACCCATTTTCCTTCCTTTAAAATCATTCCCATTGCTTGTAAATGATCGGAAATTGTTTGCTGAACAACGTTTAATCTTTCTACAAGTTGTTTTTGAGTTTGACATGCATCTTCATTTAATAATGCTTATAATTGTTGGTCTTCAAACTTTTTTGGTTGACCTGGACATTCTTTGTTTTTCACATTGAAATCATCACTTTTAAAGCATTTAAACCAGCATTCACAAGTATCTTGAGATGGAGCATGTTCACCATAAGCTTCCCAAAGTATTCAGCAGCACTTTTCTTCAAAATAAAGTAATGAATTAAAACTTCCCGCAAATGCTCTTTTTATTTTTGGCACAAAATTCGACATTTTAAGTGTAAATATCTATGATGTTAACACCTTCAGAAAATTTGACATATGAAGTTTTGAAGCTTGTCAATACAACAGAATGGCATACATATCAAATTGCATATATATCAACATATGTGTAACTCCATCTATTGAAAAAAATCCGCATTATTAACCGGTACACCTAGTAAGTGACTCACCCAGAGGGCTATTGGTAGACTGAGATTGAGCTTCATTCTAAGCTCCTCCTCTACCCTCTTTGGCCCACCCTCTGTGACAACAGTGCACCTGTTCCCATACCTTGGGTAGGACTCTTTATTCCACTCCCAGAAGCTACTGTGCCTCCTTAAGCCACTAGATAATCACAGTGACTGTCATTATCCAGGTGTATAATATCTGTGTTTGTGTGCTTGACACCATTTCCTGCTAGGTACCTTGGGCTTATTTCACCTATTATCTCTCTTAAACATAGCTAGGGTACAAGTATTCATTTGTCACAATCGGATGATGTACCTAACTCATATTTAAAACCACCATGCTCCTAAAACATTCTCCATAATTTAATTAATTATGCTTTCATTTTTCCCTATATAGAATTTAGTACTTCTTTTCAGATGAACTATTAGGTCTCTTGATCTCAGATGCTGTATTTCCAGAGAGGGTTTAAGAAGAAACAGGGGGTTCTCTCCAGAAAAATGTGGGACCTAGCAAGATGTAGCCATGGGCAGGCTTTTCTGGGTATATAGACATGGGGACCATTTTTCTTCTGGTGCAGCCCCCATCCATGGCCTGGACTTTCCAAGGCATGTGAAAGAAAAGAAAAAGTTAGCAATCAGATTTTATTGGAACCAAAAATGGAGGGAAGAGGGGAGAAGAGAATTGACAAAATATGTAAATAGGATTTCATGTGTGTCTAAATGCATTAAAGATACAGTGGTGTTTTTATACTTCCAACCATTCTTCCAGGGGTCTCCAATTAGTGCCCCACAAGCTGAATCGAGGCATGCTTTTGTTTCATCTGTGCAGAGTTCCCATGACAAAGACTGTTTAGAACTGAGTGGGAGTGGCCCTCTTGAGCTGACACATGGGTGTCCCAGTTCATCACACCCTCCAGCTGACCTCTACTCTTGTGTTACTGAACTTACACTAATTATCCATGTGAGCTTTGCAAAGTTCCTTCCCTCCCAAAAGCTAGAATCTTCACTTATCAAATTGGGATGAGGTGTAATTACATTTTGTTTTGTTTATTGCCTGCCTCCTCTCACCAGAAGGTAAGTTCTAGAAGGGCATGGATTTTTGTCTGCTTTGTTCATTGATGTCTCCCAGAGCACCTTGAACCATGTCGGCCACATAACAAGTACTAAAAAACATTTGATGAGTGAATAAATGGTCCTAATCATTCCTTTCAGCTCTGTGAAACACTTTCTGAAAATTTGCCTATTGTGATTTTAGAGGGAAAAAAATCTCTCCTTCAATGAAACTTTTCAAATCTCAGAATTCCAGAGCAATCCAGAGAGAGCAAGCAATTTGACTCCCCCCTTGCTTATGGCCAGAACTGCTGGCTGAGATGCAGAAAATGTTTTTCAGTTGTGTATCCTGAGAAGCCTTTATCCTCCTGTCACTGCATTCATTTTAATACTCCCATGGGGCTTTTGGAGCTTTTGAAACTTGGGCTCTTGTGCTTTTGAATGGTCTGTGAAACTGCTCAGTATCAGAGCCTGGCTCTGGGCCTCACGTAGCAGAAGATTAAAGTTGTAAAGGAAGGAGGCATTGAGCTGGAGTCCCTCAGGGCTGTCCATGCATGGATCACACCTGCCACGATGGCAGATTCCCTTTCCCTGTGCCAATCCCTCTGCATTGGCATCACTTGAAATGTCTAGGGCAGTGGTTGGCAAACTCAAAGTCAACAGAGCCGCAGTTTGCTGACCACTGGTCTAGGGTAACACATCAAGGGGAATGTACTTTGGTGAATCCCTTTGTGAACTCCTCTTGGTATGAGGAGGCAGGATCACTGGCAAGGCCTCCACCTTCAATGGCCACTGTTACCTCCTATGTGCCCAGGGCCTCGTGCACCTAGCAAGTACCATACCACAGGGCCATGCAGGCAAGGCAGTTGGATTTAGTGTTCATGGCTGTTAGTTGGCACTCTTTCTGGTTGATCCGTAGATCTTTCTTCCTGTACCTCAAAACTGACTTCCCTGGACAACATCCTGGTTCAGTGACTTTCAAATATTAATGTCCATCTATCCTGGGGAAAGAAGAGGACTTGTGAAGCATGTGTATTCCTCTCTTCAACTGTAGCATTTCCAAACCTGCACATCTGGGGCAGGGCCTGGAAACCTGCAGTCTGACAGACATCCCAGATTCTGACTCTGGGATCCCAGCAGACACTCCCATACCAAGTCCCAAGACTAAAAGCATCTATCACTGATTACTTGCATCATTATTTTCCACAAATCCTTGTGACACTGTTCCTTGCAGCAATGAATTTATATCCTAAATGAGGCTTATGTTTTCTATAGGTGAAATACTTTATAATTTCAGGCTGCTTTTATGAATACAGGGTGTCCACAAAAATATATACACACTTTGAATAATTATTAATTCCAATGGGTTAAATCTGAAAAGAAACATTAATTGAGCTATCAGCTGTAAAGGGTATATAAATTTTGGGGGGGACACCCTGTATTTACTCTCAGTATGCCTTTCTCCTGTACCACTCAAGCCATGTCAAGGTAAGGAAGAGGAGATTTGCTTGGCTATCTCTGAAAAGGAAGGAGGGAGAGGTGGGGAGGGGGGACAGGTTTCTCCTCACCTGTTAATGCTGAAGCTTTTGGTTGCTATGGAATTTGTGTGTGAATGCAAAGGTCGGTCTATTCTTGTGTTGTATGTTTGGGTTCTGCTTATTGGCCACCCTGTTCCCATGGTGAGTCAGTTAGTTGCAGGGCCCTCCACAAGTCCATTAGCTGGGGGCTTGTAGTATAGGGTTCTCAGAGAGCTCAAAATTGCCATCACTCCCCCGCTTGAGACTTCTCACTGACAGTAATTATCTTCACTAGGTGGAGATACTAGTAATTATCATACATTCTGATACAATTTAAAATCAAGAATAAAAGAGGGTTCTGAAATTTGAAGTCTAATTTCCATTTTTCCTCTGTTTCTCTAAGACCTTCCAAATCCCTCTCATTCTCCTTACTAAGGTCACCTCAACCCAGGAAAGTACTGATCCCATGGAAAAGCCAATGGGGCGTGGAAGCTGTGGGAATAAAGAGCTGACGAGGCTCACTGCAGGCAATGAAGCCTTGGATCAAGACTGCTCTGCACTGGGCATTGAGGCCAGAATTATTATTTCAATCACCTTTAGAGAAGATCCTTTTCTCCTCTTGGGTATGTTTTCTCATCTGTAATATGGGATGGATAACCGAGATCATCCTAGTGATCCCACCCATCCTAATGATCCCCTAAAGGTCTCTAGACCTATAGTTCCATGTTTTTCAAATGCGCCCTACCTTTTGGATTTACCATGGACTCTTCCCTCTCCTCACCTTCATATAGCCAATCCATCAGCAAGTGCTATTCATTCTAGTTTCAAAGTAGACCACAAATCCACCTACACAACTATAATAATTTTCTTCACTATAATTTCCCCCGGATGCCCAGGAAAGCATCTTGCTTGGCCCCTCTGCTTCCACTCTTAGCTATTCTCTGCTCTAATTCATTTTCATCATAGCTCCTCAGAGTGGTATTTTAGCATGTAAATCAATTCTTCCCTTGCTTAAAACTCTCCAATATATTTTCATTGTATTTAGAGTAAAACTCCAAATCTGTACTATGGCCATGAGGCCCTACGTGATCTGGCCTCTACCTACTTCTATAATGTTATCTCAAACCCTAATTCTTTTCATTCACTACAAGTCATGCACACTGGTTACCCTTAGTGGAAAGCACTAAGCTCTTTTCCACCTGAGGGCCTTTACACATGGTTATTATGTCTCTCAGTTCTAATAAGCCTAGCTCCCTCTTTCCTATCAGCTCCTCCGATAAACCTTCTCAGAACATCCTAAGTAAGTCCCCTTTAATCCCACTTTCCTTATTATTTGTTGCTGTAGGAGGTTCATTTTATTCATAGTACATCACTATTTATACATTCCCAATTGCTTGTTTATGTCTTTTCATACCACTATACTGCCAGTTCCTTGAAGCAAAGACTCCCACCCTTATGCTCCATCATCAATATATGTTCATATCCTTAGCACCTGGTACCATGCCCTCCATGCCATAGATGATCAGTAACATCTGTAGAATAAATGGATGACACTGGCCACAAATAGGAGAAAATGTCCAGAAAGGAAAGTTGAGGGAACTGAAGATAAATTTTGACTGTGATGATTTTTTGTCTCTCATATATCCCTTCTCAAAATGTTCCTCTCTATAAAAAAGGAATCTGATCTATGTATTAAAAATAGATCTTTGGTCACAAGAAGCAGGCATACAAGTCAATTCATGGATGGCATTTTTATCTGTGATCACAACTAGAGTGAATTTTAACTTTGAATGTTAAAATAAGTTACACAGAACACAATTTTTATATAAAAATTTATAAGGGGAAGGGAAGAGTATTTAAAGCATTTCAGTAGCATCTGTTGGCACGGTCCTTCAATGTGCTAATTACAGGTTATTTTATCTATTCATGGTGTGGGTACAGAAAACACTGACTTTAGATACTTTAGACAGTGCTGCTGATTGACTCTCCATCCTCCATTCCCACTCCTACTCTAGAGGCTAGAACACCTAACTTCTTGCCTCCTCACCTCCCTTGCCATTAGAAGTGATTATGGGCCACTGTTCTGACTAATGAGATAGGGGAAGATGTCTGCTTGGGATGGGGGATATTCTGTTATGCTTTTATTTCCTGATCCAAAGAGATAGAAATGGCTGGCAACCCTTCTTTCCCTTCTTGCTGCTTAAATATGGTCACAGGATCTGGGAACTGCCATCTTGCAAACATGAAGAAAAGAGTCACAGAACAGCTGACCCTGATGCCACTGAGTTAAGTAAGAGCCACTGTCTACCACCACTTTTCTTATGTGAGAAACAGAACTCTATCTGTTCACATTACTGTGGTCAGGTTATTCTGTGATGTGCAGACAATCACATTTGGCCACATTTTGTTGGTGTTCGTCAGTAGTCGGCAAACTGCGGCTCGCGGGCCACATGCGGCTCGCAAGCCATGGTTTGCCGCTCTATTGACTAATGAGTTTGCCGACCACTGGTGTTGGTCAATAGATCTTAACATGAATTTTGAAGAGGTTAAAAAGAGATAAGAGTGTCATACATATGAATGCAGATATAATTCTGAAGAAACTTAGTTTCCCAAAAACTAAATTCGTGAGGATTTAAGGTCTATTCTTTCAGGAAATAACAAGAAGAATTAATTGAAACTCATTGGAAAGGGTGTTTGATATATACATGTTCCTTAAAAATGCCTTCCACCATAGCACCCAAAGTGTCGAACGTGGTATAATGCATATCACGAAACCTGTTTAATTCATCAGGAAATGTGTATAAAACATAAACTTCTGTTGGTGTTTGCAGTTGTCTGCTTGGTCCCTGGCCCAGATCACTGTCAAAGTATCCTTTTGTCTGGCCCTAGCAAGATGCCATCTCTCTTTAGCATGTATTTCCAAGAAACATTGTGATGTACATTCTGACTCGGAGGGGGTTTTTACAGGCCCCTAAGCTCTGGAAGTGGCCAGGGTAGGCTCCATAAAAATGAGTCCACCTCAGGGAGATAAAACTCCTTATTTTATTAGGTTTACTCTTGTGTCTGTCAGACTCTTTAATCCAAAATGACAAATCTTTCCTCTCATTTCCTGTGAGGAAGAGCCTCAGAAATCCAGGCATTGCTTGTCTGGAAGGAACCGCTGGCTATTTCTCTTTTGACCCTCGACTTCCCCAGAAGGGAGAAGTCCAGTGGCTTTCAAAGCTGTGTAAGCACACTGTCTTCTAGTGAAGTTTAGCAGAAGTCTAATATATAAAATGGATAAAATAATAAAAAGCAGCATCTGTTTTATATGCTTCCTTTTTGCTGGCTGGATACTGTATTATGGGGTCTATCTGTATCAATCTCTTAAACTTCACAACCGTACTTAAGGTAGAAACTCTTATTTCCATTTTACCAGTGAAAAAAAACAGAGGCATAGAGTGTAGTTGTTGTATTAAAGATTGTGAGGAAGGAGGCTGGGTACATGCCTGTTCAGTCTCATCTTCACTTCTGTCCATTCCTAGGATACCCTCGTGGAACCCTCAGCTGTCCTGGAAACAAAGTCCTCTTGTAGGCAGAGGTCACACACTCAGGTACCCTTTCAGGGGCCAGCTGAGTAAGTAATGAAAACAGAAAGATGTGGGCTGCAGTAAAGTGGGGAATGTGTGGATCAGCTAAAGAGGCCACTTAGTTTTAGGTAACCATTGCCAGACTCTGTGAAGATCAAAACATGATAAACATGCCTGGCAGAGGACTCAGCTATTGGCCACCAACTGAGACCTCTGGAGGAATGGTGAGGAGTCTGAGGCCAGCCCACAAAGGTGCCATTAAGAGGTAAAATGCCTACCGAGGGAGGAAATAATGGAGAAAAAACAAGCCCATGGGTCTTTTGAGACACAGACATGTTTTGATGGCTCTACATTATACCAAATACATAAAAACCATTTCTTCTCACTGTTTATCCACTGGCCTGGTTTATTTTTAAGTAAGCCTTTCCCCTGCTTGGTTCTATCTACTCTTCACCATGTGTTTGCCAGTATTGGCCAAGTATCTAGTCTCACACCTCCTCTCCCACACACCCTCCCCTATCCCCGGCTGTCTTCTTATTTAAAGAAAAACAAAATTATAATGGTGAATAATGAGACATCTAAATTATACAGCAGGCAAAGTGAGTCCTGCGGGAAGCTCCTTAGAAAGATTTTATTCCATTGCCACTTAGGAATATTGGTCCTCATCAACGCTCAAATGCAAAATAATTGTATCTGTAGTACAGATGTCTCCAGTGCATGCTCATGAGGCCTTGATATATATACATTTATGCCCCCAGAAAAAGAGTGTGTGCAAATTTACCCCGGTCACCAAATTCTTAGCCATGCCTCCCTGCATACTGTAGGAACTTGGTAATCTATAAGGGGCTGCCTTCTGGAGAAAGAGTTCATGGACATTATGCCACTGTAAAAGGAAATATAGTTAGTGCTTATTTATCAGTAAGTTGGAGGAGATTTGTGGCACATATACTTTAGAATGTACTGGAAAGAAGATTACACACAAAGACAGGAGGTGAATAAATGTGGGAATTGATCTATGTTGGTGGATTCAAATTTCTCTCCTCTTCCTTCTTCCTTTGTCTTAGCTACAGAATCCTTTTACAAAAGAAATATTATTCACAAGTCCAATATATAAAATAGACAAAAATGGAGCTACTCTGATTCCTTGTGTTGGGCTGGAACCTCACTGATATGCTCACCCTAATACTCTTGATACAAATTAAGAGGCAGCCCTGAGCACCCTCATTTTTGAACCACCAGAAACCATTTTACATTTCCATCAGAACTAAATTATTTCCAAGCTCTTTCTCAGAACCAAGAAAAAGAGCTTTTCTCTTAAAGATGAAGGAACCAAGGGTCAGGTGACTTGCTTAGGGTCACAAAGAGCATGCTAGTGCCCACTCATACATTGTCCACTGATCCTTCACCATTCAGAAGAAGTACAGGATGGTGGTCTGAATCTCAACTCACCTAACTTCTAGCTGCTTAACCCTGGCAAGAGATTCAGTATTTCTGTGGTCCCTCAATCACAAAAGGAGAAATCATGAGAGCCCCACCTTAGGCTTCTGTGAGGATTCAATGAGATAAATGCAAATAGAGAACTCAAAATCTTGGTTGGCAAATGGTAGGTGCTCAATATATGTTAGTTGTACCATATTGCCTCTCCCCATCCTTTCTCTGTACCTTTCAGCTACAGAATATCACACTTGTGATTATGCCTATTAACCTTGACAGAGCGCATCAGCCAAATAGAAGACAGAACTGGCAGGATGCATCCAAATAAGCCACAGCATGCAACGGATGGTTGATGGTAAGGCATAGTTGAAACACTGAGTACAAAGAAGTCTGCAAATAATTCCTAACCCTTGATTTTTCAGCATTTTGCTTTTACCAAGAAAAATATAACACTGAGCAAAGAGGCTGAAAAGAGCTGACTGACCTGGGGGAGATGTCACATCCTTGCTGCATGAAGGCTCCCAGGGAGAACCACAAGCTGTTGAATATTCCAAACTCATTGGATTGGTCACTGGTTGTCTGGTCCCGCCCTTCCTCAAACTCTTCACTGTGCCATTCGTAGGGGCTGAAGCGGCTGACCAGGAAAAGGACGACACTCACTCCAATGTAGGCAAACACAATGCACATCCAAATTTCATAAGCCAAAGGATCAAGGAAGGAGAAAACCCCTGGCTTGGACTTCTGTGGCTTTTTTATCATGATGGAGATCCCCAAACTCATAAATGGCTTGGAGAAGTCTATCACTTCTTCCCGGACCAAGGTGATAGTTAAAGGGGCCACGGCCACATCTGCTCTCTGCAAAGAGAAAAACAAAACAAAAACAACACACACACACACACACACACACACACACACACACACACACACACACACACACCAAAAAAACAGAAGGAAGAAAGAAAGAAAAAGAAAAAATGCAGTTGAGCTCAGCAGCACTCTGTTCTCTTGATTCTTTCTTCACTGTGAATATTCTTTTGGGTCTTAAAGGATGTGAGTTAGAAAGAACCTTAGAAGTCCAACCCCTCCCATTCTCTATAAAATATTTTTGACAGATGGATGATCAGCTCAATGTCTTATGGGAGAGGTTATCCTATTGTTTGACAGTTCTAATTGTTAGGACATCTTCCTAACCCTACTAGAAGGGGATGTTGTGATACCTGTTGTTTTACCTGTCTGGCAGCCGAGCCTCCTTCCTGTGCTAGAAGAACCACTCCTGTCCCACTTGCAGTCTTTCTGGTTCACATGTGGCTGATCACACAGTTACATCGTGAAACACACAACATGGGTTTGACTATATCCCCTGGCCATAATGACTCATTTAAGGATGGCATAGGACCCACTTCGGTTTAGTGAGCATTAGCTCTGAGAGGCAGAGTGAGAGATGCAGAAGCTGATTCATGATGAAATAACTTGGGTTACCCTACATTCAGGGGTCATGCTGGGCTCCCTGGTATCATGTGCCAATATATTCTCCTGTTTGTCCCCGAGAACATGAACCAGTCTTTCTGTTTGCCTAGTCCAGTTTGAGTTGGGTTTCTTTGACCTGCAATA
The DNA here is from genome assembly GCF_963455305.1 of Plecotus auritus. Classification (NCBI taxonomy): domain Eukaryota; kingdom Metazoa; phylum Chordata; class Mammalia; order Chiroptera; family Vespertilionidae; genus Plecotus; species Plecotus auritus. The sequence goes on from NC_137773.1 coordinate 19,607,378, forward strand.
AGATAGTCCTGGCTAACAAGGTGGTGAAGACAAGTTTAATTCAATAAACATTAATTTGAAAGCCCTAGGCTGTAAGCTGTAAGCAGGCTATGGTCCCTACATTCAAGGAATTATAAACTAGTGGGAGAGACTCACACACACAGACACATACAACTTTCAGTCTACAAAGTAGACTGGGTATGTGCTATCCAAGAAATACAAAATGCTGCAGGAGACCAGGGAGGGGTTAATTCTGGCTGGGGAGACCAGGGGCTTTATTGCCAAGGCGGTGACATATAAATTTGGCACTGAAGATGTGACATAAAAATTTGGCACTGAAGGAGGAGTAGAATTTTGACAGAGTAGGATTCTGGCGCAGAACACATTTGAGGAGGAGGGAATTATGTGAGTAAAGGCCTGGCAAAGAGAAGGAAAAGTCTCACCACTACTATTTTTTTTTTTCCAGGAAGACTGCTAAGAAATACACAAATAATTCACTTTTTAAAATGTAAATCCAGCATGTAGATAAACATAGAGGGTTTCAAGCAGTCCTTGTCCTGAGGCATCTTGCATATGGACCCACCAGCCTTGCTCTTCTGCCTTTCCTACCTCTCCCGAATGGCAGCAGCCTTGGCATCTGGGCAATAAAATCCACTGCTCTGTTGGCCTGAGATGAAGAGACCTTGGAAACCCAAAAGGTTCTGTGGACAGATGCACAGCATTCACTTTTGAAAGTCTGTTTGAGATGTAGGGCTTTCTCTATTGATGCTGTGCAGCAATCCAGATGTCAGGTCGGTGACAGATGCCGGGAGACGGGGGCCCCTCTCAGCCGCTGGCTGGTGTGGTGTAGAGATTTCCTCTGGGTACTCTCATTGGCTTGGACTATTGAGAAGATGTTTAAAGTGGAATAAAAAGCCTGGCTTCAGAATGACTTAGGTTCTCACTTATAGAAAGAAACTTCTCGTAAAGCAAGTGGAATCAGGCATGAATTTTATAGTAATTCTGGTTTCTTATTCTAAACACCCACTGTATACATCTTTATAATTTTTACAAACACACCTAAGCCTATACAAGGGAGAAGATATCTATTCTTTTCTCTATAACCTGTGATTAATGGAAAAGGAATGGGAGAGAAAAGTAATGGAAATGAGGGACTGAGCACAAGTTACCCAAAAAGGAGGTGGAAGACGACCAGCTTTGAAAGTGGTAACAGGAATTGAATGGATTTGTTGGATGCTCCCTGGTGTGAGTTAATAGAATGGACTGTGGACTGGAATAATCACAGAACCACATCATCTTAGTTCACTGATCATTTCCAATATTTGTTTCATGGGACATTATTTCTGGGAAGATGCAAATAAGTATAAAATGAAAATAAATGTTGGGGAAACACAAATTTAAACACATTACTTTTGGGCAGGTCTCCCCAAAACATTTAAAAAACCACTAGGCACTTAGAATTTCCAGGAGGAAGAAGTAGAGTATTTCTAAAATTAATTACCTGTGGATCCGTGGGCATCAATAGGGACCTGTGTGTGTAGGACACACACATAGCAGGAGATGCTAAATTCACTGACCTCATTTTATAGATAAGAAACTCAGGTGCAGAGAGGGGAGGTGGTTTGTGTAAAGCAGCAGTGTTTTAGCTTCTTTACTATTGACTGAGAGGATGGGAAGTTACTGGAGCTCCACAGGACTGGTCAAGGGCGGACTGGACCAGGATGTCGACCTGGCGGCTCTGCTCTGCAACTCACTGACACATAGCCTTAAGTGAGACAGTTGTCTTTCAGGATATCAATTTCCTCATTAAAAAAAGAGAGACACAACATAATTTTTGTTTTACCTATTTGATGGTTTTATTTTTTTTTGAGGGTCCAATGAACTCTAATATATGAGAGTACTAGGAAATGTGAGCTTTTTGCAGGTGCTTAGAATTATTTACTTAATCTGACATTTTAGGACAGTGGCTCTGAAACTTGAGCATGCCTGACTCCACAGTGGAACCACCTGGAGGGCTTTTAAAAATACAGGAGGCAGAGTTTCTGGATTCAGTGGGTCTGGGGGGAGACCTGAGAATTTGCATGCTGATGCTGCTGGTCAAGCCCTCGCTCTTTGAGAACAACTGACCTAGAATATCCCAAAACAAAATATGTGGTGTCAAAACAATCCTGGGGAATCAGTAGACAGTTTTGATGCAGTAAATAAAAGCAAAAAGGGAAGAAAAATGGTCAGGGATGGAGAAGTACTGTGAGCCAGGCACTGTGGAAGTGAATACTCCCCACCCCAGCCCTGGGATGAAGGGTTCACTCTCCATGTGTTTCAGAGGAGTTCAGTGGCTTACAGGAGTCATGTAGTCAGTAAGGTGGCAAAGGTGGAACTCAAGTCCAGGTGTCTATCTGCAGAGTTCACTCCCTTTCTGCTTCTCTCAAAGGACAGGCAAGAAAGTCATCTGTGAATCCGGCAAAGAGCCATGCCCATGTTAGGAAGAGGAAGCTTCATTTGCCACTCTGGCACCTGAGAATGCAGAGGCTCTGACTGTTCTTACCACCGTACAGTCCAGAGCTTGGGTGGTGTGATTTCTATTGAGGTAGTATATCTCAGCATGGGGTACAAAGGCCAGGCTTGCTGCATGTTCCAACTTGGCTTTTACTTGTTATATGTCCTTTACCAAATTACCCAACCTCCCTGGTCCTCCGTGTCCTTATCTATGAAACGTGGAAAATAATCATATCCACCTTCTAGGGTTGTTATGACAAGTACATGAAATAATGTGAATGCATTATTTAGCTTCCAGATGAAATGTTATTGCTACATTAATTGATAAGAACCAGAGAGAGCAAAAGGAAGATGAGACCCTGATTAACTTAGGTATTAAAAAAAATACATTTGGAGGTTTGCAATTTATCTTTTTCTGACCTCACTGGTTCTTGTGGCTGAGAGATACTGCCCCAAATTCTTCTATTATTTTTCAGGGAACAGAACAGAAAAGCCCAATGAAAAGGGAGAGAATGCAATTGGACCCATCACAGAGTCTTTAGAATACTGTTTGTACTGGGCAGAGGGCAGGCCAGGTAGAGGGGAAGGCTGGTGGCTGAGGCACCCAGAGGTAATTCTGCTCTGTACTGATGAGCCAGTGACTCATCACTAATTGCTTGGCTACAGTGGGGGCTTGCCCTCAGGATGATCACACCATTGTTCTGCCCTATCACAGGCCTTTTATTAAGGGAAGATGGGGTGAAGATGAAGATGAATGTTGGTGAAGGTGAAAAGTTCACAGTAGTTGCCATGGGGATGACCTTACAAGGCTGGTGGAGGTTCCCATGGAAACCAGCATCTAGATTCAGCATTAACCATCCAGGTCTCTATCTTTCATCAATGGAGCTTCCCAAATTGAGAGGCCGTGGAGAGGGAGGAGAAAGGGTTGAAGTACCCATCAATTCATTAACTATCTCTCCAGGTCATCTCAAAAGCCACCTTCCTGGGGAAGATTTTCGTTAGTCTATTTCTTTGTTCTTAGACTTCCCTTTGTATGGCTCTCATGGCCATCATGACTCCTATTGCCTTATATGAGACAACGAGATTTTAAAGCTCCTAAATGATTTTAAAAGCTTTATCCTGAGCAGAACTCAATATCAACCTGAGACTCAGCAAATGCTTCAGCTCAGAGGCCCAGTCTGCATTCTTCCATTTCTGTGTGTGGCAGCTGGATTCTTCTTACATCGATGTTTATTGTTCTACTCAAGTACCTTCATGATCTCCCATTGCCCACTGAATCAATCCACACTCTTCCTCCTGTCATTTCTTACTCACTCCATCCCCGACTACTCCTCACCCAAGCCCTCTATGAAAATCACCAGTGTTTTCTCACTCTTCTCTCATACCTTACTTATTTCCATCACCATTTTATTGTTTATACTTTAGAAATTCCTGGGCTGCTTTTCTCTCTGTTTGAATATAGCCTCTTTTCAAGTTCTGTATCCTTCTTGAGAGTCTCTTGACTGAACTTTGATACTGTACCAACTTTTACTATTCTCTCATTGTCTTTTCTACCCTATAAAATGTTAACATCCTTGGGGGACAAGGATCAGATCTTTTACTTATCAATGATTCCCTAAATATTTAAAAACAATTCACATTCAGTAGCTTCTCAAACTGCGTAAATTTGTGGATTGTGGAAATTGTTCATGGCATTATTTTAAGTATAATTCTATATAATAAAAGGCTAATATGCAAATTGACCAAACTGCAGAACAACCAGTCACTATGACGCACACTGACCACCAGGGGGAAGATGCTCAATGCAGGAGCTGCCCCTGGTGGTCAGTGTGCTCCCACAGGGGGAGCACCGCCCAGCCAGAAGCCCTGAGCCCGGCTCACGGCTGGTGAGCACAGTGGTGGTGGTGGGAGCCTCTCCCACCTCCGCCACAGCACTAAGGATGCCCGACTGCTGGCTTAGGCCCTCTTAAGCCAGCAGTTGGACATCCCCCGAGAGCTCCCAGACTGCGAGAGGGTGCAGGCTGGCTGAGGAGACCCCCCCACCCCCGAGTGCATGAATTTCATGCATTGGGCCTCTAGTGAAAGATATAAAGATGAAGTAGACCTACCCCCACATATAACTGTTATACAAGTCAGTGTAAGCTATAACAGAAGCAGAAATTGAATTCCTTAGAAGGCAAGAATAGTTAAGAAGGAGAGTTTGTATCTGTTATGGGGAGAAAGAAAGGAAACCTTGGAAAAAGTGATATTTGATATAGGCTTTGGAGGAGGGATAGGGTTTTAGAGGTGTGGAATCGGAAAGAGCACTCTAGAGAACACAGTGACTCTGAGGTGCTTTGGCTGAAATGGAAGGTGTAGGACAAGGGAATATTGGGGAAAATGATGAGAAAGTTGGATCTGGGTTCATCTAACAACAGGGAAGAAAGTTATCTTGAGGAAACCATAAGTGACTTTGAGTCATACATGACTTTATATTGAAGGAGCCATAAATAAAGTGACAAAACATCCTGGTCACAAGATTGAGCTGAGTTTGGCTGGGGAACTTGGACCAGAAACCTGAACAAAGAATGTCTTATGACACTAGATTTTGGACTCCTCATCTTTTAATCAGCAACAATGCAAAATGCAAAATTATGGAGTCTAATAGTCATCTGTGGTATGGTCAGCCACCCACCAAATTATTTCCTTTCAAACCTTTTGCCTCTGCTCTGAAATTTCCCACCCTGTGGGGAACTTACTCCATAGACCAGCTCTCCCACCATGCCATTCCAAGCCTTTGTGTCAGGGTCACGGGCTCCGTATTTTCCATCACTGACAATCTCAAGACGGTAGGAGTAGCCCACATGCTTGGCAATCTCTGCTGCCAGTTCCACACAGTAGCCCTCATAGCGGTCATTGCCCTCGAACTGGTTGGCATTCTTCTTGAGCATCACATAAGGATCTTCCTGGTGGAAAAATGTGGAGATGGAGAATGTGGGTTATGCAAATCACTGGTGGTTATTCCGAGTGGCAGGGGAGGATGTCACCAACATTGGTTAACTTTGGGTAAGTCTCTCTCGCCCCTAAATGTACTCCTTGCATTTCTGTTCCCCCATCACAAAACTTCCTGGGTTAAGGAAACAAATGGTTAAAATAAGAATGTTTCACCTTTGAGATGTGGTGCACAGCTTTTCAAATTATGTCCCAAAAGTTCTTACATTTTTTTGGAGGTACCTCTTGGGGCACTGTGATTGGGATGTGGACTCTAACTAGGCTCAAGATCAATCATTGAAAATCATTGCAGCTTCACTTATGTCCCCTATAGCAGCTGGACCTTGGAAGACTTTCTTTGAAAATGGCTTTTACTGGGGGAGGAGGGGTCTGAGTATGTTTTATTTATGGGGAAACTATGGCTCAAAGGAGGCTAAGTGACTTATCCAAGGGCACAAAGTGAAATCATGGCAGAGCCAGAGTGAAAAATGTACCTCTGACTTCCAGGAAAATTTTTTTTCACTCCCTCTTTCTACCTATGGCACAGTTTTGGCAAGAATGACCAGCTTGCACTCTTGGGAAATCCTTTGTACAGGTGTAGCTTGCATTCCTGATAGGACAGCCTTGATAAAGGAGTGAGTACTCACTAGGATTGTAGTGACGATGTACGTCCTATTCTGGACACTTGAATTATCTCCCCCGGCTTGAGCATCAGTGGCTGCAGGGACAAACTTGTCATCTTCATTCCAGTAACCAATCTGTTAATGAGAGCAGGTGGTGACATAAATTGAGCCAGGATCCTTAGAACTGGCATACTCTGATACCAGACAGGAAAGCAAGGAGCTCAATGTCACACCATGCAATACTGGACACACCAGACTCTAAAGCAGTAGTTCTCAACCTTTCTAATGCTGCGACCCTTTAATACAGTTCCTTATGTTGTGGTGACCCCCAACCATAAAATTATTTTTGTTGATACTTCATAACTGTAATTTTGCTACTGTTATGAATCATTATGTAAATATCTGTGTTTTCTGATGGTCTTAGGCTCTACAGCAGTGGTTCTCAACCTGTGAGTTGAGACCCACAGGTTAAGAACCGCTAGCAGGGTCGACTAAGACCATCAGAAAACGACCTTCTGGAAAGACCTTCTGGAATGACCAGTGGGTGGGGGGTGGGGCCGCAGGGTCACAGGACCATGAGGCAGCCAGGGCTGTGAAGGCCTCCTCTTGCATGAATTTCATGTATCGGGCCTCTAGTTGGTAGATAAAAGTAAGATTTTAGATGCTGTTCAGGTTCTTCCAGCCTCACATCCGTGAACACCCTCACCATGATGGACTAAGCCTGGAAACTGCCCTCTTCGAGGGGTGAGGGTTTAAGTGTTTGCACAGCTAACCTGTTTTGTACAGAGCAAGCCAGGGCTTAGTTCCCTGTTAATTCCCTGTAGTTATTCACAAGGCCAAACACCTCTGTTCCTATGCCTATTAACCCTTCTCTACCTGAGCCCATTCTGAATTGTAGTTGGAATCATATGATTAAGCATTGCATTCCTTTTACTTTCTTTTTAGGTTGATTGTATTTTTCCATATAGATTCAACCTCGTAGGTGATGGCTATTTTATCCTTTATCTTATTTCCAATGATAAACTATTATAATACTGAGCATATAGCAATGCCTAAAAATATCAGCTAACATTATTTTTTTAAATCAGTAAGTTATTTATACTGAATCATTTCCCAAGGTGTTTGACAAAATATTTATCAGGTTCCTACTGTGTGCAAGGCTCTGAGATTGTATGGTGGGGCTGAGAGCAATACAAAGAAGTCTGTGAAATGCTCCTTATTCTGACCATTCCTTCAGTCTACTTTGGAAAACTTGACACACACATACTCGTGGCTCCAGAAGTAACAAGTGAGTGGTTCAGAGAGCCAGGGCCTAAGGAGCTCAGAGAAGCAGAAACCTAGTGTGGGAATCTATGCTGGGAAAAAGGCAGCAGGAGGAGGTAGGCTTTAAGGTAATGAGGAATGAATAGCTAAACAGTGTAGATTTATTCTGAAGGCAACAGGGAATCATGGAAGGCTTGAGAAGGCCGAAATGGCATGGTTAATACACACACACACACACACACACACACACACCATCTCTGTTTCTGTCTGTCTACATATGTCTTTAGACAGTTGTGTTGTGTTGTGTGGTCATTCTGCTGGCTATGCTTCAGTTCTCCACATCTCATAGGCATGTGCCAATGGTCAAATCAAATGTCACTTTCACCCTGATGTCATTGCCAGTCCCCTTAGTTGTAAATGATCAATTCTTCCTGCAACATCACTGTCATTAACAATAATAGTAATTGCCAACATTGATTACATTGCTACATCAGAAGCTGGGAAGTGACTGAGCTTGGTCTGGAACCGTGGCAATCTGTTCCCAGAGGCAGCTTTTCACCACTATGCTGTTCTTGCTAAGAGAGGACTTGGTCCTGGCCTGGAAATCATTTGTTAACTTTTATCAAATGCTTATTATTTTCAGGCACTCTTCTAAGTGCTTTTAATGTTTTAACTCCTTTCATCCTCACAAAAACCTTTGAAGGGTAATTGTCATTCTCATTTTAAATGTGAAAAAACTGAGATGTGGAGAAGTGAAGTAACTTTTCCAAGACCACAGGAGAGTCGTGGAGCTAGAATCTGGGCCAGGAAGGCTAAGAGGAGGGCCAGGCCCTACCCAGCACTAATAAGCTTCCAGCCAACACCTGAATGCCTGGTGTAGGTTTCCACTGGCCCTGTAGTCTAGCTCTTTGCAGGTCGGTCCCCATTTCTCCATGATGATGCGGGCTCCTTGTGGACAAGGCTGGAGGTCTAGTCATTCTAGAAGCCCCTTCTTAGCATGCATATTCTTTTCCAGAGAAGCAGCACAGGAAATGTTTATTGAATGAATGAGTGTATCCAACATGGAGACTGTTGACCAGACAGGTGCTGAGACACTTCAGAGGCCTGAAGGAGGAGCACATCTCTCAGAGCACTAGGTCAAGACTGATCCTCAGTGTAGGATGAGGGCGATGTTACCTGTGTAAGGCACTTTTAGTCAGCATGGAAGGAGACATTTCTCTCTAGGGACACAAGAATCAGAAACTTATATTTCCAGAATATTGAGCTGGAAGAGAAGCCTGAACAATCATTTCTTTCAACCTCTTCCTTTAACAGAGAGGAAAACAGAGGCTCAGAGACCAGGGGACTTGCTCAAGACCACAGTGCAGTTTTGCCTCCCTTCCTTTGCTTGGCTGGTTGTCGATGGAACCCTAGGGCATCTGTGGAGCCTCTCACCACTTTCATGGGAGGAGGGTGGCAGGCCAGGGATGAGGAGGAAGCTCAGCAACTAATTTCTCTAAAATCTACAGTGTATTAATTGGTGTTATTTTAAAAAGAGGGAGCTTGATGGTTAAGAGATTGATCTTTGGGATCAGATAAATCTGGTTTAAAAGGCAGATTTCCCTAATTACTACCTATATGACATTGGACCAGTTGCTTGACCTCAATTGGCCTCCTTTCCTGCTTTGTAGAATGGATACAACAATAATACCTGTCTCGTGGGGCTGCTGTGAGGACTCAGTGCACGTACAACAATGAGCATAGTGTGTCATTCATATTGTTGTCAGGAGACTAAAAAGTAATATTCTATTCAGGAGGGTAATGCCTGATTGAAGGCTAACAGGCTTCTATATTGCAAGGCATTTCAGTTTCAATTTGCTATTGAACATTATCAATCACCACAAGGGGTATATATTGTGGAGCATTTTTCAAACATATTTGACAATATAATCCTCTTTACATGCAAAATGTCCAAGGATAAGTGAGCCCCAAACCACAAAACACTGCTCTAAAATATCAAGTGATTTGGATAAAAGATAGGAGAAAACAAAACAAGTTAAATCTGCACAGATCAGATTTACATGGCTTGGAAAGAGACTAATTTTTAAGGATAGTAGTCCTTACCTAGAGGGTATTATGCTAAGGGAAATAAGTCACTTAGAGAAAAATAAACACCATATGATTTCACTTATATGTGGAATCTAAAGAACAAGATAAATGAACAACAAAATAGAAACAGACTCACAGATATAGAGAACAGAGTGATGATTGCCAGAGGGGAGAGGGTGAGGTGACTGAATAAAAAAGGTGAAGGGATTAAAAAGTACTGATTGGTAGTTATGAAATAGTCACAGGGATATAAAGTACAGCATAGGAAATATAGTCAATAATTTTGTGATAACTATGTATGGTGCCAGGTGAGTACTGGAAATATTGGGGGAACACTTTGTAATGTATATGATGTCTAGCCACTATGCTGTACACCTGAAATTAATAAAAATAATATTGAATGTAAACTATAATGGAAAAAAAAAACTAAAAATAGTTTTAATTAAAAAAAGGACAGTGATCCTTTAAAGCTGGTATCACAGCACTAGTGTTAAATTGGAATCTATAAAAATTATTGTATAGCTTGGCCTATATATAGATCCTTTGATATCAAAAGCTAGAGGAATAGTTAAATGTTATGAGCAAGCTTATTTTATTCATAACCTTCTTGTAGTGAAATAAAACAATATCACCAGTCAGAAGAGCAGGGTGCTACCAAGACCCAGCTTGTACTTCATGTTATCTAGCAGGGTGAGAAATCTGGTTCCACAGTTTGATTAAAAAAAAAAAAAAAAAAGCTGGCAACGATTTTTGAAGAGACATTGCACTTCGGAGATGAGAGAGCAAATTTCCCTTTCTTAGAGAAATGGGTTGGATTATTATATAGCACTTTGATGATTCTCTACTGAGGATATGTAGGAACTTTGATTTTCCCTGAATGTAAATCAGAGTCAGTAGTTTGGTAAAGATTGGGGCCCACTGTTCAGGAGAGGATTTAAATAATACTGACAGTGAGAGGTCTTCTCTTGGGGCCAGTTATAATTTTTGATCTTCTGTTTTCCATCTACCTCTAAAGATTCTTTGTATGTAGGACATGAATCTAGATGATAGATCAGATTTTTTTTTAAGTGAATGAAGTCTGAAAAAGGAGATAATCATAGAACAGTTAAATTCAATTGATCTACCTTGCAGTCATTAAATCAAATTTCCACATTTGTATCTTCAGGCTGCCTTTGAAGCTACAGCCCCTGAAGCCCCCAAATAAGTCCATTATAATACATTTTAAAAAAGTAAGTGGCCTATTGTGGCAAAGACAACTAAGTGACCATCAAGATTCTTGTTCTCCTATCATGGCATAGAAATATTGGTGAAAGTGGCTACATAGCCAGCAATTTCATTTCCCAGCCTGCCTTGCATTGAGGTGGGCCAGGTGATTGGGTTCTAGCCAATGGAATGCAGCAGAAGTGATGCACAGCTCTCCTAGCCTGCCTCCACCAAAGCTGCAGCACAGTTTCCACTTTCTCTCTTTCCTGTCTGCTGGCTGGATGTTCATAGCCAGAAAAACCCAAGCAGACAGTGGAGCCTCCCTAAGCCTGAGTCTTAACACGTTAAGCACCCAATCAGTCACTGGTGACTGACACTATACTTTCCATCCGAAAGACTAAATAGCTGGATGCTTAACATTTTAACCCAAAAACTGGTCACCAGGTGAACAAGAATTAAGCTTTTACTGCATTCAACTCCTGAGATTTCAGAGTATATCTACTACACCTAGGGTTATTTTAACTACACACTTAAAGAATTTAAACTTAATGTTTAAGTGTGAACTTGAGTTCTGCTTGAGGTGTTCTTTCATTGAATTTCCCAGCATTTTTGTGTTTCCTCATTTTCTGGCAGATCTATGAAAATATGGGCCAGAGAATTATGCTCCCTGGTTTCCCAGCAATATTCAATAAACTGCCCACTCATCTAATAAACAACCACTTGTTTTGCATGTGCTTACTGTGTATATCTATATATATAAAAAGCCAGCAGCCGTAATGCCGTAATGACCAGAACAACCAGTCACTATGACGCCCACTGCAGACAGCAAACTGGCCCAATGGGGGTGGGGGGCGGCTGGCCAACCCCCCTGCCACCCTTCTCTCCAGCCAGCCCCCCCCCCGATTACCCCCCTACCCCAATAGGGGGTGGGGCCGGCCGGCCAGCCTCCAGCCCCTCCCCCCAGCTGGCCCGGCCCAGATTGGCCCCAATCAGGGCTGGGACAGCTGGCCAACCTCCCACCGTTTCCTCCTCCCGACAGGCCCGCCCCGATCCACCTTGATTAGGGCTGGGCTGACCAGACCCCACCCATGCACGAATTCGTGCACTGGGCCTCTAGTAGTAAATAACACACCTATGGTCCCTGCTTTTAGACATTTTAGTTCTGCTTTTAGACATGTAGCCCTTTCTTTTGAATGTTTTAGTATTGAGGAGGTGGAAAAGTGGGGATGAGAGAGAATACATATCTAGACCAGGGGTCTACACATTTTATCTGTAAAGAGCCAGATAGTAAATACTGTAGGCTTGATGGGTCATCCCATCTCTGCTGTACCTCCTCATCTCTGCTGGTGTGATGCAGAAGCAGCCAGAGACAAAATATACATAAACGAGTGTGGCTGTGATCCAAAAATACTTTATGGACATTAATATTTTAATTTTATATAATTTTCATGTCATGAAGTAGTGCTCTTTTGATTTAGTTCAACCATTTAAAAATGTAAAACCGTTAGCTCATGGACTGTACAAAAACAGGCAGTAGGCTGGATTTGGCCTACAGGCTGAAGTTTGCCAACCCTGATCTAGATCAATAAACCAACAAAAATACATCAGAAGAAATAAGTACTCTGAAAAAATAAAATGGAATAATTACTATACTCGGTGGGTGGGGGCTTCTTTAGATAGCTCGGTCAGGGATGGGCTCTGCAACGTGACTTCACTTGAGCAGAGATTTGAAGGACCAGGAGAGACACAGCACATGGAAATGCAGTGATAAGGAATGCCAGGTACAGAAACAGAAAGATGCCAGTATAGCTGTGGAGCACTGAGCTAGAGAAAAAGGATCAAGAGCTGATGTTTACAGGGAAGAAGCATCTAGGGTTCTGAGGCCATGGTAAGGTGTTATATTTTACCTGCAATAGGAAGCTACTGAAAAGTTAGAAGCAGGGGAGCAATATGACCTGATATATATTTGAAAATTATTATCCCAGCTCTTGTGGTGGAAAAAAATAGGATCCTCTTATAGAGGGGTAGGAACATACTAGTAGATAGCATGACTGGTGGCTGGGAAGGAGGCTCTGAATGGGTCCAGGCAGGTGTGGAGATGGTGTAGGCTCTGGGGTCAGCAGTGGTAATGGAGAAAAGTAATGGTATTGAAGCTCTGTCTTAGAGTGATAACAGGATGTGGTATATCTAATGTTGGGTAGTGAGGCTTTAAAGCAAAACGTCCAAAGGATATATGGAATGAAGGGTTACAAATTCTTTGGAACATTAAGTTACTCTTGACATCAGCAGGGCTTCATGTCACTTTAGCCTTCTTTCATTTTCAGTTATACACAGGATCAGAACTAGGAATAATAAACTTGGGGCAGGGCAGAAGTACTCAAATCAAGTTGAAATGAGAAGTAGATGCCTGTGATCAGGTCCAAAAATATCTCCAGGACCAAGGGTGATAGGCAAGGATAGTGAAATCAACAATGCTGGACCCTTGATGAAAGGCCTTGGAGAATTTTCTCTATACTTCTCCCTTGGCAGTCATTTATCAGAATTTGTCATCTTGCCTGAAACTTATAAGGTATTTTGTTTGGATAGAGATCCCTACACATTAGTACCCCACAGTGAAATTGAATCTCTGAATGGGATTTCCTGAGGGTTAGCTTGAGTAGAGCCAGTGCCAGATCTAGCATTTAAAGCTCCTAAGCTTCAGATGGATGGAGCTTAGAGCACACACATGTCAGTGGGATGTCAAATTGGACCCAGAACCTAGAAGGTATGTTGGCACATCAGTGGGCAGGATACACCTGAATATCAGGAGTGTTCCCATGGCCCCGAATCAAGCAGTAGCTCCTCTTTATTACCTCCATCAGGTATGGCCGTGTCATGTTCACCAAAGCCAGCACAACTAGGTCACCCTAGAATCTGAGAAATTACTTTGCTAGGAGGCTGATTGAGGAAAAGGCCTAAAGCCACAGATGTGGAAAAATTGATTTTCTGAAATTCAGATCCCCTGTAAACAAAGGATGCTTAAGCTCACATTCTAAGGAAGGATTTAGTTATTGGAAAGTAAGTTGAAAAACAGGCTCAGGGTCAGAAAAATAAAGCACAGCCATTTGCTTGTGGATTTTAAGGTTACTCTGTTTTTTTCTGTTTGATGATTTATCCATTTTATGGGCCTACACAGCTTGACTCATGCAAATTCAAGACCAAAAAAAAGAAAAATCCTTGTGGCTTAAAAAATGGAGTTGAAACAGACAGACAGACAAATAAACAAACAACATGGGCTGAATGTCCATTACACTAAAGGTGCTACTTTTAAGAATCCCTCACCACAGACACTGGAGATAGCAGGCATTGTTTCATTTAACTCCGACAGTAACCCTGTGAGGGAAGGGGCATTATCTCCCTTTTGGAGATGATGTCACTGAGGTCCAGGGAGGCTAAATAACTTGTTTAAGGTCACATGCCTGGTAAAGAATAAAGCAGAGATTTAAATCCTGGCCTGGGCACAGGGACATGTATGAAAGTGAGAAAGAACAAGGTGTATTCAAGGAAGTGAAAGTTGATCAGAATGACAAGTAGAAGAAGGAAGTAAGTGTCAAGGGTCAAGGTCAGAGACATTTGTGGAGCGCAGACACAATTCTGAATGCTTTTTTCAAGGATTTAAATGTTATTATAAAGATCGGAATATCCACATGTGTTATATTTTGCATATATACACACACATATATTTTTTCATTCCTACTTCTATATAGAACATGGAGTAAATGTGGATTAGGACAGGATGATTAACTACATCAGTAGCACCATTGTCAAGATCTTCACACTCCCTCAGGAATAGCAGTAGCATTTTGTACATATATATATTACTTTATATTTTCAAGGTACTTGACCATCTCTTGGATCTTCACCAGAACCCCGAGACAAGGCCTAGATTTGTATCTCCATTTTGCAGATGAGAGAATCTATTCTCTGAGAGAGGAACTGACCTGCCCAGAGTTCCAGTGGCATAGCTGAGTCTAGAATTCTCATTTCCTGAGTCTCTCCAAAAGGTGGGCTCACAAAGCCCTCAACTCTTGCCCGAGCCTCTGAGGCAAAGGGATTTTTACCTTCCGGATGCCATCATGCTTCATTTCAATCACATGGAGGGTATAGTTGGTACGGCGTCCTTTCTCATTGAACTGCACGTTTCCTGTCAGGCCTTCAAACCGCACCTGGAAAACAAAGTCAAGTGGCAACCAATGAACTCACAAGGTGTACTTCATCTCTTTGGCTTTTTCTGCTGAAGTTAAAATTCAGAACCCCAGAATGTTACACAGGATGAGGTCCTGGAGTAGCATCAATACTAAAGAACTCTCTACTCCCTTGCCTATAGCAGGTATCACTACTAGAGCACAGTTCTCTTTCCTACTAAACTGAGATTCATTCTGAAAACATTTTTATTTTCTATTGCTTTAGGCTAACAATAGTAATGGATCAAAGTTCATCCCTAATAAGACATCTCTGAGCCATCTCCAATCAAACACACCCACCAAGAGTACCACCCCTTCCGATGAAGAAACTGAAGTAGGCCAGCTAAGGAAAGGGGGTGGTATGCTATCCCTGGAAGTCAGGAGAAGACCTAGACTAGAAGCCAGCCTTATGGTGCCTTGGGCTATGCTTGGATATAGTTTCTGAATTCTTTGTGAGTCTAGGGAATAAAATACTTGGACATCTAAAGACCTGGGATTGGGTGACCTGAAGTTTCCCCCAGCTTTCCTCTGAACAGCTGAGTGACCTTGGGCAATTCACCACTCTAAGCCTCCAGTTTCTAAAATTCCTGCCCCAAGTACCTTACATGACACAGCAAATGAAAGTGTTATGAAAAGTTAAAAGCACCTGAGAAAACCCTTTATGTTAAGAAGAGAGCAAGCAAGGCTTTCAGCAGGTCTCAGTTGGTTAAAACAAAATTTGTATTGGAACCCCAAAGAATGCTGCATGGGATTTCTTCTCCACAAAGGAGTCAGATTAAATGTTCATGGCCTCTTCAGGCTCAGATTGAAGGTCCAGTGGTCAACAGGGGCATCCAAAGGCGTTTTGGGCCAAGCCTGCTGCTCTGGAGGTAACCAATAAATCTCACCCAAGTACACCCTCAGACTGAGGATGAGTCTAACTGCATATCATTGGCTCAGGTACCAGAAACTACATTCTCTAATGGTGACCAGCTGTGTTTCCTCAGATCAGTCTGGCCTAAGGCCAGAGAGGTGAGTCTCTAGCTGTTACCAATACGAAGTTGGCCCTGTACCCCAGCACTGTTTATTCGCCCCTTCTTCAAAGAGCTTAAAAGGAAGCCTTGCAGTGTTTTATCTTTTTCTGACAGTGACCAACTCCTCTGGCATCAGAAGGTATAAGAATAGTTGGGGTGTGTGTGTGTGTGTGTGTAAGAGAGAGAGAGAGAGAGAGAGAGAGAGAGAGAGAGAGAGAGAGAGAGAGAATTAATGTGTGTGTCTGCTCTGAAGCTGAGGCTGACCCTCTCATCACGTTGTGGTGTGAATTCACAGTGGGGAGGCCATGACAGGCCTCCAGTGCTGAGCAAATTACACAGCAAGCTTTTCACACTCAGGTGAAATCTGGAGAAATCTCACTCTGGAAAGTCTATTCTGGCTTTGCTTTTCAGATAGAAAACAAAGCACAGACCTGCTACAAAGAATAAGAAAGAGGAAACAATTCCATTCTGTCAGCAACTTTGCCTTCTTCTCACCTTGGCCATCTCCTGCCCATTTTAAGCTTTCCCATTCGTTCAGGTTCAAGGGTTGCTAAGTACCAGCTTAAGTGACTCATTTGAAAAAAACAGATGAGGATAGATGTGCTGATGACTGGATTGTAGACTGGTTTTCTCCAACAGAGAGCAGTGTCATTAATGATCCCAATGGGCACCTACTTTTTGGCCCAGTCTCAAATCTCATACCAGTTATCAATGGCAGATTGCATGATGTCTCTATGACTGTTTCCCCATTTGTTAAATGGGATCAATTAGAGTTCAGTGTATTTTAAGGTTATTTTAAGGATTAAATGAGATTTTATGATCAATCCTTGGTCTGCTCTGACCATCCATAGCTCCAAGAGCCCAGCTGTTATTTATCTCATCATCCACACATTTATAGCTATTCTTTCTCAGGAGTTTGTCTTCCCTTTGAAATTAGTCTTGAGTCCAAAAAGCAGGGACTGTCTTATACTCCTATTACCCATTTCATCCCAGATCTCATCTAATAAAATGCTGGGCATACCTTCATGTTGATATTCTTGATCATTGGCCAATAGATTGTGAACAGAGGAAGAACAAATATTCTTCAGTTAAGGTTCTGGGATGGGCTTCCAGGAGTGACTATGCCATCTCCCCCACCTCCTGGTCATGCAAATATATATGTATATACATGTGTGCATTTTTTCTGGGAAAAAGAGAATCCAAAGCTTTCTCCTCCTCCCCTCCTCCTCCTCCCACTCCTCCTCCTCCTCCTCCTTCTCCTCCTCCTCCTCCTCCTCCTCCTCCTCTTCTTTCTTCCTCCTCCTATGTAAGGCCCCAGATGTGAAGCCTGATTTGGGGAGCTGGGTCTTCTCTGCCAGCCAGAGCCTACATATGCTCACTGTAATGCCTCCTCCTTCCTGGAGCACTGAGGGCTTCCAGGATGTGAGCTCATTAATATTCAGAATGGCTCCCTGGATGTCAGGCAGGGGGCACACAGGCGGCTGATGATCTCCACTCTGCTGCTGGGGAAATTATAGCAGGATGAGGGGTAGGGATGCACGGATATTGCCCAAGACCATGTGCTCTTTGTTGCTGGCTGGGCCACAGCTATTGCATCTACCCTGGGCTTCAGGGCAGAGCAGAATGTGTGCAGAGCGAGGTAGCAAGTCCATGTGGATTGGAGTTTCAGTGTTGCCATTAACTAGCTGTATAATTTTGGGAAGACTTTCTTAGCATTTCTGAAGCTCAGCTTCTCCATTTTTAAAGCACAATTAATAAGAGTAGCTACCTCAGAGTAATTATTTAGGATTCAATGAGATCAAACATGTAAAGTATGTTCAGAGTCTTGTACCTAATAAGCCTTTAACACATCATAACTGATATAACCATTATTTTTAGAACTTCACTCTCTAGTATTCTAGCCCTCCAGGTAGCTGGTGCTGGGCCTCCAGGCCTAAGTCACAGACATTCCAGTTCTAACAGAAGTGGAACCACAGGTCCCCGCCTAATATGTGACTCAAAGGCCAGTGGTCAGGGCAATGACCTGAGCCCCTAACCCTGGTGCTAAGGACTGAATGTCACTGGGACTTACCCAGCCCATTGTGGGCACACAGTTGTTCCCTAGTGGTGTGACTACTTCAAGAGATGGGTCTGGAAAGCAAAGTGAAGAGACAGTGGCCATGTCTGTAAGTGGGAAGGTCTCAGAGGTCAGTGTGTACAAGCAAAGGCTCCTTGGGCCACAAGACAGGCCTGGATTGGGGAGGGGAGCCCTGGATGAGGTCTGGTCCAACCTTTGCTAAGCTGCTATGTGACTCCGAGTCACTGCCCACTCTGGGCTGGCTGCCTCAGCTACAAAGTGAGGGAAAATGGGCATCATTACATCATTACTCTCTAAGACCTCTTTCAGCAATATATTCTAGTGATTGTGGATACTTAACCAGGATTTTGAAAAGGAATCAGTGTGAACAGTTGATCTTAGGGTCAGAATGTTGGGTTTTATTTTCATTTTTTGTTTTTGTGACTAGTTCCTCCCCACCCCCAGGAGAGACGGAAGGGAATTTCTTACAGGCAGGTCTTGCCTTCTGTTATCATCCCCAGTGCATGGCCCAGGCATGGGCATGCTGTCAGGGAGCAGTGATTGGCTGCTGGAGAGGCAGGCACCTGTCTTGACTCCAAGACAAATAAAAGCAATCATTATTCTTTTGACTAAGGTAACTGCCTCCTCAAAAATCCTAGTGAAGGCAGAAGCAGAAGAATGAGTATACATTACAACCAGAAAAATGGGGGTTAGACCACAGGAAAATTAATTAGATGCTTGGAATTCTTACAGGCAGTTGTGACACAGGAGTCTTCTCTCTCCCACCTCCTCATTGTCATGACTAAATAAAGGGAAGTCTGTAGGGGATCTGAATGATCTCAAGGCCACACAGAGAATATATCAAGGTCACCCAGAGAGCCAGGGACCCAGCTGAACTTGGAACCCAGCTCTCCTGCTTCCTGGTTCAGAGTCCTTCCTGCCACCCAGGTTGCTTCCTAGGCTGCATCACTGTCATGGTGGTGTCAGAATATCCTTCCAGGGACGTCATTAAGATGGGAGAGGCAAGGGAGTTAAAAGGGTTGTGCAGATGAGGGCAAATTCTGAGGATCTTCTAAGTCAGGAATGTTAAATATAGAGCCCACGTGTATAATTGTTTCATCTTACTTCTACAGAAGACATATTACTAATTGGAGATTTATACTGTTCCCTATTGAATCTAGATTCAGCCTCAAAATCCTTTGCATAGCCAATTGATTGGAGTGGGCATGACCATTTTCTATCCCTGCTCTTTAACTGTTCTTAAGTGCAAACAAAATTAATGACTGCAATGCTGAGAAGCAAGGAAATTGAATCTCAAGTACTGAGAAACACTGTCAGGGCTCCTTCATGAAATGTGCACAGAGAGCAAAGGTCATGAAATCCTGAAAGCCGGGGCAAGACGGGAGAGTCTCCAGGAGACCACTGAAGTGGTTTAGTCTCATCCCTGTGTATTTCAAGTCCCCTTTCCAAATATGGAATCGCTGGCATATTCCCTAAGCAGGAAATAGAGCTTTTACACTACCAGGAATGACTATTCCATACTATTGTTTTTAATTTCTTCATGAGCTTCCATGTAATGCCAAGAGCCACACACACAGTGCAGTGATGTTCCAAATAGGCATGCTCCACCTTTTCTTTTAAATAGCAACATTCCAGCTGAGACATGCCGAAATGCCCTATGAGACTCCCAGAAGATGGGCAGCCACTGCCAGTCTCACCTGCTGAAGGGCTCTCTGGATGTCGATCCCCTGGCCCCAGGGCACAGCTGGGTTAGCCAGGCAGTCCCCAGCATTTCCCCGGCGGGATATATCAATTCTTTGCCTCCTCAGGCTCTGGAAAGCCTCCGCCATCACTTTCACCCCATCGTAGGTGAGCGCAGAGGTGTACTGGTGGGAGGAATGGAGATAGTTAGGTGACAGAGAGCACTGATAGGGAGGCAGGGGGGAGCTGTATCTGGGTAGATGATTCCTGGTGATGAGAATGCCTGGAGTGGGCCAGATATAGGGGGCTTCTGTGAATTGCTAGCCAATATTGCCCTCCTGAACTGTGTCTTGCTGGCTGTGCCTTTGGAAGGAAAGCTGGGATTCTAGATTTTCATGTGCAGTCTTGCAATTTTATAATGTTAGTTCATTGGAGGAAAAAAAGAATGAATAGATTAAATTCAACACATCTGTATCATCTGATAGAGTCCATGAAAATACAGTTGCTTTTCTCCATATTAGTCACAGATTGGAAACTCAGAGGAGCTGTTTATTCCAACATCCCTTGTGACAGTAAAACAAAAAATAATCCAGGAAGGGTAAGCACTTAGCTATTTTTACATGTGACTCACCCCAGGGGCAGGTTTACAAACTTCCCCCTTGTGCTTATTCATGATAACTCTCATCCCACCCTCCACCCCCTTGCCTAAAGGAGGATAAGATGTTGATGAAACAGAACCAGGATAACCGTCCGGGATAATATTTCCTGGCTTTGGGACTCATGTTTGTCATCTTTGTTAATTAGTCCCCAATGCCTAGCATGTTCTCTGGCACATTCAAAGTTCACAACAGAGGGTTGTAGGATGAATATGTAAGTATTTTTTCCAGTTTTTAACTTTGATTCTCTCACATTTGATATAATATGTACATATTACATTTTGCTATTTTTATAGTCTGCTCCACTCTTTTCAAAACTGGGGTATTTACATATTAATTTATTAACTGCTATGTGGTTTGTTCATTGCTTTAAAGCACATCTGTGATTTTGTTTGCTTAGGTTCATATTGAAATACATCTTCATTTTGAATTGCTAAGTGGGTTTGAGTAAAAGTGGGAGGAGACACATCCCAGTTAAATGTCCTGCCATTCACAAAAAGATATTGACCTAGTGACAAGAGAAAGTCACAGAGGATTCCCTGATTTGCCCAGATAAACAAATTTGGCCTCAGGATCCTGCTCAACGCCGTGTTCCACAGAGTCACTGCCACAACATGGGAAAGAAAAATTACATTCTGCTTGTATTCTAAGCCATTATCAAATAGCAAACAAAATAGATTTGGGCTGCAGGATTTATGGCTGCATTGCTGGGAAGTGGGCAGCAGACAGTCTGCACGATAATTGGGAGTTGTCTCTTTGAGGCAGTCAAGTGCTTGATATTACTTATTTAGATTTTCCTGATTTTTAGCTGGGTGCATGGCTGACAAGAATAAGGGCCGGCTCACTGCACAACTCAAGGAAACTCAATCAACAAACAAAAAATGTGAACAGCATACCCCTAGAACTGTGCAAAATGGTGCCCCTGCCCAGAACAGAGATGCCCCTTTTACAGCCTTCACTGTAGCTAGCTGGGGCTAGGTTTCTAAGACATAGCCAGTAGCATGTGTGTGGAAGATCTATGTGTAACTTCTCAAGAGGGCTCTTAAAGGAAACAGTTGTGCTTTTTATTTTCCTGTTCTCCTTCCTGCTGGGTAGACTACTGTGGTAATGGTTAGAGCTTCAGCAGCCATTTTGGGCTATAAGGTGGCTCCAAAAGCTGAGGACAGCAGAATAAGAAAATAGAAGATGCCTGAGTGTTTGACGATTTAGATCTGTTATATAAGCCCTGGATTGCTGACTTCTGAATTTTGTTTATATGAGAGAAAAACAAAATGTCTCTTTTGTTAAAACCATTGTCATTCTGGATTGTCTGATCTTTGGACCCTCAGTCATTATGGATATCTTTTCCTTAGCTTGTTCCTCTTAGAAAGCCTGTCCTCTTGAATGGCTAACATCGTACAGAAATCTGAGGCCGGCCATGGGGCTAGTTTGGTCCTTTACTCTCTGCTGCCCATCTCTTCACCTTAGGTCTCTTCCAGTCCACCCGGGTGTGGTCTCGAGAGTCACTATTCTTCCACTGCTGCATGATCTTGGCTGGGATGGTGTCTGTGTAGTTCACCAACTGGAAACCTGTCACATTTGCTCCACTCTCCTTGAATTTGTTTAAGTCAATGTCCATGAAACCCTGTGCAGGGAGGAGGAGGAAGAAGTCAGAACATGTTGCCTGGATAAATCCATTTAACCATGTTACAGAATCACAGGATTTTGTGCCTCCCTTCCTTCTAAACTCGGTTATCCCTTAGTTTGTGCACAAAGTTGTCACAGTGGTTAAGAGTGCTTGATCAGGACCCAGCGGTACTTGGTTGAAGTAATGGCTCTGCTACTCATAGCTATTAGTGATGCTATATTGTACTAAGTTACCTGATGGTTTCTTGTCTCAGTAATGGAGGGTAGGTGATTGGGGAGAAAAAGCAATGTAATGATGCATGTCAAGTGCATAGTGCAGACGGAGTGATCAGTAAGTGGTGGCTTGGATTATTATGATGCCATACATACAGAAGAGAATTGAAACATAGGAGGTTGTCTCCTCTCCCACCCCCACCCTCCACCCCTTTGAGAGAAGGGGAATCTGAAATCCAAGCTCCCGTGGACTCCCCAAAGTCACACAAGTCTGTGGAAGAGGCTGGGTTCTGATCATCCCTTTCTCTGTGCTCTTTCCTGTACCACAGACTAGATCTTTACTCAATGAGGCCTGCACAACTGTAACATCTACAAAGGATTCTTTAGTCAGAATGAAACTTTCCTCCCAATTTGGTGAAGTTCATTTTAACTCAGGAAGCCTTCAACTTAAACAGGAAATCTTGTATTTGTATAATCCATAATGTACAGTACTTTCATATCTACAGCCTCATTTCCCTTTATGAGTTTATAAAGTAGACATTATATGTCTATTTACCAAATATAGAAACTGAGATGCAGTTGGAGAATCGACTTGCACAAAGGCAATTCACTGAATTAGCTGTTTGCTCACTCACTCCTCATGCAACATTTTTGAGAACCTATGAAGCACTATTCTAATAGTGAATAAAACAAGTTCCTTCTCTTATGAAGCTTACATTCTAGTGAGCAAGAGAGATAATAAAATAAACAAGTAAATATGTAGCATAGGCATAGCATAAATAGTATCATCTAGGAGACTATACTAGGCAGTAGCAATGAGTCATATGGCAAAAGATAAAGTTGGACAAGAGGATGAGGAGAGGAGAGTGATGCCATGCTTTGGCAGGTAAGATCAGGATGAGCCTCCCTGAAGAGGTGGTGTTGGCACAGGGACATGAGTGAAGAGAAACCTTGTAGTGAGCTATGGGGACATCTGGGGAAGGACATTCTAAGCAAAGGCTCAGAGGTGGGAAGATGCTTGGCATGTTCCAGAAACTGAGGAGGTTGGTATGGCTGTAGCATCGTGAATGAGAGGAAGAAAGGGCTAGAAATGCAGTCAGAGTGGCAGCCCAAAGCTGCTCACATAGAGCTTTGTGATTTGGGTTTCTTTTTAGGTATTGTTGGTGGCCCACTGCAGGGATTTAAGCTGGGATCATAAGGTCAGTGCTCTGTGGGCTACAAGGCTTGGGAAAACTGTCAAATTCTAATGGTGAAACTGGAAAATGAGCAGGGAAAGCAGCTGATGGATTGAGGGTGGGCAGAGTCCTGGACTGGCAGCCAGGAGCCCTGAGCGCTAGTTCCAGTTCTGCCTGTCCAAGTCTCTTAATTTCTCCCTGACTTGATCTATTTTCATTTTTCTCCCTAAATATGTTTTTCTTGATTTCAGAGAGAAGCAGGGAAAGGGAGAGAGGGATAGAAGCATCAATGATGAGAGAGAATCATTGATCAGCTGCCTTCTACAAGCCCCCTACTGGGGATTGGGCCCACAACCCAAGCATGTGCCCAAACCAGGAATCAAACTGTGACCTCCTGGTTCATGGGTCAATGCTCAACCACTGAGCCACACTGGCCGGGCTGATCTAGTTTCTTTATTTAAAAGATCTAGCCATAAACAACTTCATGACTCAAAGACACTTCCCAGACCCTCTGCCTCTAAAGTTATCTGATTCTTTATTATTTGTATTTTATAAACAAACCAAGCTCAGTCCCACTCAGAGCCCTTGTCCTAGTTATTCTGGAAGTGTGTCTTCCTTGGATGGTTCCTTTCCATCTTTTGCATGTCAACCAAAATGCCATCTCTTCAGAGAGGTCTTTCCTGGCCTTGCATGCTAAGATCCAATTTTCACCCTGTGGCCAATGCTGTTGGTGTCCTGCTCATTTCCACCCCACTTCACACACTGACATTCTACTTTTTAGATTAACTGCAAATACCTGTTACTTCACCTGTGTGTAAGGTAAGCCAGATGTGTCAGGGAGTTAATAAGCCCAGAGAAGCTCTCAACTGATGATAGATGGAGAGTTAGCAGATCAGTACTCGAGAATCCTCTCCCACTGGGGTGGAATAACACTGCAGTGTGCTCTACACCATGCCTGCAGATCCCCAAATGAATTGAGTTCCTGTACCCCGCCGGAGTAAGTGCCTTGATTATGAGCCTTTAATGATCATCTCTTCCCTACTTCACTTCCCTAATTCCCTGCTTTTGTTTCTAGCATTGGCACCCACAGAAAGTACTTGTGCTTAAATCCTTGTCTTAAGACTTGCTTTTGGGAGAACTTGATCAAGCTACAACCAACACTCAGTCTATCAATTTTTTTTTCCTGTTAGGGTTTCTGCAGAGTATTTACACCATTTGAGGTTATCTTCTTCACTATTTGTTCCCTTGTCTTATCTCCTCCCATTGGAATGTCAATTCCATGAGGGCAGGGACCTTTTTTGTTTTGTTCACTAATGCTTCCCAGGACCTTGCACCTGGAACAGTGCCTGGCACAGTGTAGATGCTTAATGTATACTTGTTGAGTGAATGAATAAAAGCCAGAGATTTTCCTCAAGCAAGAATGCTGATTAGCCAGGGGAAATATGATCAGCAGGCAGCAAATGCCAGTGTATAATTTTCATTGGTTGGAAAGAGAAGCTCAGGTTGGAAACATCTTTTGAGATTAATTTTGCCCATAGCCACAGTTTCCAGACTTTCACAGAGGTCTACTGATTTGCACATGGTTTTAGCAAGCTGTTACCACAGATGAAATAAGAATTAGGTTCTTGTACCCAATATGCATTTGAAGACATTATACTACCTAAGAGCACAGCTATCCCACCACTGGTTAAAAGCTAATCCATAGTCGAGAGATTTCCCATAATTTTTAGAGACTTTAAAAAGAGCATTTTGTTCATAAAATAACTATTGAGAGAATGAAATTGAAATGATCTCCCGCAAATTCTGTCGTTTGAAAATCCATAACAAGCTCATGGGCAGTTGATACTGACTGCCCCATCTTGAACATAATGGAGGCCAAGGGAAATGGCAGAGTTTATTCAAACACTAGAAGCCTGGTGCATGAAATTCGTGCACGTGTAGGGTCCCTAGGCTGGGCTGGCAATCAGGGCCGATCTGTGGGGTGACCAGTGGGGCGATCGGGGGGGCCCCTGCTGGCACCCGCCTTGGCTGGCCTGGCACTGCCCACTGGCCAGTCCCGCCCCCCACCGCTTCTGGTCGCCTCCCTCCGCAGGGTGACGTGGGCAATCGGGGAGGGGAGGATCCCTGCTGGCACCCGCCTTGGCTGGCCTGGGGCCTGCAGGCTGGGGCAGCTCCTGTGTTGAGCATCAGCCCCCTGGTGGTCAGTGCACATCATAGCAACCAGTCGTTCCACCATTTGGTCAATTTGCATATTAGGCTTTTATTATATAGGATAAATGCCACTTGACTCCACCACCAGAATGTCTGATTACAAGGTTACTGGAGCCAAATCTCAGCTACATTTCATCAAACTGATGGGATCCCCTGACTGAATTCCTCTGCTCCCCTGAGAAAGAGTGGGCAAGGATTGATAAGACAAGCCCTCATCTGTGATATTAGGTAAAAGAGACAAAATCAGGGAAATGAGTCTCTTATTATTACTAAACTTGATTTCTCTGTAATGAAAGAGAATTCTCTTCCAATTCAGAAATGTGTTCTTGACTATGCAGGGGAAATAAAGGTGTTAACTATTTGTCCTCCTGTTAACTGGAAAATTCAACTCACTTTATTCCCCTGAGCAGGCTCATTAAACAAGGTTTAATTACATCATTTTCTAAATTTTTGGGCCATTTTTATTAAAAAAAACCTTGGGAGATAATATTTGGTAATTAGTATTTTTTTATTTGCTTCATCTGTGCTATTAATTATATAATATTGTATAAAGATGAAGCATTGCTAATTACATTTTATTAAAGATTCAAACTATGAAGTTTGATCCTCACTACTCTCTTTGAGCCATATTGCCTATTTTATAACCTTCCCCCAAATACTGAGTGCTTTTCTCTGTACACCATGACTACTGAATAAAAAATAAAATTAATCTACAAGATGCTCCTTTTCAAATTATTCAATATGAGAACTCAGGTCTCCTAAACCTGGACCCCTTCCACTGTCCCTCCAGTGCTGCACCAGATGCTGCCATTCACAAAGTGACTTTGTCTCTTATCAAAAATGGGGTTTTGTGATGACCTGCTTGGTCACTATGCTCCTGTCTGCTTTTTCAGCATCTTTGTAGCATTTCACACAGTCCCATGAGTGACTGATGAATGGGTGACATGAGAAGAATGCTCTGCCTATCATTTTCATTCAAGTGCAAATAAACTGTCTGGTGTACTGCAGGCTCTCAGTATAAAGGTCCTTAACCTGAGGGGTACATCAGAATACATTAGGGAGCTTTTGCAAAATAGCCATCCCTAAGGATTGTCATTCAGCAGCCTGGAGACTATATATCTGTATTTTCCAGAGCTCTAATGCTGGTGAATCAAAAACCAAGGTTCACTATGTTAAAATTATAAAGACAGTCATTAGAAGAATTTCAAGTAATAGCATAACTAACAAACGTTGAGGACAGGATGTGGGGAGTAGTATGAAATGATTCATTATCTTTCTAATGGGGAGTCATTGATGTGATTAAATTTGTTAAAGCAAGAAAAACAGGCATAGACGTATTATGTAGACATGTGGAGGAAATGGCCATAATCACTAAACACAGAGGAGGTTTAAAATAGTTATTTCTGAGAAGTGAGATTGGAGAAAGCAGGCATTTGCTTTTTATTTTATACCCTTCTGTTATACATGTACTAAGTGAATATATTTTCTTTTTTCATACCATTTAAAAATAAAAATAGATTCCTAGATAATTCTGAAGCACTTTGCTGCGTAGAGATTATCTGTTAGTCCCTGGAAAGTGGGAGGCAATGGTGGTAGCAGAAAAGGGAAGAGAAGTCTTGCATTTATTGAATTTTGTTATGATCTGTTAAGGGGGCCCTGATTAATTTGTTATCTGTTGGTCTGGAATTAATATTGGTGATGTTAGATGCTCTACTGAAACACAGCTCTAGAAACATTGCTCATAAAAATAACACAAACAACAATAATGGCAAAAATGCCTCTTACTATACATTCTATAACTTCATCTAAACAACCTTTTGAAAATTATGAAGTTCCTTTCATTTAAAAATGAAAAATGAAATAATCAGTTGACAGTCGCCTCTAGATTTATTTTACTAGCAAACATTTCTCAAGCTCTTATCCTGAGTTAGGCATTCTATTGAATGCTTTATATGCACAATTCTACTTAATCCCCCACACAACCCTGAGAGGTGAACATGCACAGGAGGCACTGGAACATGCACCATAGGCATAAATGAGTGGGTATTCATCCCAATTTTAGGTTGAGGAGCTGTGGTTCAGAGACCTTTAAAAAGTCCTCTGAGATCATACATCAGGCAAGGATTAAAGTAGTGGTTCAACCATAAAATCTGTCTTCTTTGCCAGTGTGTTACATTGTCTTGCCAGTGAAGGAACATATGAGCTTAGCTTTAGGATGGTGTTTCCAGATTGCCCCAGACAAAGAACATCAGGAAGTGTTGCTGATGCAGTTAATAGCCCAAAATAAATGTCTTATCCTGCCAAAGAGGGGCCTTCCAGTATAGCTTTTTGTCTTAAAGGAACATTTGTGAGAGAGCACACTAGGTTTCTCTTCTTGATGCCAACCTCATAAGGTTGGTTAGACATTTCCCAGGCCTCTGATGGATCTGAAGCCTATTATTGTCCATTTACCCTACATCTATACCAGGGGTTGGCAAATTGTTCCTGTAAAGGAACAGATTGTGAATGTTTTAAGCTTAGTGGACCATATGATTTCTGTTGTAACTATTTAATACTGCCATTGTAGAATGAAAGCAGCCATCACCAATAGTAAATGAATGAGCATGGCTGTGTCCCAATAAATGTCACATACTTTTCATATAATTTTCACATCTCATGAAATATCATTATTCTTTTCACTTTTTTTCAATAATTTAAACATGTAAAAACTATTCTTAACTCATACACCAAACAAAATCAAGTGGCTTTTGACTTTGACCCAGGGGCCATAGTGTACTGACATCTGAAGGAAAGATGTTGGAGATCAGATCAATCCCCTCATTGTACAGACAGGGAAACTGAGGGGCAGAGAAGAGGCTTGTGGCCTATGATTGTATGATGGTTTAGAAGATAAGCTGGGATTGGAATCTGTCTCCCCCACATACTCATTGTGGGTAGTAAGCAATTCAATGCTGACCAGCTATTTGAATAAAATGGGAGTAAAAATGTTCAATTAAGTAAATTAGTTAATGTAGTCATTTTGTCTATCATTTGTCAATTATAATTTCAAAGGATTAGAATAAAAAGGCCACTTCAAATAATTATGATATCCTAAAAAGATATTTAATGCTACAACTACATTAGACACACTTTCATCTTGCTGTAAAGATCTGGGAAATGTTTTAAGGATCATGACCAGGCTCTGGGCTATCTTATAACTATTAATTATTATGTGCACCTGGAAACAGAAGACATGATTAGGTGTGCTTACTGGTCATTTAACCTCTCTGAGGCTCAGTTCTCTGCAAATAGAGTAACACCTTAGCACTGAATTGGTGAAAGATTTAAAAGAATACATTTAAGCACTGTGTCTGGCATATAGTAAGTGCTTCATGAATATTAACAATCATCATCATCATCGTATTCACCATCATCATTGGCATTGGGTCAAAACAGGTTTTTCCTTTTTCTCTGCAATTCTTTCAAGGGGTCACGTCCAAGCTGTTCAGCTCTCATCATTCTGCCAGTTCAGACACTACACATTTCAGAAGGAAAGAGTATCCAGCATTGTTAAGGGAAACGGGCCAAGGAGAAGTTTATTAAACAATGCCTGAGACACTCCTCCATCTCATCCCCTTGAGATCCAAAAGAGGTAAGATTGAACAAAGTGAAGAACTTGCCCTTTGTACTCTGAATGGTACAAGCTGAACATGCCACGTTTCCCCAAATTGTCAGATCAATTCTCAGATGACAGCTCCATTGAAAGGACAGTTGTAGAGAAGTGGAGTTTGAAAAGTCGTGTTATATTAGAAATGCTTGGAAAAAAAGAAAAAACAGGGATGGTCAACCTAAGAAATAATGGAAGACTAAGAGGCTGAGTGAAGGATGTATGTGAATCCCAGAGGGCCGTCATGGGGAAGAGGTAGAATATTTTTTCTCTGAGGCTCTGGAAGGCAGATTGGACCAATTAAGGGGCAGAGGTCATGGGAGGCAGATTTTGGCTAAAATAATAATAAAAACAACAACCACAGTGCTTAACATGTATCAAGCCTTTACCATGTAGTAGGTACTGTGCTAAGTACTTTATTTGTATCATTTCATTTAGTTCCCATAACAATTTTGTGAAGTGGATACTATCATTATTCCCATTTTTCAAATTAGAAATCTGAGGCTTAAATGAATGGAGAGACGTCTGCCCAACATAACACAGCTAGAGGAGCACAGAAATTACATAGAGCCAGTGACTACCTGTTTTCCAACTACTGTACTTTCTGCTTCCTGACCACTAGTCCAATAAATCTGATTCATTTAGCTTCTGTTCTGCAGTGAAGCACTTGGAATGCCCTTCAGCTTTAGACTAAGAAGGAATTAGCAGGTTTCTGGGAGACCAGGACGTTTGTCCCCAGCTTCTTTAATGTATGCTCTTTACCTCCATCACTCAGAGGTCTCTCCAGCTTTCTCTCTGAGACTGCACTGGTCCCTCTCATCTGCCCTGGGAGACTGTGAGCTCTGAGAGGGCAGGGGCCTTGGTCCCCAGGGTGTCCACAACACAGTGCCTGGAGCAGGCTGATTGCTAACTTCATGCTGAAGAATGAAGGAATAGGTAACACATGTCTTTTCTCGCCCTTTTCATGATTTTCTCTTAAGCTTCCAACCTGTCAATTCTCAGTCTCTCAGTTTTTGTCTTGTGGACAAAAGAAGTCTTTTCTTTATTTTTTAAATATATTTTTATTGATTTCAGAAAGGAAGGAAGAGGGGGAGAGAGATCGAAACATCAATGATGAGAGAGAATCATTAATTGGCTGCCTCCTGCATGCTCCACACTGGGAATTGAGCCCGCAACCTGGGCATGTGCCCCTGACCAGAATCAAACTTGGTACCCTTCAGTCTGCAGGCTGCCACTCTATCCACTGAGCCAAACTGGCTAGGACAAAAAGAGGTCTTTCATTGACTGTGTGTGTGTGTGTGTGTGTGTGTGTGAGTGTAATATATTCTGAAATAGGTCATAAATAAGAGGTGTCAGGAAAACATTTGTAACGGCAACTACATAAATTCAGTCCCGTCTTTGAACCTCATGAACTATTCACCCTTAGGCAATGGTCTCATCCTCTCCAGGCCCTAGTGTATTGATCTGCAAAATAACGACCTAGGCTGGATCAGTGATCTTTCCAACTCTATTCTGGTTGCAGGCATTGTAGAGGTTACCACGTTGGGTTGGGGCAGTGGTTGGCAAACTCATTAGTCAACAGAGCCAAATATCAACAGTACAATGATTGAAATTTCTTTTGAGAGCCAAATTTTTTAAACTTAAACTTCTTCTAATGCCACTTCCTCAAAATAGACTCGCCCAGGCCATGGTATTTTGTGGAAGAGCCACACTCAAGAGGCCAAAGAGCCTCATGTGGCTTGCGAGCCTCAGTTTGCTGACCACGGGGTTGGGGAAAGGCAGAAGGACAGGGAACCAGATCCCCATCCTCCATCTTCTACTGAAGCAACTCTGCTTTTTATCTGTTTCACATACTGGGGATCTCCCCAAGATTCTATTTGAAATTGGAGCTTTAAACTTAAAAGTCTGGAAACTTCTGAGCCAGTTCATTTCTCTCTCAGGGCTCTACCAGCTTTGATCTACAATTCTGTGGTCACACAGGTATGTGCATATGAATATGGATATGTTTGAATTCATGGAATATTCCTGGGCTGAGGACTTAGTTGTGTCCTCAACCATTTCTCTGCATCATGGTTCCCACAGTTCCTATTTTATTCATTTTAATCAACTGAACCTTTAATGTGTCCTCACTCTCTGTAATCCCTGGTAACGCACAGGCTGATCTGGTTTCTACCAAGTCAATAAGACAGGTAGCTGTACTTACATCAGCTAAAGCACCATCTGTCTTGGGAAAAAAGCATGAGTGTTAACTTATCCAAGTACATTTGAAACCAGGGAAGTAGGTACCTATATATGTGGGTATCTACAAACACACAGACATCCCCTCTTCCACATACAGCTGTCCACTGTTGACAAACATTGCAAAAGCCACTCAGGACTCACAAAACAATTTCTCTCAGTCCAGGGATTTAGGATAAAATAGAGAGGGTAGGTACCTTGACTAATGTCACACAGCTAATAAGTATAAAGCCAGAATTTAAACTCAGGTCTGTTTCACCCCAGAGCCACCTTTCCCAACTATTGTACCACCTAACCAGAGGCTGCAGAAACTAAACGTGACTGTGTGTGGTACTAAGATGGTGGGAAGAGAGGCTCAGAAGAAAGTGGGCATGCTGAGCCTTACAGAAGGCATAGACAGACTTCTCACCATAAGGGAACAAGGAGACTAAACAACAGTTTCTCTTAGGACTGATGCAGCAGAAGGGCAGCAGCATGGAGCTGGGGGCTTGGATGAACTGCCACATAGAGCAAAGCTGCCAACTCAAACATTTCACAGAAGTTCATCTGCAACCACATGATGGAAACGGTTGACGGCCCTGGTCCCTAAATATCCCAGTAAGACCAGGATGGCCTGACCTCACCATCTCTCCTTCAGCTACCTTACACACTATAATTTTAATAAAATGCCATCCATGTATAATAGAACAGTTATCCAACAGGAGTTCCAAGTCAATTGCTGCAACCATAGGCAAGATTTAAACTTAGGCCACCACCCCCATTCCTGCTCCCAATTCCCCATGCTCAGAAGTCACATGGCACAGTGGCAAACACTTGGACTGTGGAGTTTGATAGACCAAGGGGAGAAGCCCAGCTCTGTCACTTTATAAACTTTGTATTAATACTCTGGTAATTTCTCTGATGATTTGAGTACTCATGTTTGCAGTTCTAGTGACATCAAAGCATTTAACTGTTAGCTCGGTGTTTTTCATACTAGCTCTGCAGATGCATTGTTGGGGCCTACAGGTCCTCTGTTTTGAGAGACCCTAGTTTGCTGCTGATGCATCACGGTGGTAAATGCTATAACTTGGGAAGTCTCCATCTGGCAGTTGTCTGTTTTGACTACAATCTCAGAGCAGGGAGTGAACACAGAGTCTGTCCTGAGGTTTGGAGGAGGACTGAGAGCCAGCCTGGAGAGCTTAGCCCTCTAGTGGGCTCCAGGGCCCAGAGGCTTCTTTAAGAAATAATGGCCTACCTCAGTGGTCGGCAAACTCATTAGTCAACAGAGCCAAATATCAGTAGTACAACGATTGAAATTTCTTTTGAGAGCCAAATTTTTTAAACTTAAACTTCTTCTAACACCACTTCTTCAAAATAGACTCTCCCAGGCCATGGTATTTTGTGGAAGAGTCACACTCAAGGGGCCAAAGAGCCACATGTGGCTCACGAGCCGCAGTTTGCTGACCACTGGCCTAGCTTGTCAAGTTTTGCATGGTTCAAGTTCACGTTAGGGACATACCCATGCTATGGAAATATAAATACAGGTCTATCCTATTATATGAAAATCTGAATACACATATCTACACTAATAAAAGAGAAATATGCAAATTGACCATACCTCTGTGATGACCACCAGCCAATCAGGAGTGGATATGCAAATTAACCCCACAAAGATGGCAGGTTAATTTGCATATACAGGCATGGAGCTGCTGGGCAGGGCAGGACACCTGCTATGAGGGGGAGGGCGAGGGGCAGAGGGAGCTACAGGAACGGCACTCCTGCTGGAGCAAACGCTGAAGGCTCTGGCCAGAGCAAAGACTCTGGCCAGAGCCAAGGCAGTGGCTGAAGTGAAGGCCTGGGTTCCGGGTGCCAGAGGAAAACTGGTGCTGGCAGCCTATTTTTGTACAAATCTTTGTGCAACAGGCCTCTAGTAATCATATAAATACAAACACATTATGTGATGTAAAGTTGGGTAGATTTAGTGTATGAAGCAAGTATTCCCCACCTACGCAGAACACTTTCAACTTTTCAAAGCATGGTGGCGTTTAGCAACATATTTGGTCTCCCCAATGATACTAGGAGCACTTAGAGCAGGAGCTGTAATTCCCAATTGACAGATGAGAAAAGGGAGGGCTGGAGAAATGCCCAAGATCACAGAGGCGGCTAAGGGTGGTGTTGGAACAATAAGCAGGGTTTTGGCTCCCTGTTTTTGACTCCCTGTCCCTGGATATCTCCTCTAAGACCTTTAGCCTCCCTCCAGCCTGTCTTCCAGCAGCCCCTCCAGAGCTGTTTATTTGGGTCGCTTCAAAGTGATCTGTTAGAAGAAGGCTGCTGGCTATCTTAAAGCAGTGCATTTCGACAGGTTCAGAAAGAACTGCAAAATAAAAAGTGAAGCTCCTTCCTTTTGTTCAACCTTTCCAAAGCTTCCCTGGTTTCTAACTCTATAATTACACCCTAATCAGAAACACTCTCAAGGAGGGGGTCAGTTCCCTGCAGCCGCAGGCTAATGATGTGGCTGAATTTCTAAAAATTATCATCTGATGAATTTCGTTATTCCTCTGAAGGGGGAAGAAAAGCATACACCACATAGTTGACTATGTTTCAAACTGAATTAATTAGTAATTTGAAGCCTAATTATCAACTAATCTATTGGAACATGCAAGTCTCTTGTATTTGGATGGTATATGCAATTTGCATCCTATTAGCTAGCAGTTGTAAGAATTTGAGAGCTCATTAGGTCAGAAGAGAAAAATGCAGATCAGAAGAACACAGAAAACCAAGGTACTCACTTGGTGATGCTGTGAGCAAGGGGTCACTTGGCAACAGATGGAGGCTGGCGATGTAATTACCTGGGGTCTTTCAGTGGCTCTGAGGCCGCTGATGTGTGACTTCTGTCTTACCCTGGAGAGGTGATTATGTGTGCCCCCACCCTTGTTCTTTGTATTCTCAAGCAGCAGGGTGCCCACACTGTTTGGACTCAGAGGTGCCCTGGAGTAGTGGGAAAGGCACTTGGTGTTGCTTGCTCACTGTGATGCTAGGCCTAGCTCTACCACTCACTTGCTGTGTGAACTTGGCCAAGTCACACCACCTTGCTGATTCTGTTTTCCTACAAGCAAAATGAGACTTAAATGGAATTGACTTTCAAAGTCCTTTCTAGCACTAAGAATCTTGGATTTGAGGGACATCAAGCGTTTTCTTTATTACAAAGTCAAAAATTTTATCCTTGCAAATGTTTTTTGTTTTTTTCTGTGGTTGGACTCTTGGCTCCCTAAAAGTTTCTGGACAGCTGCTTTCCATTTAAAATACAAACATCCCTGAGAAAACTAACATATTTAGCCATTAACATCAGGGTAAAAAATTCAGGGGTGAGGAACCTTTTTTCTGCCACGGGCCATTTGGGTACTTATATCTTTATTCACTGGTCATGCAAAATCATCAGATTAAAAATTAGTCTGTTAGATTTAGTCAAACATTTAATTAACTCACCCCTAATGCCTTGGCAGGGCCAGACCAAATTATTTCCTAGGCCTTCTACGGCCCACGGGCCAGATGTTCCCCACCCTTGGGACTCTAAATGAATATATTTCAATAAGCCCTTCTGATTTCCAGTCCTGAGCCTGAAATATTGGGAAAGCCAAGGCAAGGATCAATCAAAGGGGAAAGAAGTGTTAGGCAGGGATATATGGATGGAGAACAGGCCAGAAAGAATGACAGAACTTTTAGCAAGATGTTTTGACCTCATTTTTAGGTCCTGCATTTTGACCTTAACATACTATATACACCCAGATACTATGCCTTTTTTCTACTAATGACTTTTATTCCAAAAATAAGTAGAGTTCAACAACAAAGATTAAAAAAAAATACAAAACAAGTAGAAAGTATCAATGATTTTGTTCAATAAATATTAAAGTTACTCATAGAAATAACCAACACAAAATAAAATGCCTAAAACTGAATGTGCTAGAATTATTATAGATTAAAAGCTAAAAATCACATCTTAATGGAAATACAGAAAATTGCAAAGACAAGCCAGAATAAGAAGCAAAGTTTTGTAGAAAAAGCTACCAATATAGAAAACTTACAATTGTTCAAGTTGTTACAGGGCAAAATTTCTTATTAATTAAAATATTTTAATCAGTATAAAATTTGTAATTGATTTGATGGGAGATGCAACCACTTTGGAAAACAATTTTGAGTTCCTCAAAATGTTAAACATAGTTACCATATTATAATCTAGCAGTTACACTCCTAGATGTATATTCAAAAGAAAAATTTGTACACAACTATTCATAGCTGCATTATTTTTAATAGTAAAAAAGTGAAACAACTCAAATGTCCATCAACCAATGAATAGACAAAATGTGGTACATATATCCATATAATGGAATATTATTTGGCAATAAAAGGAATAAAGGGGTACATGCTACAGTATGGATGAACCTTGAAAACACTATGCTAAATGACAGAAGCCAGTCACAAAAGACCACGTATTGTGTGATTCCATTTGCATGCAATATCCAGAATAGGCAAATGATAGAGCTACAAGGTAGATTAATGGCTGATTAGGGCTGGGAGAATGTGGAATGCAGTGAGAGTGACAGCTACTGGGTATTCCATTTCTTTTTGGGCAGATGAAAAATTTTTAAAAATAAGATTGTGTTGATGGTCTCACAATTCTGTGAATATATAAAATACCATTAAAATGTACACTTTAAATGAACCAACTGCATGTTATATAAATTACATCGCAATAAAGGACTTGAAAAATGGACTAAAGGCAAAATGAAAGTCCATGTAGCTTTGGGGAAAAACAGCTGGAAGAATCACACTTTATGATAAAGAACGTGAGACAGGCCAAACATGACCCAGGAGAAATAGAACTGCCAGAAATAATGGCCACAAAAACAAACAAACTCAAAATGGCACATGTTACTAGATAAAATATGTACAAAAAATTATTTGATGAATCAGATCTTCATAGCATGAAAAATAATTGCATCCCATAAAAAGACCTGCAATACCTTAAAAAATAAGACAAATTTTAAAAGAAAACATCTATGCCACATTGAAAAGTGAATAAAAATTAAATTAAAATAATATTGTTCATGTTGGAAAACTGTTTCTGGGTAAAGATACATCTGTATTAGTATAATTATGGTTTAAATGTTTATATTTATAAACTATAAAATTATCATTTGTGATTTTGTCTTATTGCTAAGAGGCAGTCACTTAGAGCTAGAATTGAGATGACTGATGAAGCTGCTTTAGAGTTTAGAAGTTTGCCAACAGTGATGTGATTTGACAAACAGGGATGTGGAGGGGAAAAGGTAAACTTGATACTGACTGGACTTAGCATTGCATCTCCAAATTGCCCTTTTCACCCATGCATTTCCCACCAGCCAAGGACCCTGGAAGAAATCTGGGGGCCCAAATATGGGAATACCATTAGCTGAGCGCCTGCAGTGTGCTCTACTCACCAGATTTGCAAGGATGTAGTGGTAGCCGATGCCATTCTTCTCTAGCTTTATAATCTAAAAAAACGCAAGGGAAGGGGTTCATTAATCATATTAGCAATGAAAGCCACAACAGCAATAATAATAGGAACTAACATTAATTGAGTACTCACAGTGTGCTCTGCCCTATCCTAAGTACTCCAACCACAATATCGCAACCATCCAATGATGGTGGCATTGGAGATCCTCATTTTACAGTCGAGGAAGTGAGGCACAGAGAGGTTAAGTAAACTCCCTATGGTTACCCAGCTATTAAGTGGCAGACACAGGATTTGAAATCAGTTTTATCTGATTCCAGGGGTAGAGTAGCATTTCGTAACCCCAAGGACCCAGCTGAAATCTTCACTTCTCTCCTTTCTTCTTCTATTTCTTTTAGTACTCTTTAAAATATGATTTTAGAGAGAGAGAGAGAGTGAAGCATCAATGAGGGAAACATCAGTTAGCTGTCTCCTGCGCACCTACTACTGGGGATCAAGCCCATAACCTGGGCATGTGCCCTGACTGGGAATCAAACTGTGACCTCTTGGTTCATGGGCTAATGCTCAGCCATTGAGCCACACCAGCTGGGCTACTTCTCTCCTTTCTTAAAGCCTTTCCCCTGCATGGAGACTCTCCTGGTGGGAATCATATGCTGTGTTGAATTCCCTGTCACTGTCATGATAATATCTGCTGCTTGGATGGACAGATGAATGAATGGATGGGTGTGTAGATGGGTAAATAGATGATTCCATTCCAGTTCTTGACCTTTAACTCCTTGCATGAACCATATTGAGATACAGTTCCGTCTTTCCCTGAATTTTGTGTTTTCTAAACCAGCTGGGTACTCAGACATTAATGGGATACTCAACCCAGAAGCTGAAAGGGAATGTCAGAATCGTCTGGTCCAAG
This sequence comes from Plecotus auritus, assembly GCF_963455305.1. Lineage (NCBI taxonomy): Eukaryota > Metazoa > Chordata > Mammalia > Chiroptera > Vespertilionidae > Plecotus > Plecotus auritus. Next base: position 19,645,138 of record NC_137773.1, read on the forward strand.
CCCTCACTGTACAGATGGGAAGTACGGGAAGGGAAAGTGAAAGTGTGGGAAGGGAAGCTCCCACAGAGGTCTGGTGGCAATATCAAGACAGGGACCTGACTCTGGTGAGCCTCTCCATAGGATTCCTTATTATGGTTAATTATTAAGAACCAGGGTCCTCAAACATCCCTCTATCCTGAATGTGCAGACTGTCCCTAATCATTGTGGACAGGAAAAATATTTGTGGAAAGAACTTCCCAGAGGTTTGCTTGGGTAGCCAGACATACCATTCATGGAATAGCTAGGACTGCAGGCCTTGGTTCAGTCCTAACTCCGCCTGTAAGTTATGTCTTTTTTTTTTTTTAATAATCAAATTGGGGTTAGTACATCCTGCTCAGTGCCTCTCCCCCTGCACTGTGGCAAGGAGGCATAAAACATATGAGAACTATTTGGGCTTCTTCTCTAATTGAATAAATTTTCAAAGTTATTAAATCCACATTCAGACATCTACTTAATTGGATGTATGTGCATAGCATCTCACATAGTTTTTATGTAGGGAATAATTAAATGCAAGTGCACACAATGAGTGCCCTAAAAACAGTGGTTAGATTTTGAAATTCCAGACCACAGAACTCAAATACTATTGGGATGATAGTTTTATTAATAATTCTTCATTACTGTTTCATCTTCTTGTCAAACAGTTTGCTTCCCTTTCAACAAAGAGATACCTTTATCAAAAACCTATTCAGATCCTAATAAACTCAAATCAGCAAATAAAAGATATAAGATATTTCAAAACCCACTACACTCAGGCAATGGATAACTCTAATCTCCACAAGATAAAATTACAGTTTAAAACATAGGAAGCTAGCAGATAATTGATGACTTGTGGCCAATAAAAAGTATCAATTTCATATGTTCAACCTAATATTAACCTTTTTACCCATTTACTCTTCCACCTACTCAGTGGTCTACCTTCCCTCATCTTCTACATTCCCTTCACAAACATTTAAGTGCTTACTATGGACCAAGCATTGTGCTGGGGATTTTGTGGAAAGTGGGGCTTGCCTTCCTGGAAGTCACAGTTTACTGGGAGGAGACCAATACTAAACAGATGAAGAATGAAATGCTCACAGGGTTATGAACTAAGAAAGTTGTTACAAAGATAATTTACAATTTCACTTGGGAACATTACTTCACTGACCTCATTCCTTCAAATTTCATTTCCACTGGATGGCCTTAATTCACAATCTTTGTGTCTGGAATGCTGTTTTCTTTCTCTCTTATTATTCATAACCTTTATGGCTGAGTTCTAATCTCAACTACTCTGTAAAACCTTCTATGATTAATGAATCCAATTAGCAAATATTTATTGAACATATACTGTATGCCAAGCACTGTGCTATGGACAAGAGAGGCAAGGTCCCCATGCCCTTACTGAGCTGAGTTGACATTTTAGTAGGGAGCCAGATGGTAAATATATAAATAGATAAATGTTAAGATTTCAGTAGGTGAGAAGCACTATGAAGACAATAAAACAGGGTGATGTGATGGTTGGCCTGGTCCTGGTCTCTCTTACCTCTAACTCATTCTGAACTTAATGACTGTATTATATAATTTGGTGTCATATATTGATACAGTATTATATTCTAATAACCCTGCTCCCTGATCATAAACCTTCACTGCTTTTCCACTGTTTACAGAAACTAGAAACTCTTTAGAATGGTTTCCAAGGATAGTCATAATCTTGTGTTCATCCTCCTGTCACTATTTCCCAGTAGTCATTCAGCATCTTCAACAGCTGCTACCCATTCTATGAACCTCCACCCTCACATGCCCTCTGGGCTTCTCTATATGCTCTTTCTTCTCTCTAGCTTCAAGACTCTTATCTAGTGAATGGCTACCTGTAGATAGCCAGACCCATCTCATATTTGGGATCTTTGAGGCTTCATTAATTCCCTATTCTTTTCATTCACTCAAAAAACATTTATGGAATGCCTACTAGTGCTAAGCACTAGTGGATACAGCAGGAAAAAAAGCAAAACAAAACAAAAATCCCTGCCCTCATTGACTTATATTCTGGTTCGAGGGCTGGAGACAGAACAGGCAATTGATATTCTATTTAGAATTTGGAATCACCATCTCCCTCCTTAGGCAGAAAACTTACATTAGACCAAAAATATCTCAATTGCTGCATGTTTTGATAGTTTAGGATGATGCCCAGATATCAGACTGCATGTCAGGAGATGTACATTCTAGACTCATTATTGTCAGTAACTAGTTGTCTGAACCCATTGCAAATCATTCATCCAATTTGACCGTTAGTCATCCTACCTGGAAATAGTTGAGTGCAGATGATAAATCAAGTATTGTACAGATCCTTTCAGCTATTTGGTCTTACTTTCCAGAATAGAAGAATTCAACAATTTTGAAAGTTAACATACTATATAATCTGGAATACCCATACTAACAAGTCACATTCTTACAAAATACAAGTTTGTCCTTTGGCAAAGGAGCTAAAAAATGCATTTTTAAGAGGTTGGGCCTTGTAGGCAGAACAAGCTGGGTTTGAGTTCCTGCTTTTCTTATATGTTAGCTGTGAGTCCTTGGGCAAGCATAATCCCTTGTTTCTTCATTTATAAAATAGAGGAATTGATAGAAGCTGTTTTACAGAGTTGGTATGAGGATGAAGTAAGGCTATACATGGAATGGGTCTGGCATAGTGTCTGGTATATGGTAAACACTCAGAAAATAGTAGCACTGACTGTTATCTCTATTATGGAATGATATAGGACAAGTCATCAATCTACTAAGAATCCCTAATTTCATTCAGCACTTTCTCCACCTCTATCTCATCTAATGTGTTATCAGCTTTGTAGGAAAGGGGCTTTCATTCCTATTTTACAGATGGGGACACTTATCCCTAAAAAGGGAGTGACTCAAGAAGACAGTACTAGTGGGCAGTATGAATAGCAAAGATAGGCAATGCTTACATATATCATTTTCTGTTCTGAGTGCTTTACATGTAGAGAGCCTTTTAATGCTCACAGGAGCTTCCAAAAGGAAGCTGTTATTAGTGTACCCATTTTTCAGATCAGGAGCCTGAGATGTAGAAAGATTAAAAAATTGACTCAATGTCACAGAGCTAGTAAATACTAGAGCTGGGATTGGAACCTCAGCCACTCTGGCTCCTGGATCTCTGCCCTTAACTATTACCCTAGATTTCATTTAACTGAAATTCAAATCCCTTGACTCCAGACCAGAGAACTCCCATCTCAATGAAAACCATTTTTTGCTTGTTTCTCTTTCCTGGAGGAGAGGCCAGACCCACACTTCGTAAAAGTGGAACACAGAGTTAATGCCTTAAGAGTCGCTGACTTTCAAAATTTCTCCCATTCCATTGCTGAGACCTCTGAGTGATTGCTGAGCTGGTGTGTTGAGATTTCCTGTGGAGGCTGGCTGCAGAGGTCTTGAGGGCCATTAACATGTTTTGTCATGTCGTCACGTACCTAAAACTACCATCTTTTATTACATAGCACAGTTCAAAAATGATTGCAAAATATACTTCCTTGCAAGCAAATCTGAATGCACACATGTAATTTAAAAAGTCAGTAACCTACACAAAGACCTGCTACTTCTATGATGGGCACATGCTTTAGTTCTGAGAACTGGAAGAACCATGGCTTGGAGATCTGTCTGAAAACTGTTGAGGTTACAGTGCCCTTTCACAGAATGTACAATCAATTGACTTTTCAGAGACAGGAGAGTGTTCAAGGAAACAGTGAAAAGGGAGGTGCCTGCCAGCTGCCTCCTGAGACTCTTAAAATAGGTCAGTGGGCCAAATGAATGAGATGCCACATGTTGGACCAATGAGTGACAGAACCCAGAGCTCAATTCAGGAACCTGGCTCTACAGGCTGCGTTTCTAAATGTGATAGCCCTTTGCAAACACTAAATTGCAATGTAATTTTCTTTTTAAAAACAAAGGGAAGCACTGGAAGTCCGTTTTTGCTCAGCTGATCTGAGAACCATTTGAAGCCCTATGTCAAGGCTCCCGTTGTTTGTGCTATTTCATAAAATTTCACAATTAAAATTTATGAATTACAGAATGGGAGAAGAGAAGCATCTGGGCTTATCTAGTCGAGAAATCTCTTTGTAATACCCTAGGCAAAAGGTCACTGAGGTCCCTCTTGAACCCCCTCCCACGCCTACCCTGACCCTTTGCAGTGTTCACTACCTGGCCCAAGATAGCATTGAGGCGTTCCGATTCACAGTCCACCACCACCAGCCGCTCCTTTTTCTTCTCCAGGTCCTGAAAGAGCATCCGGTATCCCTCTTCCGTTGTTGTCAAAATGTTGACTGCTGTCACCTGCCAGTTCTTCTCGGCAGCTGTGTCCAGGACTTTCTGCAGGACGGACAAACCTGGAGGTCAGGTGAGAAAGACAGAAAAGTGGCAATTAGGATACTCAGGCATTTAGTACCACTTATCAAATGTGTCAGCCTGCTATCTAAACAGCATCTAATAACTGTCAACTTTTCATGAAGGTTCAGTATATCTCAGTACCTAATACTTTGCCTCTCACATAGTCAGTATTCAATGTGTACTGAATTCAACTACTGCCTTCTAATTTGTAACTAAATGATAGAACAGCCCATTACTCAATGCTGCTTTGTTTCATCTTTGAGACATAGATGGTATATTAGTTTCCTACTGCTGCTATAACAAATTACCACTAACGTAATGCTTAAAGCGACACACATTTATCAACTCATACTACTCGAGGTCTGCTGTTTGAAATATATCTTCCTGGACTAAAATCAAGGTGTCAAGGGGGCTATGTTGCTTTCTAGAGATTCTAGGGGAGAAAATTTTCTTGGCTTTTCAGCAACTAGAGAATGCCTGCATTTCTTGGCTTATGGCCTCTTCTGTCTTCTAAACCAGCAGTGACTGGTCAAGTCTTTTTCACATCACACTCTGACTCTTCCTTTTCTGCCTCCAACTTCCACATTTAAGGACCCTTGTGATTACATTGGGCCCAGACAAATAATCCAGGATAATTTCTCTATTTTAAGGTCAGTTGATTAGCAAACTTAATTCCATCTGTAACCTTAATACTTTTGCTATTTAATAAAACATATTCTCAGGTTCCAGGAATTAGGACACGGCATCTTTGGAAGGGTGGTGAAGGTTGTTATTCTATCTGTGTCAGATGGTATTTCTCTCTTGCATTATTAATCAATCTTTTGCACATATATTATTTCTGTCTCCCAGTAATACTGCTAATCCCTCCCACAGTGACCATTATGGTGGCTGGCCTCAGGCATCATTTTTAGATTAATATGCCTTCCTATCTTTGTTTCTTTTTTTAGTACAAGTTGTTTGGTATGGTGCTAAAAGTTTACTATATGTCTGGCATTGTTTTTCCAGCTTTCCTGCCTCCAACTCATTTAATCCTGAGAGGTAGTTACCATTATTATCCCTGTTTCACAAATGTGGAAATTGAGTCTCAGAGCAATTTAGTCATTTGACCAAGGTCACACAGTTAGCAAATGGCAGAGCTCCGAGGTCAGAGTTCTGAGACAGAGGAAACCCTTCTAAGAGCGTGGGTGCTTCTGCTGACCCCAGAAATGATCCTCTGTAATTAAAGTTAAAATTTTCTGGCTTTGTCACTTCCACGATTCAAGTTTTATCATGTTGAAAAGCTGTACTGAAATAGCCCTTATGCAGGTGATCCTCACAATGGCTGGTGTCTGAGAAGAAAAATCATTAAACTAAGAAGAGGGAAGAAAAACCTAAGAAAATAGAGTGCTTCTGGTTCTCATCTGAATAATGCCTTCCTAACCCTTGTTGAAAAACCATTTTAAAAGCCACTCTCCTGCTCAAATGTCTTCTAAGACTCCCTATAGGCAACCTCCTATAAAACATTCCTTTGGCTCAGGAAAAGAACTCCTCTGTCTCAGTTTCCAGATTTTGCATGACTCATTTATTTATTCACCAATATTAACTAAGTTCGTATAGGACTATCGAGTATACAAGGGGAAGGTAGGACAGTACTATATACTGAAGTTAGAAAAAAGAGCAGAGTTCCCACTTAAGGATCGGGAACTAGGTAAAGTGGTGTTTGAGGAGGTTATAAAAGAGAGGAAGGATTACATATGTATATTTGAGAAGGGAAGTGCATTCCAGAAAATGGGAACAGCATGAGTAGAGAAGCAGAGAAGAAAACAGTATAGCAAACATTAAGAGAATGTGATGTAAAATTCAAAATTTAGGTGGAGACAGAATTAGCAAGACCTGGGAGGGTGGATAATGATGATGATGGTGATGACCATAGCAGCTAATATATATAGAGGACTTTGAGCATCTCTTATGTTCCAGACACTGACAAGCACTGTGTAGTCATTTTCTCATTCAATCCCCACAACTTTATGAGGTAGAGATTGGTTTTATCTTCATTACAGAGATGAGGAAATGAAGGCATAGAGAATTTTATTCCCATTACATGAATGGTTAAACTGAGGCAGAGTGCTTGCCCAAAGTCAAACAGCTGGAGAGAAGAGAACATTGAATTCAACTCAGGTCTGTCTGACTCCAGTGTTTATGCTCCTAACAACCTTGCCATGAGCCATAAGCCATTTAGTTGAGGTCCTTGGTCTTTAAGTGTGGACTCAGGAGCCATGGAAGCTGGTGAGCTGTAGAGAGACAAGGTGCTTTAAGGGGATTATTCTCTCAAAGGATGTGTTTTCACACTACGAGTTAGAGATTAGCCAACGAAAAATCAGTCCATAGAAATAAAACATTTCTGAATTATTTCCCCATGCTTTTCAAGGAGGCAAAAGGCATCATTTTTCTTCCTGCTGGTAGTTTTCTCTCCAGCTTTCAACAGTCTGCCTCTCCTAGTCCCTGGCTTACCCCGGTCAGCATCATAAATGTAGACAAATTTCTGCCACTTGTAATGGTCGATAATACTGATGAGGGCATCCTGCAGCTCGGGGCGCAGCTGAAGGACAAACTGGTTGGATGTGTCAACAGGAAAGCTCGGTGTAATAAAGCAGACATGGAGGGCCCCGCAGAAGGAGGTCAGCATGTTGACGGTCCTCCGTTCATAAAACCCAAAGATGGCATAGACTCCTTTGGAGAACTGGGAACAGACTGGAAGAGAAGAGAAAGATTAATGGATAGAAGATGTTGCAAACAAGCTGTTAGGTGGCTCCAAAACAAACCTATCCACTAGTCCAGTGGTCGGCAAACTCATTAGTCAACAGAGCCAAATGTCAACAGTACAACGATTGAAATTTCTTTTGAGAGCCAAATTTTTTAAACTTAAACTTCTTCTAAAGCCACTTCTTCAAAATAGACTCACCCAGGCCATGGTATTTTGTGGAAGAGCCACACTCAAGGGGCCAAAGAGCCGCATGTGGCTCGCGAGCCGCAGTTTGCCGACCACTGCACTAGTCCATTCATACAACCCATCACCTAGCCATCCATCATCTAGTCATCCACCTGTTCAACCAACCAATCTGTCTATTCATCCTTTCAACCCATCTGTCTATCCAACCATATACCCAAACACCTATCTATCTAATTCAATGTTTATTAGGTGCCAGTTCCATGCCAGATGTTGTCATGGATATTAGTTAAAATGTATACAAAATATGTCCTCTCATTTTATGTCTTGAACAACCTTCTTGAGATAGGAAAGGGATGACTGGGTCATCTTTTAAAGAGGAAAACCAGAACTCAGAAACTTAATGCACACCTAAGACATGTGATATCTTGACCTCAATCCAGTGATTTTTCCATGACACTGCCCATCACTTTAAGGCAAAACATAAAAAGATTATACAGGAAGAAAGAGGTCTGCCAGCTTGCTGCTGATTCATGTTTAAAGTTTTCCCAGTCTACCCTTGGCTTTTGGTATTCATTTCTCTGCTGATATTCATTTTGTATTTGTACATTCTGCTAGCTGATTTTTTAGGTCCCCTTGTGTATCAGCCATAGTAATAGTTTATCTCTGTGTGTGAACATCCCCACAGGAGCCATTCTGTAAGATCTCAGTGCAGTTACCAATTCTGGTTTGTATTGGTGACAGTGCTAGTTAGAATACAAAAAAAGAGGTCATACAGCCAAATTCCAGGTCAGTGGGCGACTGAGCTTTATTTATTTATTTTTTGCAAAAAGAAGTTGAATTTATTAAAATAAACATTTTTTATGATTAATAAGCTCACTAGAAAATAAGAAACACTCCAAGCAAATGATACACATTCAAAGAATATGGAGCTAAAACTGGGGTTGAGAGCCACGGAGAATAAGCAAACATGGAAGGCAGGGTTGACCAATAGAAAAATGCCACTATCAATTCTGAGATTGAGAAACTCAGCCTTGGGTTGCTGGTAAAGTTGAAGAGCTGATTCTTAGATGTCTATATTAAGTTAGGCCCTTCCACGAAACTAATATTACAGACTCATTTTTTAACCAAATATATGTTTGTTCTGATTTTTTATTTCTTTTTAAATTAAATTTATTGAGTTACATTGGTTAATATCATTATATACTTTTCACATGTACAGTATTATAATTTGATACCTGTGTACTTTGTGCTCCCCTCCGGAAGTCTAGTTTTCTTCCATTATCATATATTTGACCCCTTTACCCACTTTGCCCTCCCACCACCCTCTTTCCCCTCTGATAACCATCATTCTGTTGTTAAACTTTATTTTTATATATGGTATTGGGTGAGGGTTCAGTCTTTACCCAGTCAGGTGACCACCTCCAATGCCATCCTCTATACCTAAAAATTACCCTCCCATTATGAATGGTGAAGAAGATGAGTCTTTCTCATCAAAGATTAATTACTCTAATTAATCTTTAGAGTAATTTTAAAAATTTTTCACATATATTAGCTTATTGAGTCCTCATCATGACCCCCATGACTTTGTCATTATTGTTTTTTAAAGATGAAAAGTTAATGTTCTTAGATCCTTTGCTCTCTTAACACATTACCTGCTTGTATATTTACCACATTGCTTTGGATATGAGCCTCAAATATTGCTCCATAAGAATTTTCCAAATATGTTCCATGAAACCTTAGGCCCACAGATGCACTTTAACAACAAAAAAAAGGGTTTCTTTTCTCAAATAAATTTTAGAAATTATACACACCTTATCCTCATCTTGGAGGTTCATACCACACACTAACTATGTAACCCAAATTTTGTCAAATATATTTTCCCTAGGGCCCTTTGTTGGTGAATACTTTTAACTTGTTTTTAAAGAACCTTTGGGTCATGCTGCACTAAAGAATGCAATTAATCACTGGCACCCAGTTATCTCCTGTGAGTCTCATTTCAGAGTCAGTCTTTAGAGATAATGGCCTTTATATTATATTTGTCTCTTAAAGATTGCAACTGAACAACACAAGTCATCTGTCCAACCTCCACTGAAACCAGCATGCCACCTACAGGACACCTGGCAGGTGGTCATTAACATCTGCTTGCATACTTCCAGTCCTGGGCATTCACTACCTATGAAGGTGCCTAGGCCATGGACTGACCACTGTTTGAGACCAGAACCTCATTGAATGCCTGCTCTTGACCCACCCCACAGCCCTCCTGGTAGCTGAAGGTGGTCCTCGTGGACTCTAGCTTTATGGCATTTTGTTCTCATCAGTGAAATTCATTCTCCATCCAGAAGCCAGAGGGATCTTTGTAATTAAACAAAACAAAACACATTGCTTCCCTTCCTTACATAAAACTTCTCAAAAGTTTTGAGGTTTTCCATTTTACACAGGAAAACTCCCCAAGCATGTAAAGCATGTGTCCATGACATAGAGCCTAAATGACCTGCCCCTCTGACCCCTCCTATCTCATAGCTCACCTTAATCCGTGCTCTAGCTACCCTGGCCTTCATTCTGCTCCTCAGGGCTCTGAGCTCATTCTGCCCCGGAGACTACAGTAATGTTGCCATCCTCTACCTGCCATGCTCTTTCCTTATCTCTTTGCAAGCATCACTCCTTTTCAGCAACTGTATCTCAGCTCAAATCTCACTTCCTGGAATAGGCCTTCCTTTATCATCTCTCCTAAATGGTGACTCTCCCCTCTCCTCAACCCCACCTCCCAGTGAGTATCACATCACCTTGTCTTACTTCTCATATTTTACAATAATTTTTATTTTAAATCATTTTCTTTACTTGTATATACCTGTGGCTGCTTTGGTCAATGTTAATTTCCCCAAAGCCAGGATAGTGCCTGGGGCATGGTAGGTGCTTAATAAATATTTGTTGAATGAATGAATGCTGAGTGCTTAATGAGAGGGTCACATAACTCATAATAAGGAATAAGGAGGAGCTGGGCCCCAAACAGAGTACTGTTGGGTCACCTTGGACCTCCTTCCTCTGAGGAAGCTGTTTATCCTTCAACATTTATACTACTTTCTCTTTCACCCTAATAAGGACATACTGTCTGCTCACGGCAGACAATAGACACTGTCATTAAATGTCTATTATAATTGCCAGAATCAAGATTTCCATAAATATGGATTTCTCTACCAGCAAGCATCCATTGTATATTATTCTGCCCATGTTAAATATAGATTTGTCAAAAAGCACAATCCATCTTACTGGGTGAAGTGAACATCGGAAGCACATAAACCCTGTTAAAATATTGTAATATGTTCTCCATGGTATTTTAGGGTGTCTTCTCCCCTTGCTACAATGAGATATTATCCTGTGGGTTAGAAATCATATGTTCCAGATCTATTCCCTCATGTCACCTACTTGGTTTCACATCTTTAGTTGGGCCTCTGGGGGCATCATGGCTGGTACTTCTTTTGAGAACTTTAGAAGGAGAGGAAGAAAGGATGAGATGGGGTGGCAGAAATAGAAGGGAATAGATGTGGTAAAATCTTTGGCACACAGAGGCTAGGATTTTCTCCTCTCAAATTATCTCCCTATTTTTCCTTTTTACAAATCCCTCTTCCCTTAAACTGTTGTGTATTCTCCCTTTAAGGCTAAATGGGTACATTTTCGAACCCCTCCCTAAAAGAGCATGGCTGGAAGTAGCCTGGCCTAGATTAATTTCAGTGGACTCTGGTCCCCAGAATTGCTCAGTGTCTGACAACCTTCATTTCACCTAATCATGAGGAGAGAGAGAGAGAGAGAGAGAGAGAGAGAGAGAGAGAGAGAGAGAGAGAGAGACTGTAGGCCCAAGGCTTTGGGAGAATGCAGTCATTAGTTATTGATTAAAAGTTGAAAATGTAATTGATAGTTGCAAGTCATTTCTTTGAATCTGTCACAATAAGTATTCAGTGTGAGGAGATAGCAGGGTCTTGCAGGAAAAGTACTAGATTAGATGCCAGCAGGCCTGGAGGACGCTCTTTTTGGTTTTCTCACAACACAATACTTAGGTGACCTCGAACAAGTCTCACACTCTCCCTGGGCCTCAGTTTTCCTGTACATAAAAAGATGGTTTGGACGCCATAATATTTAATGTCTCTTCAGGCTCCAACATTCTTGACTTTAGCCTAATTAATTGAAAAATGTTTACTGATTGACAGCAATTTAGTTATTTGCTGGTCAAACTTAGAGCAGCTTCTAGTGCTCATTTTCAAGCCCAGAAATCAGAGGAAGACTGTGAGTTCTTGGATTCGACTGTAACAGAATCCCAGCACTAAATATAAGTGCATTTGAAGTCTTGAGTTTTATTTAAGATACAGTCTTTAACCCACTGTGTGAGTTAGTTACCTAGCAGACAGTAGATGAGAAGAGGCAAATCAGAAAGGGGGCTAGAGGTGGAGACTGTATTGTTAGATACAACAAGCAGGAGGGAAGAAATGGGAGCGTTCAAAGGCTGCATCAGAACTCTGCAGAGAGTCTCACACTGATGCTGAGTCAGAGCAGACTAGCCTGAGCCTGGTACCCTCCATTTAAGATTGCAGTGCTGCATAGAATGCCTCCGAGAGTAATAATTAAGAGCTGACATTTGAGCACTTACACAGTGCTAGACACTGTGCCAAGAACATTTCCTCGCATTGACTCCTTTCATCCTATGAGGTAGGTTACAAATTGGGAAAGTGAAGCCCAAGAGTAGGGCAAGGCAAAGCCAAGATCTGAACTCCACAGTCTGACTACAGGCCCGAGCTCTTAACCTCTGTGCTGTGCCATCCCTCTCCCTACACAGTGTTGGAAGAAAAAGTCTTGGCACATTGGTCAGCTTCGGTTTCTAGAAAATCTCATGAAGCACACTGACTTCCCCTAATGCCAGATAAAGAAGCGTTACTGTGTCAGGGTCTGTGGATACTAAAACAGAACAAAAACTGAGCGGTGTGCTCGATGCAGCCCCTGGGAATCATGAAGGACACATGTACCACATCTGTTCTTCTATTGGTCCATCCATCTGTCTATCCACCCATCCATTCATCCATCACATGACATCCAACATCTACCACTCTTTAGGCAGTAAAGATGCAATGGTAGCCCATTGTGGCTCAGTGGTTGAGCATCCACCTATGAACCAGGAGATCACGTTTTGATTCCACGTCAGGGCACATGCCAGGTTGTAGGCTCGATCCCCAGTTGGGAGCATGCAGGAGGTAGCTGATCAATTATTCTCTCTCATCTTTTATGTTTCTATCTTTCTCTTCCTCTCTGAAATCAATAAAAATATGTTTTAAAAATAAAAGATGCAATGGCAACCTAGGCTATCCATGATCTCCAGGACTGTCACCTTGACATGGGAGAGAGGGACAGCTAATCAGGCAACTACACTGCAGCGTAAATTCTGTGGGAGAGATGAGTACAGGGCCCAGGCCTAACCCCAGCATTTGGTAACCTCAGAGAAGGCCTTCAAGAGGGTATGCCAGCTTTGACAGTAGAAGATGAGCAGGAATCAGCCAGGAGAAGGAGGTAAGGGCAGTTCATGTGCATAAAGCATATTCCTGGTAGAAGAACGGTGACAGCATAGACTGGCAGAGAGAGAAAAGACACAGTACATTCAGGGAATCCTGCCAGAGTTTCAGATGCCGAGGTCTCTGCCTACAAGAGATTCTGTAGCAGAATACGTCCAAAAATCAGAGCAAGTCAAAAAATGAGGCCAGGACTTCCCTACTGGGGAAGTAGGAGGGCAGGGGGACGGGTGAGGGCAGGAAAACTCCCACACTACACGGGGCGGGCTGTCCAATTCCATCCTTGGCTTACTCAAACCTCTTTGATAATCATTCCTAGTTAAAGCAGTATCCACTTAGTATCAATAAATCTCCCAGCCCTGGGCACTCGCTCTGACAGCTCTCTCCAGGGAGGGAACTCCTGGTATTAGCAACTCCCTTTTTATTATCACTTCATTTAAGGTCTCTCACACAAATATTTCTCCCGGCTCCTGGCTCAGATCCTGGAAATGGCACCCTCGTTGTAAATAGTGGATAATGAGGTGACAGGACGGGTTCATTTTGGGGAGGGAGATAGAACGTGTGGGGGTGGTTAGGAGGACTTTTAGACCCTTATCCCCCTCCCGGAATACTTTTATCCTTATTGGTATGAATGACATTGTTTATCTGATTCTAATCTTGTGACATCAAATGTGCTTTATTTCTGTCACTCAGAGGACAGTAAAAGTGCCTCTCCGCTCCATCCAATGATACTTTCTTGCATCTAAGATCTAATACTGGCATACAATGAATAATAGATGCAAGTTGTCCCCATCCCCTCTAAACAACGTCATGGTCACAGTTATTTAGAATTCTCAGATGTGTCCAGGGCTTCCTTGCCATTGATTAGGTAAAAACCTTATCAGTCATTTGTTAAATTCAACAAATATTACTAGTAATTGGGCACCAGGAGCTAACATTGCCAGAAAATTGGGATACAGTGATGACATGAGACAGACGTGCTTTCTGCCGTCACAGGGTTGACACAAGGTCAGTACATTTTATGTCAAGGGAAAGAAAGGGGTATTTTGAGCGAGTAATAAGGGGGTCAGCCATAGAATAAATGATCATAACTACGATTACAGCCAGTGTTTACTGAGCACTTAGCACAGGCCAGACAGGATGCTAATAACTCGTATCAATATGCAGGTAGAAGGACCAGTTTACCCAAGGCAGTAAGGTGAGAGAGAGACAGAGAGGAGGGGACCTTCGACAGATTCCAGAAAGGCCACTGTGGCTGGAGGAGGGATGTGGCACAGAGCTGGAGGTGGGTGGGGACCAGACTGTCCAGGGCTTTGCCAGCACTGAAGAGGTTAAACCAGTGTGTCATGGGTCAGAGTTGCATTTCACTTTGCTTTGGACTCATCTCAACTTTCCTGGGCCTTTTTTCACCCTGGCCCTGGAGGCCCAGGTGGGACGTGGCAGCAAAGGGAGACACAGAAGAGGAGCTATGTCTCCTGCCCAGATTTGTGCACTTATTATGAAACATGAGTATTAATTACCAGGCACTGAAAGCCAACAACATGTGATACTGTATATGAGGCTGTGAATTAGATGAAGGCTGAGCTCACTGGTCCTTGAATTAGACCCATCTTGTGGGCTGACACATGAAACCAGGAGCCAGGGAAGGACAAACAGACGGATAGATCCTAAGTTCTACTGCAAAACTCTTCAAGTGCCTGCTATGGTTCTGGAAAAGTGAATTCAAAGAAGCTAATCTGGGGCCTTCTGGACTGCATTTCCCCATCTGGACAGTGGAGTTTATACTAAATTAATGTTTTTCAACCCTTTTTTTTGGGGGGGGGGTAGGTATGTTTGAACCTCTAATAAAACTTATATACTTGTTGGGGATGTGTAGTTCTACAGATGGGGACTTTCTCTTTCTTCTCTCCATCTTCTACCTATCTACTCACCCATCCATATAACACATGCTAACTGAGCACGCAGTGTGTGCTGGGCAGCAGGTGGCACCAGGGGCTATAACACTGGATAACAAGACAAGTTCCTATTGTCTTGGAGCTTAGATTTTAGAGAGGGGAGAGAGATGATATACAAACTGACAAAATCATATTGGATATTGAAAGTATTACAAAGAAAATAGCATAGAATGGCTTTTTCAGACAAGATGGTCAGGTAGACCATCTCTGTGGCATTAACATTTGAGTTGAGAAATGAACCATAAGAAGCAGCTGGCTAGGCAAAGGGCCAGAGAAACAGTTTTAGGCAGACAAAACGAAAGTACAAATGCTCTTAACCAGGCGAAGGAAACGATTGATGAGCTTGATAAACAGAAAGAAGGCCAGTGTGGACATAGTATAGGGAAAAGAAGAACAGTAAGGACGAAGGTGAAAAAAAAAATCACATAACTCTCTAAGTATACAGGGCACTTCATGGATATCATGGGTACCCTTGGAGCTCTAGAACATCATCATCTTGGTCTAAGAGGGTCAGTACAAGCTGAACTTAGCAGACCTTTTGGATCTAACCACCAGTGGTTTAAGTTAATAGAGGAGAAACACAGTGGAGGGTAAGGTTGCCAACTCACTGAGTTGGAAAATGGGAAGGGAAACATCTGACTTACGTGTAATGGGACTACCAACATGGGACAGTCAGTGCATTCACTGGGTTCTAGGGTAGATGCTGCTGCCCCTCAGATGTTTCTAAGCTTGCTGTAGGCACTGGGCCCTCACTCATGCTCTTGCTTCAGCCTGCACAGGCCTCCTACCTTTTCCTATTCAAATCCTTTCCACTCTTCAGCTCAAATGCCACTTCCTCCATGAAGCTCTCGTCGCTCCCCATTACCAGCTGTAGTCTCACAGTCTCTATTTTTCTTTTCTTTTAGATGACCATAGAAGTGTGTACCGCATCAATTTTTATCTAGCACTCATGCTTTATTAATGTGGGTTCTTTGATTGCAAGAACAGAAATCAAAGAGGCTGAGGGAACTCCAGGAGAGAGAGAGAGAGAGAGAGAGAGAGAGAGAGAGAGAGAGAGAGAGAAAGAGAAAGAGAGAGAGAGAGAGAGAGAGAGAGAGAGAGAGAGAGAGAGAGAGAAGGAGCTTAGAGAAGACAGGCATTGCATCAGCTCTGGGAATCTAGATGTCAGGATTTCACGGACAGTCTCTTCAGAGTGTCACCATTCCTCCAGCCATTTGTTATTACCTGCACAATACAGCTTGAGACTGGCCTTGCTCAGGGCATGATTTGGTGCACCCCTTGTTCAAGGGAAGACAGAGCAAACTAACTATCTTCCTAAGATTAGATAACATCTTCCTAAGCTCTGGCAGTTAAATAAAATACAATACAATAAAGGTGCTATGAACAGGGAGAGATGGATACTGAGCATATCAAACTAACAAATGTCTCCTACATTTCTCTTTGCTAGTATTTTATAATATAAGTCAAAGTCTAAGACCATGTTAGAAGTTCCATAAATGTCACATACATCTGAACACTTTAAGTAAGGAGCTATGTATAATTAAGTCATTGCTGCTATGGATTAGACACCATGGCAAAGAGTGGTGAATAAGACAGATGATACTTTTGCATTCAAAGAGCGTATATTCTTTACAGTCCCTAGAGGGCATTGCACAATGACTACACTGTATTTTTGGTACAGGTAAATAATTTTGCTAATATTAATCAATTGATACTATTCTTGACAGTTGACCTCATCTTGCTTCCAAGGCTCTTCTTGAGCTAGATGAACTCATTATTTTTATTTATATTATCAAGTGAATTTTAGTGTATTTCTATCTTTTTACCCACAATGGAAGTGTGTAAGCTTCCTTGAAGGTAAAGGCCCTCTGACTCTATCATTTTTTCTTGTATGTGCAATGTGCAGAACTCTGTACAGAGCTGGAGAGGAAATAAGCATAAATGTTTGGTGATGTTACTTGTTTCACAGTCTTCTAAATTAGGCTGACCATCTAGCAACCATGAGTTTGGGGGTATACAATATCCCCACCTGGCCACTATGTTTCAGCCCACTGAAGCCTGCCACTCCCTGTTACCTGAGACCATCAGAGAATGATATCTGTGCTCTTAGGCTGGCATCTGAAACCCAGAGAAACGTAAAGTATTCTACCTACAACACCCAGTCTCCTTAGCCAGTGCTCCCTAGGCAAAAAGGTTTAAATCCCATTAAATAACTCAAACCTTATGAGGTTGAATGGATTAAAACAAGGACATTTTCACCCTGCATAGCAAACTGCTTATCACTATGTACCCATGCAGTGTTACAGGAAGAAGATATTTCCTATAATGACACACACACATATATATATATGTGTGTGTGTGTGCTCTCCTCCTTGACCAACACTTAATCTAGGAACAATCATAGGATCACAGATTGTTAGTGCTAAGAAGGTACCCAATCTTGAGGGCCTGTTGGACTAGAAAAAAGACTTCTAACAGGTGTCTGACCATCTCCATTTTAAAGTCTATTTCATTTACATGTGCTTGGCATGTAGCAAAACCTGGTGTCCAGGATATCACTAGCCTCCTATCTCACATGATGTCAACATACTGGAGACTTCCTACTACCTAGCTATTTTGGGGTGGCTGGCACTATTTGGGAAAAATACTATTATTTTTATTATTATTATAGTTATGTCACCATTTGAATGTTTACTATGTGACAAATCTGGTTCTAGGCACTTCACATGCATTTTGTCATTTACTCCTTACAACAACCATTTCTTTTCTATTTCATGTAAGAGGAAGCTGAAGTTCAGGGGGGTTAATTAATCTTCCATGAGTTATTCATGTGGTGAGTGACAGTGCTGGGGGATGAATTCAGGTCTGTCTTATTCCCTAGTCTGTGTTTGAACTATTCTGCTCTCTTCCCTGAAAGTCTATCAGCACAAACCTGAGCTTTTGTTCCCTGGATAATAATGCCAGCCAACACTGAGCACTTCCTGTGCCAGGTACTACGCTAAGTGCTTTACACAGAATCCTTGTTCACTAACTTAATTGTATGGAATAGGGATACAGTTATCATACCCATTTTACAGAGAGAAAACTGAGGCTACTTAACTTGACCAAGGTCACATAGCCATTCAGTAGAAGATTCAGAGCCGAAACACAGGCATTCTAACTTCAGAGCCATTGCCAGGTGTCTGAAGGTGTCTCTATGCCAGGTATCTGCAAACGTTTTCTGCAAAAGGCCAAATAGTAAATATCTTGGGCTTTGTGGACCATATGGTCTCTGTCGCATCTAGTCAATGTTGCTTTTATAGCAGAAAAGCAGCTAACAACGTGTAAACCAATGAGTGTGAAACTTGAATTATAGCATAAAACCTTATTTACAGAAGAAACAGGCATTGGGGTTGGATTTTGCCTGTGGGCTGTAGTTTGCAACTCCTACTCTATGCTCCTCTGCTATGCGATGGCAAGTAGCCTCAAATAGTGACATTTTGGGTGAGGTAATAACTCATAATGTATTCTATGGTTTTCAACTCTGTCGCATTCATTTTCTCTTGTGAATACCCAGTAAAGTAGGTAGGGCAAGAATGATGACCATTGGGCCCATGGATGAATGAGGAACCAAGGATCATGCAGCTGGGAAATGCTGGAGACAAGTGTGAGCCCCTGTCTTCCTTTTTCACATCATGTGGTTTTTCTGCAGCGACACTGTGGGGAGGGCAAAGGAAAGGAACCCTGAGAGACTCACAGTCAGTGGATGATGACCCAATTCAACGGCTCACCTGCTTCTGTACAAGAGCCAGTTGGACCTTGAAGTTCATAGACAGACTCCAACTGAAGTCTGATACACAGACAGCAATACGGCAAGTAGATGGGTACTTCTGAATTCCAGGCCTCCTCTCCTATGTGCTGGCCTGCTTCGTACTAGAGGAGACCTTAACACTGCCTTACAGCTAAAGGCTACTCTGCTGTGATGGCAAAAATAAAAGTATTTTGTTTCTTATTTGCCATTCTTTCCTTATGAAAATCATGCATATAAATGGATTTTCCTAAGCAGAGCAGCAAACCTACGGTGCATGGTAGACCCATCAGCTTGACTGGCACTTGTCAATCAAGGCAAAGTTTTACCAAGATCCACAGATGACAGCCTGAGGGTACCCTAAATCAGTGAAATTATTTTTTTTTTTCTGCTAGGTATGTCCATTGAGGAGGTGAGAGGATAAAAATGAAGGATGAAGGGTAGGGAAATAAAGAAGTTCCAGATTTCAAAACCAAATGACACCACCAGAAACCAAATACTACTTCCTCTGATATCTGAATTCACTCCTGACCTCTGCTCTTGGCTGATTTCCTGAGCTGAACACAAACCAAATGCAGAGGTGGATACAAAAGAAAAGCTGATTTTTTTTTCTTGCTTGCTCTTCTAATTTATGGTCTCAGTAAAGCGTGCTGAGAATATCACATTTAAAACAGATGCACAACCAGTAGTCTTGCTATGAACATGTAAAAAATCTTGCCTTTTCAACAGGGATGTGAAGAACAGTCACAATAAGGCCACTTTACAGTGTAAGGCTGCAAGCCTGCCCCCCTGCCTATCTCTCCTAGTCTGCTCCAAGGCCACACCCCTTTCAGCACTGCTTTCACACTGGTCTTTGTTTTTACCTGTCAGGACTGTCCAAACTTTCTTGCCTTGGGGCTTTTGCACTTGCTGATTTCCCCTAGAAAGCTCTTCCAACCCTCTTTGAATAGTTGAAGCACATTCTTCAGGTCTCAGCGTTAGTATTCTCTCTTCTTAGAGGCTTTCCGTAAGATATATATCCTGCCCCTTTAATATTCTTTGCAGTACCTTGCTTATTTTCATCATAGCTTATCTCTGTCTTTAATTATTCTGTTTAATTTTTAAAATTTATTTGTGTAAATTTCCCCCAATAGGGCAGGTATCATGACTATTTTATCTTCCAACATAGTCCTAGCATCTAGCACAGTGCCTGGCACACTGGAGGCACCAAAATGAATGAACGAACGAATGAATGACCATAGAAGCTGCTTGTTCTTTACAGGACCTTAGCCAAGTTATTTCCCCTCTTTGGAGTTCATTTCCTCATTTGTAAAAGAAGTGAGATTCAATTAGCTCTAACACTCTTCTGCCTCTGAAAGTACACATGTTCTTAGCATTTTACAGATGGGAGAGTTAAGGCAGGAAAGCATGCTGTTCAGCCCAGGGACAGGCGCTCCAGTCCCCTAGACAGTTTCCACCAACTGAGAGTCTTTAGCAAAAGCCCAGCTGCCTTCTCCACAGAGACACTCCCTGCCACATCCCTGCTATTTAGTTTCTTTGTACCAAAATGATATTTAGTTCTCTGTGTACCACAATTTTATTCCCTTTTCAAGAGTTCTCAAAACATAGGATGAAATAGCTCCTGCTAGGAAATGGTACAGGCTCCTTGAATTCCAAATGAAATTCTGAGAACAAAAGCGTTTCTCATTATGCTGGGTGTTCTCTTTGTATGTCCCTGATAAAATAGAGTTCCAGGAGTGGGTGGGGGTGGAAGTTGAGGGGAAGGCTGATATTTAAACTAATTCTGGGGAAAACAGTGAGGAAGGAGGGAGTAGAAGGCACAAGCGCAAATATAATGTGGAACTGGTAAGAGCTTTTGAGGAAGGCTGAACATGAAGACAATGTACTAGTCGTTGTCTTGTTTTGGCATAATGCACCCACAGAACTCTATGTGGGAGAGCCAGCACTGGTTCCAGTTCACCTCTCCAGGCTCATTTTCTAACAGTCCATCACACACCAGAGGTCCCAACCACACTGCTGTGTGCAGCAAACTGTTTTCTTCCAGGTTTCCATGCTTATGCACATATTCCTCAGAAATGTCCCTCCACCCCTAGAAAACTTGTCCACATCCTTCAAGACCCCAATCAGATACTGACTTGAGTGGACAGCCTTCCAACCCTTCCTCCTCTGAGCTTCTAATGTACTTTCTCTCTTATACTTATCTTGATACTCTATGAACTAACATTTTCATGTCTGTCTTCTTCATCAGGCTGAGTTTCTTTAGGGCAGAGCTGGGTCTAATTTGTTCTTAAAGTCTTTCAGCCTAACCTTGATCTTATAGTAGATGCTCAATAACTGTTGAATAAATTTTGGTTTGCTCATCTGTGAATTAAGGGCAATAATACTTGCCTTACCTGCTATGAGATTATCTAAGTCCTAACTTCATTATAATGTGTAATATACATGTAAGCCATCATTTTATTCAAATTGCACAACCCAAATAGGAGGTAGACTGGTCAGAATATTATTATTCCCTTATCCAGATGAGCCTGCAAAGGTTAAGAAGCTTTCTTTGAACAGCACAGCTATGAAATACCAAACTAGAAGAAGGAAACCATGTTGCTTGACTTTTGGTAGGGATTTCCCCCATCAGATCACAAATGCCTTCCAAAAATTTGCTGTTAAGTTTGGCCATGCTGACTGATTGACTAAAGAAAACATGTATATAAGTCCTTCTGGAAATGTCACAAATGCATCTACTACTCCCATTTTCCATAACCACCACTACTCTGGCCTAGGGTTCTGTTACTGCTCAAAATGCATACTTATTGCACTTTGTCACTTTCCTTAACCCCTGCCTCCACCTTGCTCACTTTCTCTTTTCCCACACTCATGAATCCTTCACTTGTTCTTTTGAAAATGGAAATCAGATCCTGTCATGACACCATCTCCCTGAGCTCCTCAGAGCTTTCTTATTGTGCTTTGAATAAGGTCCACATTCCTTTGCATGACCTCTAAGGGTCCACATAGTCTGAGCCCTGATGACCTGAACAACTTTTGCCTTTCCCTTGACCACTGCTTCAGCTACTCCAACACTCCAAGGACTCTCCCCATGCTGCCCCTCCCCTAGAACTTATCTCCCACTTTTTCTTGGTTGGCTTCTTCCCAACATTCAATGACCACCCTAATTAGGCCATCCACTCTTCTCTGTCTCATCATTCAGATTCAGTTTGTTTCCTTCACAACACTTTACTCAATTGCAATTACAGTAGAAGCCCCTCTTATCTTATCTGATGCAACAGGGACTGCAATTAGATTACTTGAAAAAGATGGTTAAAATGGAGAATCACCAAAAAATGACTCATAACAGGTATTTTCTTTTAGCTTAAAAACACCTAAGTGCACATGTATTTATCCATCTTTTAATGTAGTGGGGACTTGAAGACATTTATAAAATAAATGTAAGTACAGATTTTTTTCGGTGTTTTTCTCCAATCTTTTAGTGTTGTCTCGCCTACAGCTACTATTACAATATTTTTAGTGCTGCATATTTGAACCTTTCAAAAGTTATTTAACTTAGTTTCCAAAGAAATAAAACAACTTTTTTGTACTCATATTTCACTAGTTTACATAATTTTTAGTTGCATTTCCTAAATATAATAAAACACAGGCATGTAAATAGGTTTAGAAACAAACAGAATTGACTCCTAGTATGCCTCCAACAAAGTTGATGTGAGTAGAAATATATGGGCTGACCAGGAGCTTTCAGTTCACCTAAGGTGTCAATTGGGGTGTTTACAGAGAGAATGGAGAATGCAAGTCAATCCAAAGAGATGATGGAGTAGAAGTTGGTTATGAGATATTTAGTTGCATCTGATTGTTGGCTTGTTGGTTATCTGTCCCGCTGTTAGGTTGTAAGTTTGTGAGGGTTGAGCCTCTTTCTCTTTAACTTAGCATGCTTACCCAGTGCATAGCACAGTTCTTGGCATTGAGAGGTCCAATCAGTGCCAAAATTTGAATACACAAGTGAGTGGACCATTTCTCTCCTTAAACAAAGACTTCTGTTTCTTCATCTATAAGAGGATAGGCATGGCCTCTGTAAGCATGGTCATTTCCAGATCCAGATTCTGTTACTACTAACTGTGTATTTCTATATTCCAAGTTCTAACTTCTTCCATAGGTTCTACACTCACTTAAACCATTACATTATTGTCCTTTTTCATGCCCACACATAGAACAAGCATTACCGTGGCCACACCACTACCCCCCCCTCCCTCCTGAGGCCATTTGTTGGTTTAGGATGACCCCTCCCCCAGTTCCTCCTCCAAGAGAGGTAAGGAAAAGGCAAGGACATTTAAAGGCTGTGGTGCTAGAGCTGTGGAATCTCTGTTAGACTGTTTATGGAGTGCTGTGCAGGCCTAGGGCTGCTTTGAGCATGAGTAGAAGAGGCCTCTACTCTGAAGATCTGAGTTGGAAACCTGTCTTATTGGAGACATTGGGAAAAACTCTTTCCCCACTCCCATTGCTGTGGGTTGGTCTTTTCTGGTCCCCATAGAGCTGAGATCCAGAGAGCCAAGATTAGGTGAGAGAAGCTTTCATGGGTCCTCTAGCTCGTAGGAGCCCACCATGTGGTATGGTACAACAGCTACATAGTAATAAACATTAGGCTTTTAAATTATTTATTTATTTTTTTAAAATACATTTTTATTGATTTCAGAGAGGAAGGGAGAGGGAGCGATAGAAACATCAATGATGAGAAAGAATCATTGATCGGCTGCCTCCTGCATGCCCCACTACTGGGGATGGAGACTGCAGCTCAGGTATGTGCCCTCCTGGTTTATAGGTTGATGCTCAACCACTGAGAACACCAGTCAAGCAGGCTTCCCCCCCTTCAATTTACCCTTTGCATATTTCCTTCTCATATGTAAGGAAAAAGAGAGAACGATTGAGAATTTGGGGATCCTGGTTACCACCAGCATAATAACAGTGGCAACAAATGATGATGATAATGGTGGTGGTGATGATTTCTAATATTACTAATAGCTAATAGCTTTTTGAATATAGTGAACTCTTTGATGCTAGGAGCAAGACTACTTTTTAAATCTCTGTAAGAGCCCCAGAGGATACACACTAATATTGTTATTGTTGTTGTTATTACTATTATTTTATAAATAAGGACTAAGGCATAGGTAAGTGGAAGTCACAGAACCAATAATGGCAGACAAGAATTCAAAC
Source organism: Plecotus auritus (assembly GCF_963455305.1). NCBI lineage: Eukaryota > Metazoa > Chordata > Mammalia > Chiroptera > Vespertilionidae > Plecotus > Plecotus auritus. Next base: position 19,668,973 of record NC_137773.1, read on the forward strand.
TTATGTCTATCTGACACAATGTGAGTTCTTACCACTATACTGAATTATCTTACAATGTACCTAACACTATGACATTCATTGAATAATTAACATATTAATTCAAGATGTCATATGTGATATAGTATGGAGAAACAAGAATAAAGGCCCCTGACTGTAAGAGGAACATTATAATATGATGAGGGAGACAGACTCAAAAACTGCTAATAAAAACTGTACAAGAGAGCCCAGCCGGTGTGGCTCAGTGGTTGAGCATTGACCTAGGAACCAAGAGGTTACGGTTTGATTCTAGGTCAGGGCACATGCCTCAGTTTTGGGCTTGATCCCCAGTAGGGGAGTTCAGGACACAGGTGATCAATGATGCTTCTCTCTCTTTGATGTTTCTCTCTCTCTATCCCTCTCCCTTCCTCTCTCTCTGAAAATCAATAAAAAGATATTAAAAAACTGTATAAGAGAAAGTGAAATAAATCCTACAGTAGAAGGACAGCATGTCCTATACCTCAGGAGGGAGATCAGGGCAGACTTCCAAGATAAGGGTCTTAAAGAACAACCACATTTTCAAAAGTCCAAGGCAGGAATGCCTAATACAATGCATGTACTTTGTCCTCCCTTTATCCATGCAAAATGTCACCTTCATCCATATCCTAGTATTCTTTCCCATGGAGCCCAGGTGCAGCTTCAGAATCCTCCTCAACCCAGTCACCACCACAAATCAGCTACCACTGTCCTATGAGCTTAAAAGCATTTATATGCTTGGTCTCAGGGAAACAAGAAAGGAAAAGCCCTAGTCTCCTCATTTTTATCAAATTTCTATGTTGGTCATCACAGACATTTTCTACCTGCCTCTCCTTACTTCTTCAATGCCAAGGCAGTTTAAAGTGTTTTCAAACTTCTCACCTCAATGGCTGTCAACTGGGCTGCAAGCTGTGAAGGCCCCACATCAGTACATGATGCTGTGAATGCGTCCTGAGATGCCTTGTGGGATCAGGAAGTGCATGTGCAATGTTGGTGCCCAGGAGGACTGTACTTCAGCTATACTCAAAGCATGGAGGGAGGTGGAGGGGGAAAGAGAGGCAAGGAAGTGCATCTCTGATCTCAAAAGAATCCAAGTCTCCAGAGCAAAAGCAGAAAGAACATGGGAAACCACTAGGGCCCACCCGCCTGTGAGTCAACTATCCTTGGGGTCCAGTGCACAGGCCCATCCTTGCCAGGCTCTCTGCTGGAACTTGACAAGTTTCTTCTTGTCCCTGGGCCTCACGGTCCTCATTGGTAAAACATAAGATTTGGCTGCAGTTCCCTGCAGTCCCAGCATTCTCTGATAATTCTCAGTGGCAGAGTGATGAATAGGAGAGAGAGCAACGCTGGGCTGTGGAGCAGGCAGGATCCTATCCCAGGAGCTGACTAATGGCTCTTGTGCTTTTGCTACTGGATCTGACAATACCTGCAGGAGTGCACCCTGCAATGTAGACCCTTACTGCACAAATGAGAAAGTAAAAAACAAAAATAATAATTTGGTCTATTGTATGGACAGGAATACCAAACAACACAAAACCAAAAAAGCAAAACCATGATTCAAAAGTAGGCAAAGGTGCTGGCTGTGCAAGGATCTGGGGAGAGGAAAATGCAGAAGTGGTGAAGGCAAATGAAAATGAATATGCAACTACACTCAATTTTTTAAGTTGTCTGATATCCAACAGAGGCTGGTTAGCCTCAGATGTTACCCAGAAGAGCCTGGTAATAATGTTCACGGCATTTACTAAACATTTGCATCACTGAACACATGCAGTAATCTTTTTATTTCCCACAGCAATCTCATGAAGAAGGTCCTAGGCTCTCCTTTAACAGAGGAAGATATCAAGGTTCAAGGTTACACAGACATGGCAGCTCTGGGGAGTCATTACCAGGTCAGTCTCAACTTCAGCTTCATGCTTGTCGCCATCGTGCCTTCAGAAAAGCAAACATAGACAAACTGGCCTCCTCTTTACACCTACTCTCCTGTGATGAGGAGAATTTCATGACAGCCTTTTTCCACTCGTTCCAATACTTCAAGATCCCACTCAAATGCCACCGCTTCTGTGAGAGCCTTAGTCGGAATCAATCCAACCCTCTCTGGGCTCCCGAAGCTCTTCGCTTTTACTTCCATTAGCGCACTTAGCACTTCCTGCCTGGTGTTGGAGTTAATTGAGTCTGATCCTCCCTCCACTCTACACCCAAAGCAAGTTGTTTAGACTTTCATTATGGCACTTAGCATCTTTCATTAATGCTAGCCATGCCTGGATTTGTCTCCCATCTTATGCAGTGAGCCCTTCCCTTGAGGACTGGTGCTGTCTTAGGAATCTTTCTGTGTACCTGACACTTATTAGAGCTTTGGGAACAGATGCTTTCTAAATAAGGCTGGTGCACACAGCTGGATTGGGCTATCTGTCTGATCTATGGGCTGCAACACTCCACTGGTGTGCTTTCCTTGAACCATTTCATGGTCAGGGTCATTGGGCAATGTCAGGCAGGGGTCAGGGACTGGGTGGAATTTCTGTCAGATAGAGGAGGTGGGGCAACTGACCTTTCCTCATGCCACATCATCCCCATGGTCCTCCCTCTTCCAATGGAGGTCTGTCCACTTTTGCATCATCACTTTAGGGAAAGGCCTGCTTGCCTTACTCTGGAGCCTGTGACTTCCTTTTTCCTGTGGGGGGAAAAAGGCTCCGGTTCCCATAAAAAATCGTTAGATATAATTTTTCAAGGGATGAAGGCTTCAAGGGCCACTCGGGACACTTAGTTTCATGTGCCTATGTTCACTCCTGGCTGGATATCTGAGTGGTTTAGAGCACAGGGTTTGAGGTGGACAAACTGGGTTAAAGTCCCCACTCTGTTCCTTGGGAAGTTAATAAGTCACTCTAAAACCTTTGCTTCCTCAGCTGTGTTACAGAAACAATAATAGTACCCAGCCAATTGGGCTGCTCTGAGAATTAAATGCACTTAAAATGTGTTCTAGCACAGTTCTTGGCTTCTGTTTTATCTGTTGCTGCAGTTGCTATCATTGCATTGTTGAGTACTTGTTGTGGTTGTGGTTGTGTTTTGTAAACACATCATCTAGCTTCTAAGAAACAAGAAGAACAACAAGCAGCTGAAAATGTTACCTCTGCAGCTCATAGGAAATGCAAAATCGCATGTAGCTTCTTCTAGTTGGGAGCCTAAGAATAGCTATAGTTATGTTTCTGCTTAAAAATAACTTGAATGTTTTTAGGCTTTCAGAATCGAAGGTGCTTTAGAAAGCATCTCTATCAATTATGCCATTTTACAGGGAACTGAAGCTCACAGAGGGGAAATAACATTTCTAGGGTCAATCCTTCCAAAATCAGCCAAGTTAGGGCACTAACTCAGGTTTTCTGACCCCAGTTGAGTGTATCTCCTGTTGAGCATCCCTTAAGCTGCTGCCTTTTCCTTGGATTTAACCATCGTGTAGCCCTTTATCTTTCCCACCAGTGTAACCTGGGCATCATCTGAGGATGCTGCTTTGCCCAGTATTGAGAAGACAACCATAACACATCTTGCTACACAGACACTGAGATGAGTCTAGTTCTTTATGCTGACAAGTTTCCACTCCATTCTAACCATCCTGTGACATTACTCCTACATGAGCCAATTCTACTGAAACTAATGTGTCTATATAAGTTATGAGGATTGAGGGTCTAGCCAGGGGTGGGCAAACTTTTTGACTCGAGGGCCACAACGTGTTCTTAAACTGGACCGGAGGGCCGGAACAAAAGCATGGATGGAGTGTTTGTGTGAACTAATATAAATTCAAAGTAAAGGAGTGGAGGGGAGAGCAAGAGAACCCTCTGCTCTTTCGGCTCCGCGGGCCGGATAGAACAGCCGAACGGGAGGATCCGGCCCGTGGGCCGTAGTTTGCCCACGGCTGGTCTAGTCCTTTCCTACAAATGCTGTCCTTGAACTCAAACACTGATGAGGATTGCACTGGCATTTGGGGTCAGCTTCAACAGTGCAAAACATAAGGAAAATAGGCTAGGTTTATTACCCTGCATACTGAGAGAGCAGAGTTAAGACCTTGTATAGCTAGTGGAGAGGAGATGAAATGAGATTTTAGGTGTAAACTACCACTCAAGGGGCAACTGTGGGGAAGAGACCCTAATCCAACCCACCAAGTAGCATTTATTCATGACACAAAGTGGACAGTCATTCTGCCCTAAACATGTTCCTACTATGCCTTGCACCTTACTGCCTTACTACTTTTGTTCATGCTGTTCCTTCCGCTTTCCTCTATTATTTAAAACTAGAGGCCTGGTGTACAAAATTCATGCATGGGGGGTGGGGGAGCCTCAGCCTGGCCTGTGCCCTCTCATAATCCGGGACCCTTTGGGTAAGGTCCCTAGGCCTGGCTGGTGATCAGGGCCTATCGGGACTTTCCTTCCCCCGGCTGCCTGCAGTTGGAGCCCCCTCCACCGCTGCCACTGCTTGCCATCTGTGTGGTGTGCACCCCCCCCCCCCGCTGCCCCCACCACTGGTTGCCTCCATCTGAGGGTGACAGGCGTGGGATGTGATTACTTGGCTGGCCTGGGCCTCCCTCTGCGGGGTAATTGCTGGCTGGCCCTGCACACCTGCCACAGAGTTGCTGGCTGGTGGCCTGGGCCTCCCTTCGTGGGGCAATCGTGGGGCAATGGCAGGGCCCCCTGACCAATCACATCGCACCCGCCTTGGCTGGCCTAGCGCCAGCGTGTGTCATAGTGTGGTCATCTGGAAGGTTGTCCAAATGGTTGTTCTGCTGTTCAGTCGTTCAGTCGATTTGCATGTTACGCTTTTATTATTAAAGGTTATATAGGATTTTGTATCACTGTATTTTTATATGCTGTTTTGTCGAATCATTGTAACAGCCTGGTGAGGCAAGTTACTTATTACTGCTATTTCAAATAGGAAACTGGAAGATTAGAGACACGAAAGGACTTGCCCAGGGCCACAACACTCATCCGTGCAGTAAACTCTTCTTCTCCCGTCTCCAGGTTCAGTGACTCCATATGTGAGAGTCAGTAGAACCTCCAGACTGAGAGTGAATGTGGGCAGCGGGTAGCCTGGGTTTGAATCATGCCATTTGCCACTCACTTGTGGTATGAGCCTAAGCCTGTTACTGAGACAGTCTATGCCTCAGCTTCTTCATATGCAGGTTTGGGAATAATCATAGTCTTAATCTGAAAAGACTGAGAGGAGTAAATGAGCTATTATGTGTAAAGTGCCCAGAACAATGGCTGGCAACAAAATACATGCTCAGTAAATGTTGCTATAGAAACTAACCTGGTCTGTTTGATTTCTCTTTCTGCCAAGGCTCATCTGAAATGCTGTAAATTGTTATTCTGACTTTTCATAAATAGGTACGATTTCTGCCTCTTTTGGACCCTGTAATCATTTGTTCTTTGCTCCCAGCACACTGTGTGTTCTGCTGTGCACCGGAGATATCTGCAAACTTGTTTTCCTCCTCCCACTTCCCCCTTGCCTGTGAGTGCTGTGGCACAGGAGGGAGAGCTGTGAGATCAGCATATCCCCTGCAGTTCCCAGTAGAGTGCTTGATGCCAGAGAGGAAGGCAGCCAGCAAATGCTAGTTACACTGAATTCAAGAGAACCCAGAACTCCAGTCCCTACTACGTCCTGTTAGGTTAGGGCTGGAAAGGCTCCTTAGAGATCAGCCATCCTGCACTGATGCTGGGTAATTGGGCTGCTGAGAGGGGGAAAGATACCTGTCTGAAATCAGGCCCCATGATAACAGAAATAGGAGTAGAAACCAGATCTACCTTGGGCTCCCCCCAGAATCCTGGTCTATGTCTCTCTCCTTGGAATGAAGGAGAAAATAGCCCATGTACCTGAAGTAAAAGAGGGAAGAATGGGACAAATGACAGCATAAAGCTAAGCTTTGGCAACAACATTGCTCAAAGAATAGAGATGTATTAGGAACACACATCCAGAAGCCGACCAGGGATGAAGGACATGAATAAATTACACAGCCAATAGGCAGTTTCTCTGAACCAACCTGGTATTTCTTTGCCGCATGAATGGATCAGAGCCCTGCAATGGAGAAGCTTCTGGGTCCTGAATGTACTAAATGCAAACCTTTAAATGGTTTTCTTCCTCTTTCCATTTCACATTTAATCTAAACTGGAGTCCTCAAATCTTGAGCTCCAGATCACCGTCTTCATGTTGGTATTTGTACATAGAAGACACTGAGATACAAAGGGTCCCTGTACATAGATGCCATTTCCTGTAGTTCTCCATGTGATAGCTAATCTGGTGGGGATGAGAAAAGGTGAAGTCCTCTCAGCCTCTGCCTCCAGAGCCTCTTTTCCACAGATTGCTGTCATGTTTTTTCACCGCCAACCCGCTCCCCCCCGACCCCGCCCGTACTGAGGTTTAAAATGTAAAATGAATCAGATAATTCTGTACTGGTCAGCATGACTTGACCAGGAAAATGTTTTGATTCCTGGTACTGTCAAATCCTGTCTTCCAAAGTAAGATAAGGGGAGTCTTAAAGTGATAAGCTTTTCCATCACCTGCCTTAGGGAAGGAGGACAAGGAGAATCTACTTTCTCATGGCTGTGAGTGGGGCTTTTGAAGAGCTGAATAAGCCCGCCCAGCCCTGGAGTGGGGGGCTGCTTGTTCAGATGACAGCCATGGTTGCCATTAACTACAAACAGAACCTCTGAAAATGGGGCACATAGTTTGCCAAGTCATGGTTAATGAGAGATGATTGTTCATAAAACAGCCTTCCTGGGGAGAGGTGCCAAGATGGCAAGCAGCTCTAACCTTGGGACTCTGGGGAAGGTCATCTTCTTTTGATCCATATATCCAATACAGGAGTCATTCTTTCAAAAATGTTAATGCTGAGTATAAAAAGTACAGTTAAAGTGAAGGTGAGACGAGGAGAAGTGAAAAATACCTTTAGCAAAGGAAATTCATTTGGAAGTAATTTCCAACTATTGGCTGACTTGACGGTACCCATGGTTATTTTTATTTTATTTTTTTAAATTAGGACCAGTTTGGTGGTGATTGTTGCTGTTATTACTATTATTTCATTTCTCACATTGGCTTTATATACTGTGGAAACAATATTTGATAAGCTTTCAAAGAGCTTCCATATCCATCTTACAGACACTATAAGCCATGTGTAAATAAAATTTGGTACTAACTTATTATCATCTTTGCCTTGAAGAACCACCTTCTCAATCACTCTGATTTATATCAATATCCAAACTACTCCACAGATGAGCCATTAGCAATATATTGACTACATACTTTTTGGGTGGCATTTCTAAATTTAAGTTCCCCCTGGGCATGATAGAGCTGCCATGACACATATGGATCCCTTTACTTGCAAACAATGCCATTTTCTGTCCAATCAACACCTTCCATGTTGATGGAAGTAACAGAGGTAAAAATGAAAACTGAATTGTCTATAAATTTAGAAGTTTAGTGGATTTAGAAGATTGATTGTGCTTTATTGTTGTTCGTTTTTACATTGTTACACTTAGTCAGTGTCTTCACTTTTTAAAGAAAACTTTATTCCCTTTCTCACTGACTGCCCCATCAGCTCATAACCTCCTGAGCTGTCACTTACTACCACCTAGTAACATATAATAAGCCCCTGCTGATTCTGTCGAGCTCTACTTTCCTTGAAGTCAGAGACAATCTTTCCATGAATAAGAAGCAGCCCTGCTGATCTCTCCCTCTTTGTGCCATGCAGTGCAGGGTCAGCAGATGTATGACACACATACTCACTTCTTCTGCACCCAAGGCAGACTCCACTAACTGATCCTGGCATTCTTTCCAGTTGCACCCAGTCAAGTCCTCAGAGTCCTCACCATCCGCATTCCTGGAAGCCACTCCCATTTTATCAGAATTGACAGACTTGACAAAACCTATTTTCTGGCTTCACCTTAGTGCTAAAAAGCAACGGTTTTAGAATTGGACCAACCTGAATTTAAATCCCAACACTACCACCTACTTGATACATGACCTGGACTACAGCTATCCACGTGCCCTACATCTCAGATTTCCCCACCCTAAAATGACCAGTCCTCTATGCTTCAGAAGTCTAAATTTAGGCATTTCCTCTGTTGAGAAATCTCTATTTACTCAGGACCCAGTGTAGTTGCCTCAACTAGGCCTCTGCAAACACCCCGAACTGGTTCTACTACATACTCCTTCTCACTGGAGCAGTAATGGGCTCATTTCTTTTAATTTTCCCCTATTGGTGTGTTAGCTCCCATGGGCAGTTATGATTTTCAGAGCCCAGCAAAGGGCATGGGCTCTTTGCTGGACTCAGAAAAATAGCTAAAATAAGTAGCACCATTAACACATAAAAATCACTTAAAATCGTGCTAAGCATATGATAAATGTTCAATGTGGATGAGTTATTTTCATATTTATTGTTATGTTCCATCATTCTGAGGCTCAGAGAAGAACGCTTACTACAGAGCTAACTTTTACATATGTATGGTTTAATTTTGGATTGCTATTATTCTCTGGCTGCCAAGGATGCCAAAGCTCTCTGTACTTTCTAAATTTTAAGGGAGTTGCATTCCCTTAAATAGAGCCATATTATCCTTTCTCATAAAACCTGACATGGAGCCATATACATAAGAGGCCTATTTAAGCAAGTTTTGGGCCACACCTGTTTGCTAACTCTGATGTCCACCAGCCCAACCTTTGCTGACACCAGCCTTACAGGGACCCAAACTAGATATCTTCCAAGTTACTAGAGTCCCACCATTCTTTTCTGAGTACCCCTGGCCAAAGAATTAGTCCAGGTGGCCTGTTAAAGGCAGAATGCTGGGCCCACCCCCAGAATTTTTGCTTCAGTGGGGTGGGACTTGGGAATTAGCATTTCTAACAAGTTTAATGCTGCTGGAACTGGACCATTCTTTGTGAACCACTAACAGAATAAAGGAGATAAAAGAGGAACACTTTTGCCTAGGGAAGGTATCATAAGTTCTATTTATCAGTTCCCAGGCTGGTGATGATCTCCATCTGAATCCTGCAAGCTATATTTGCAACTAATTCTCATTAAAGTAAAAAAAAAATGTTTGCATAAGTATCAACTGCAGGACCTTGCTGAGGGATGAAAGAGCATGACTTCTAAATTTTGCTGATGGAGCTTGCAATTTTCCTTCTTTTTCAGTTGACATCTAGTGAAACGACTTGATACTTTAATATCTCACAGTGAATACCATACTTTTGCAGGTACTTTATATTTTTCCAAAGTGCTTTCATCTATATTATCACATTTGATTCTTATAACTGCTTTAGGGAAGGCAGGTAAGAATTTGCTACTCTCTCTGAATGATAAGGCAGAGTAAACCAGGACCAGAATCCTCAGTTCATCACCCACTCTCTCTCTAGGACACCACATAGTTTCTGATGCAAGTGTCAGTTCTGCCTCTGAGCTCCCTTCATGTACTAAACCTGAATTTATTTTAACTTGTTACAGACGCCTTGAGCTAGAAGACCTCTGAAGGAGACCTATGAATCAGAGGGTTCTTAGGCACTTGTGAATACATACAGATTCCATTGAAAGCCTAAGGAGAGCTTTGGACTCTTTTTTCAAACAGTACATATGTGTCCATCTATATATATAAAAGCCTAAGTGACCATCGCAACCAAACGGACTACTGAATAGGCTGTGTGGGGCGACCAGGCTGGCAGGGGGGTTAGTGAGGGGTGACCAAATGACCGAGCAGCAGGCTGTGTGGGGTGACCACACTGGCAGGGGAGGCAATTGGGGGTGAACAGGCTGGCAGGAGGGTGGCAGTGAGTGGTGACCAGGCCAACAGAGGGGGGTAGTGAGGGGTGACCGGGCTGGCGGGGGGGCGGGCAGTGGGGGTGACCAGACCAGCATGGGGAACAGTTAGGGGTGACCAGGCTGGCGGGGGGGGGGAAGTTGGGGGTGACTAGGGCAGCAGGGGGGAAGTTGGGGGGTGACCAGGCCAGCAGAGGGGGGGCAGTTAGGGGCAATCAGGCAGGCAGGCAGGTGAGCAGTTAGGAGCCAGTAGTCCTGGATTGTGAGAGGAATGTCCAACTGCTGGTTTAAGCCCAATCCCCAGGATCAGGCCTAAACGGGCAGTTGGACACCCCTGAGGGGTCCCAGATTGAAGAGGGTGCAGGCTGGACTTAGGGCCCCCTCCATGCATGAATTTCGTGCATTGGGCCTCTAGTATGTAATAAAATTTACATAAGGTTTTAGGTTGTACATGGGTCCCTTAGAGTCCAGGTCTACCATGCTTTGTGACTGAGAAAGGAATAATTCCCAATGAATTAACCATGGCCCTGTAAAGACCATCCACAAACCAGAGAAGCAGAGCAGAAGCATCTAGTCACTTTTTTTTTTTTAATTTGTGGGTTTTTTTTTTTGTGTGTGTGTGTGTGTGTGTGTGTGTATGTGATTTTTAACAGAGGGGTAAACTGAGATTCAAGAACTTAAGCAATTTGTTTCAGGCACCACAGCCAAATAAGGGCAACATTAGAGTGGGAACTAGGACTTCCGGAAGGCAACATGGTATTGTGGAAGGCAACGGGCCCTAGATAGAGTCAGGGAACCTTGCACTCTCAGCTTATCCTACTTACTAGCTGTAAGACCATACTTACCCTTTCAAGATTCACTTTTCTTATTTTACAAATAGAAATCCAAAAATCAAACAATGTTTCAAAACCGTATTCTGGCCCTAACCAGTTTGGCTTAGTGGATAGAGCGTTGGCCTGCAGACTGAAGGGTTCCAGGTTCGATTCTGTTGTGGGCACATCCCAGTAGGGGGTGTACAGGAGGTAGTTCATCGATGTTTCTCTCTCATCGATGTTTCTAACTCTCTATCCTTCTCCCTTCCTCTCTGTAAAAAATCAATAAAATATATTTCTAAAAAAACTGTATTCTGAGAGGGTGCTTTTAGTCTAAATGAAAGAAAATATGTCAAGTGATAACACAAGTTGTAGTACTCAGTAATTATGAATTCCCTGGCTCCTGGACTATTTTCCCCAGCTCAAGTTCATGTGTAACAATTGAATAAATGTTCCTTTCTCTCAGGACAGGTAAATACTATCTCAGGTTAATCAGCAGCCATATGCATGTGGGTCCTCTAGAATGTATATATTGATATCATTATAGATGTCATAACAATGTCATTACTTATGACTGTGCTCAGGTGATCTGATGTTACTTTAAGTGCTTGTGTCATTGTCCCATGTAGGATCTCAGGGACATGTGTCTCCTCTCTAAACAAGGGTGTAAAAACAGAAAAGAAAAAATCTGACTAAAGGGGAAAAATGACCCAGACCACTGTCGTATCTAGGTCTCCCTACATTTTCATTGCTTATTTTAGCTTGTGCAAGATTCGTTCTTCACACTGCAAAGGAACCACATTATACTCCCTAATCTACAGAGGGTAATGATTTTCACCCGAATATTTTGTTCCATATTTGCATCTAATTCACATTTAAAGCTAAGCAGAATTTATAGGTCACTTCACTGCATACATTTTATTGTGTATTAAACATTACAAAACAAAGATCCTTGTTTTGGTTTATCATTGAATTCTAGAATGCCAGAAGTAGAAAAAACCACAGACGCTTCTTCTAATTTCCTTATGTCATAGGCAAGAGGTGGATGCTTAGGGATGGGGGACTGTCCTCAAGGTCAACAGTGAGGTTGAAGAAACTGCCATCTGCAGAACCTACACTTGAACATACATTTCCTGGCTCAAAATTCAGTGTTCTCACCAAGTTTTTCCTGTCCTGCCTTAGAAATGAAGAGTCCATAAAGGCCAAGCAGATGTAGTAGCATGTTCTGACTTTTAATTTCTTCCTACTCTCATTTTCCACCCCCTAAAAGAAATGTTATGGACAGTAGGATGAAGATACACATTCTTTTTTCCATTTTCAATAAGTGGCTGCTCCTGGTTCTGCCTGTTGCCTTGATAAGGCTGCCATTATGCTTACCCTCACCTACACCTTCCAGGTTACCTGAGCAGCAATCTATCTTTCTGCCCAGGACCATGGGCCTTGTCACTGTCTGATTTCCCTTCCTGTCTCTCAGCCCTCAGGGTTCATCTTTTTGAACTTTTTGGAGTGCCTTTATAGAGGAGGTCTTTTCCACAAGGACAGTGCCCTAAATCAGCCCTTTGAAAGTGAGATCTTCAGACTCCTGGATTCTACATGACTGGTTTGGTGGAACAAAATAATTCAAGTGTTCAAATGACTTAAATACAAGTTGAGTTTGAAGTTCCTGATTTATCTATTTTAGGACTCAACTCTCAGTTTGTCTAATGACTCATAGGTACCATGGCCCCTTCCCTGTGGAATCTTGGGGGAAGTAAGCACCTTGAGTGAGACAGTTCCTTTTATTAGATAAGTTAACAGTAAAGAGGGAAAACAATTTAAACCAAACTGCATTTCTGAGCATAGTTTATCCAGCTATTAAGATCTGCTCCTGGCCTAAGTGAGGTCATGGCTGTATGTTATCTAAGTCTGCACAGGGAGACAGCTATGTGAACTTTGTGAGGTCATCATTCTGAAATGTTTCCATATTAGCATTGCCAGGAAATGGCATCTTTGAAAAAACAGTAAACAAATTTCTCTTGTGACTAAATAATTTTAAACATTTAGAGGAGAAAAACCTCTTAGTTCTATATTTGCCCCTGCTTTTGAAAAAAGAGCTTAATATACATAACTTTACTTTGGCCAGTGTGGTAGTGTCACGGATGGTAAATACTTTCAGAGTTAGGCACTATATATTTTTTTAAATATGTGTTATTGATTTTTTACAGAGAGGAAGGGAGTCGGATAGAGAGTTAGAAACATTGAGGAGAGAGAAACATCAATCAGCTGCCTCCTGCACACCTCCTACTGGGGATGTGCTTGCAACCAAGGTACATGCCCTTGACCGGAATCAAACCTGGGACCTTTCAGTCTGCAGGCCGATGCTCTATCCACTGAGCCAAACCAGTTAGGGCACTATATTTTATATGTGTCTCTATTCTCCTTGATTTCCTGGAATGGAACCTGGTGCACAGCAGGTGTATGATAACTGGTTGCTGATTAACAATCATGAGCATCTGTATATATGATGACTCCTTAGAGATTCCTGTGGTGGTAGGGTATTTTATTTTTTTAATAATTTCTTTTTTTATTGATCATAGAGGAAGGGAAAGAGAGAGAAAGAGAGAGAGACATCAATGTGAGAGAAAACATCAATCAGTTGCCTCCCACAGGTGCCCTGACCAGGGATGGAACCTGAAACCTGGGTATGTGCCTTGACCAGAAATCAAACATGCAGCCTTTGGAACAATGCACCAACCAATTGAGCCACACTGGCCAGGTCTATTTTATTTGCTTTTTTTTTTGTTTGTTTGTTTGGGTCCCCAGACAGCTTCATAGTTGTTAGGTCTATAATCTCTTGAACTACACAGACTTAATAACTGGTATCCAGTACGTATCTACTGATGACCTGTCAATGTACATTTTCCATGAATTCATTAAATAAATATTGAGCACTTACTATGAGCTTGGCACTGTTCCAGATACAACAGTGAAAAAGGAACCCTCCTGGAGCTTTCATCCTAGAATTCTGAGCAGCAGTTTTATAAAATGGATGGTTACTGACACTTTAGAATCAGGTTTGAAAAATATCATCCAAAGCATGAGAATTACCTAAATTATTAGTGCTAATAACAGTAGATGTACTTGATGTTTCTGGAGAACCTGATTCCTTATCTTATGACCTCTTCAGCCAATTCAGTGTTTTCCACCTGCCACTGGGTCCTGAGTGAATCTAAAATAATGATTCCCACTTCACTACACAGTCTACATCACAGGGTCCCTTGCATAGTTCTTATCAACAACAGACCAATTGGTTAATCGGTTTCTCTTTATCTTTACTGCTTTCTGCTGGTACCTGAGAGGCTGTCTGTTTGTATAGAAAGAGGAATGGATTATCAATTAAGCAATTTAGGTTTTAACCTCAGTTTTGCTACTAATCAATGTGGATATATTTTTTCATTTATCCTTTTAATGAACGATTAATGGAGTGCTTAATGGAGGCATAGCATGGCCTCGTTGAGGGTTCAGGCTTGAATGTTATCTAAGTTAGAAACGGAGCTCTGATGTTTTCTGGCTATATAAGCATGGGCGAGTGACTTGACCACTCAGTTTCCTTACCTGCTGATTGGGGATAATAATCATATCTCCCTCATAGGTTAGTTATAAGTATTAATTGACTTAATACATGTAAAATATTTTTGAACAGTGTGCCTGAAGTGAGCACATTCTCAAAAAATGTCAGACACTATTACTTTATTGTTAATATTTGTTTTTATTATCAAACTCCAGGCACTGTCTGTGGCAATGAAGAAATAATGGGGGGTGGGGGGGGGAGAGAAAAGGGTCCTTAGAGAACTTGCTTTCTAATAGGCAAAGAAAGATCAAACAACTAAGCTCTCAAATACATACATAACTGCAAGTGGTGATGAGTGCCAGGAAGGAAATGAACAGGGTAGGGTGGTTGTCTAAGGAGGACCATTTGAGCTGAGACCTAAGGAATAAATAGATTGAGTGGTGAAGAAGACCTGTGTGCCTATAGGTGAAGGACTGTCCACAAAGAAGGGAATGCACGTGTAAAGGCTCTGAGGCAGGGCCCAAAGGCCCTGTGTGGTTACACTGTGGTGACTGAGGTGGAGAGGCAGCTGATGCAGTGGGCAGGGTCCAAGCCATGCATATTGGGTGGGCACTGTGGAACTTGAAAGTTTTCCCGAGGGCAAAGGATGGTACGTGGTTCCCTTTCTGGCACATGGATTTCCCAAAAGTAAAGGCGTGTATAAAATACTCTCTCAAGCTCCTTTAACACTGAAGCATATGGCATTCTGTGATGACTAACCAAAAAACAAAAGTTTCTGGGAAAAGCAGAAAAAAAAGTAAAGAAGTAGAGTAAGAGAAGGAAACAAGGAAGGAGAAAGGGAGCTAAGAAAGAAGGAAAGAAGCTGATGACTCAGACTTCCGTGGAGACATGAAATCTAGACATGAAATGTTGAATATTCAATGAAGATACAGACTTGGTACCTATTACATCTGTATGTGTGTATGTGTGCTTTTGAGTTATGCATGTATTTGTACATTCACTGATTTGGCAGGAATCCAAACTGGGGGAGCCTTTGCAAGGAAGACAAATAAGACTAATGGGCTGGAAACATTGGAGAGGGGAAAGAAATTATATGTCAATCACTTTGGTTAAATGCATGATTACTGGATATGAAGATGCGTTTGGAATAGGTCCTGCTGGAAGGCTGGTGCTCAGGAATTGAAATGCTCACTGAGACATGGTTCAGCGGCTCCTTTCAGGAGTTGCTGGGTGGAAATCAAACAGAATTGCATTAGGAAAGGAGTGGCTGAGAAAGTACTCTCTGGAACAGAAATTTTTATGACGAGAGGAAAAAGGAGTGCAGTCCAAAAAGAAGAACTAACTTCAAGAATGCTAATTTGTTCCAGTCCTCAGGAGCCCAGAGGAAGTTGAGCACTTCTTGCTGTGATATTCAGATGCGGAGGTGAAAAGAGGCATGCAAGGCAGTGAAAATCAAAATAAATAAGTTTGCTTTGGCCTCAGATATCTCCTTTCCAGCTGAGGAGGGTTGAAATTTAAGGATAGGAAGGGAAAACACACACTGGCCCAACTCTGCAAACACTTTGGAATGCTAATACCATCGCTGGCTCTCAGAACTTGCTCTGATCTGGGCCTGTGTGGTTGGGTATGCTATGAATCTTGTAGCAAATGCTGGGAAAAATACTGCTTTGAGTTACCTCCGGGCAGTGGGAAGTAAAAAGAGTCCCTTATGGTTTATGAAAGGTTCTTTCCTGGTAAGGAACTATCCATTAGCAATATGTCTCATTCTCTTAACCATTTCCCGTTTGCTAGTGGTTCAATAATCATATGCCTGATTTGAGTTAATAATAGCAGATGCTGTTTAGTGGACACTTACAATATGTTTTAAATGTTTAAAGCATGTAAAGTAATGGATCTTCACAATGCATTACAAGATAGAGTCTAACATGCCCATTTTACATATGAAGAAACAGAGGCTTAGAAAGGTTAAGGAACGTGCACAAAGACACATTTCTGGGACTGATGAACAGATTCAATTACCGAACCTATGTTTCCTCTGGGCCCATAGTTTCTTATCTATAAAACAGGGATGGTTAATAATACCATCTCCAAATTCTCATGTTCCCCAAACTCCTCAGGAAGACTGCAGATTCAGTAAGTTCACTAGTATTTCTGTTTTGTGTGCTTTTCTCACCTTGAGACACTTTCTCCCCATCCATTCTCAGCACTCCAATGCATTCAAAGGTTTTCTTTTATCAGAACTTGTCCAGGAATCATGCAGTCCCACATAGGTATAAATAACAGACACTATAAATCAACCTTTAGCAGTCATTCCTTACTCTTTTGCAGCTGCTAATCAAGGGCTCACACTATCCCATTTAGACTATTCCAACATTATTAAGAGGCAGACAAGGCCAGCATTTCCCCTGGTCTCCAGATAAGAAACTAAGACTTAGATAGGGGGAGTGACTTGGCCAAGGTCACACGATGAGTTAAAAGCAGAATCATGACACAAGCTCACATTTCCTAAATCCAGGTCTGGTACATTTTCTGGAAAAGTGCACCGTTTTCCTGAGCTGCAAGCTCCAGGGCCCAGCAGGAAGCTTAAAAGAGCAAATGGGCAGGTGAGAGAACACTCTTTCCCCTGCCAATGTTCACTCAGCTTTAGCCGAACTTTGTCAAGTGAAAAACAGGTCCAGATCTCTCTCTCTCTCTCTCTCTTTTTTTTTTTTTTTTTTTAAGAGAAGCTGAGAAGCTAGATTTCCATATGCAAAGCCATGATTTTTAAAAAGCTGCCTCTATAACAGATCGGTAAGCTGGAGTCACCACTGGGCAGGCAGTTTTCCAACTCTGCCTCACACTGAAGAAATGAGTTTGATTATGGTTGCAGAGCCATCAAGCTGAAAGCCCTTTCCACCACAGCCCATTTTTTGGGAGATCCGAACCTCAATCAATTAAACCTCAGAGAACAGAGGAGACTTGGACCCCAGGCTCCACTTCAGAGCTACTAAATGAGAATCTCTATGGGTGTACATTAGAAATTCGTGTTTTCAAAAGCTTTCTGAAATGCATAACAAGATTGGGAAATTCCACATCCAACCAGAAATAGTCTTATGAGAACCTAGGGTTCTTGAGAGGCACAAGATCAAGATGTTAAATATTGCTAAATAGTTATACTAATACAACAAACTTAATTATACATAGCAGTTTCTATTTGAGTTCCTCTACATGCCAGTCACTGTTCTAGGTACTTTATATGCACTGCTTTTTAAAATTCTCACAACAACCCATTGAGGTGAGTGCCACTGTTATTCCCATTTTATAGATGGGGAAATTGCAACACAGAAAAATTAAGTACTACCCAAGGTCAACATGCTAGTATATAGGAGAATCAGGATTGGAATCCAGACAGCCTGGCTCTGAAGACTAAATTCTCAACCACAATTAGGAAAAACACCTTCTCCCTGGAGGTAGAGATTATTTTGAATAGAGTAGCTGTACTCAGGAATTTTTCATTGATTTAGACCGAGCAAAGGACAGTTGTTTTTTAAAATAAAATAAAATAAAATAAAATAAAATAAACCAACCCCACACTTCTGTCTTCCACAGGGAATCTGGAAGTCATTGTAGGCTTTCTTCCATTCCAGTGACCCTTTGACAAGACCTATATATTTCCTGATTACTAACAGGGAGAGTTGAATTTTCCTCCTCATTTTTGTGGAGGATTAGAGTTCAGGGCCAAACAGTGGTGGCAGTGGAAATAGGCTGTTTAATGATCACTTTGGTTTGATATGCGAAGAGCTACCCAATAGGAGTAAGAATGAAATGGAAATAGGTGGGACAACAGTCAGTCTCTAAAATGGGACCAGAATGATAAGAGATTGCTAGTGCAACAAGGCAAACATGAATCCATTAGGGAGGAAAGATAACATTACCCTAGGCCTCAAATTGTTTCTACAAAACATTCTGCAAATACAATGTCTAGCATACAATAAAAAAAAAAAAAATAGTTGCACCAGGAGCGGGCCTAAGCCATCAGTAGGACATCCCCTGAGGGCTCCCAGACTGTGATAGGGTGCAGGGTGGGCTGAGGAACCCCCCCTCCCCCACAAGTGCACAAATTTCATGCACTGGGCCTCTAATATATAAATAAATGTCATAAGGAAAAAAGTAAGAGGAAGATACAGAAATGATATCTGAAGAGTCAGTGACCAGGAGCTTTCTAAATCTGATAAAAGACATCAAGACACAAATTCAAGAAGTTCAACATATCTGAAGCAAATTAAATAAAATAAATCACATGTAGGCACACATAGTAAGATTGCTGACAACCAAAGACAAAGAGAAACTCTTAAAGGAACCTAGAATGAAGGAGGCGTGGGAGTCAGATTACTGCAAATTTCAACAATTGGACTGCTGGCTGACTCTTCATAAGAAACAACTGAATTATATCTTTAAAGTGCTGAAAGAAAATAATTACAATTATAAGATCTATTTCCAACAAAAATTTTTTTTTCATGAGAAAATGTGAAATAAAGTAATTTCCACACAAATAAAGGAAAAGTATTTGTCAACAACAGATTCACACTGGTGGAAATACTAAGGGTTATTATTCATGGAGAAGATAAATTATTCCAGATGGAAACTTAGGGATGCAAAGTGGAACAAAAAGGAATAAAATTGTAAATATATGGGTAAACATCAATATGGACTGAATAAAACAACAGCAACACATTGTTGAGTTAAAAAATACAAAAATCATGCAACAACAATGACATGTACATTGGCATGGAAATACATAAAGCTAAGGTATTCTAAGGTCTTTGCAATATCTTGGAAGAGGATACAAGCGCCAGTCTATAATAACATTTGAAAAGTTAAGAATGAATGCTGTGAACTCTAGTGAAAACGCGAGAATAGTTTTTGTCTAATTTTTAAAAAATTAATAAAGGAGTATGTAAATAAAAAGTATGTAAATCTGAAAGAAATAAAAAAAATAGTACAGTTAAACCTCTGTTGAGATGGATATGTATAGGTTTAAAAATGCATATATTAAAAATTAGATGAAAAAATGTAAAAAACAAAAATAAGATGCAGTAAGCTAAGCATCCATTTCAAGAAGTTTGAAAAAAACAAAACACACCCTAAAACTGCAAACTAAACATAAAGAGAGAAGGAAATAAAGTGTAGAAATTATTGAAATAAGAAATGTACAGTAGAAACTATCAACAAAGTCAAAACCAGCACCTTAAAATCTTAGAAAAAATGTGAGAGTAAACAAGCACAAAAAACCACCAATGCCAGTAAAATAAAAGATGACATCACTACAAATACCACAATGTAGAAAAGATAATAGAATATTATGAACAAATTTATGACAAGATATTTGAAACTATAGCTGAAATGGACAAATTCTTAATATAATATGAAGGAACAAATAACTACCACAAAATGAATGACAAAATTGATTAGTGCTGTAATTATCAAAGACATTGAAGGCTGTAAACAAAGAAAAATTCTGGCCAGACTGCTTCTCTTCTGAGTTCTATAAAACCATTCAAGAATAAAAATACCAGAGTCCTGGTGGGGAAGCTCAGCTGGTTAGGGCGTGATCCCAATACACCAAAGTTTCTGCTTATTTCCAGGTTGGGGGACATATAAGAATCAACCAATGAATACATAAGTAAGTGGAACAATAAACTTATCTCTCTCTCTCTCTCTCAAAATAAAAAATAAAACACCTACCATACACAAACTCTTCCAGAGAGTAGAATGGGGGAGTATTCCCTTACTCTTTTTGTGAGGCCAACATAACCCTGATGCCAAACCAAAGAAGGACATTATAAGAAAAGAAAATTACAGGCACTTTATTTCACAATCAAGATGAAAAAAATCTTAAAATATTAGTAAATAGGATACAAGAGATAATACCATCACCAAGTTGGCAGAGGAAAAAATAACACTGTCATCATTCATAGGTGACATGATTGTGACACACTATGGAAAAATATTAGAATTACTAAGATGGCAAGGTCACTGGATATAACATCAGTGTAAATGAAATTATCTCTATCTCAATATATAAGCAAAAACAATTCAATTATAACAATATTTTAGAAGATACTGTTTATAATAACATTAAAAATCATTTAATACCTAGAAAATAAGTCTAACGAAGTCTGTGAAAGGTCTCTAAAACATACTGAGAATTGTAGAATTGTAAAACATTACTGAAAGAAAGATAAGAAGACCTAAGTAAGTGGGGCGATGTATTATGTTCCTGAATTGGAGGACTCAGTATTTAAAGATATCAATTCTCCCAAACTGATATGTAAGTTAAATGCTACCCTAATTAAATTCCCTGTAGGTTTTTTGTTTTTCATAATTTGACATGCTGATTCTAAAGTTTATATAAAAGTGGAAAAAGGGATAACAAATTCAAAACAATTTTGAAGGAGAATAGGTGGAAAGACATACTGTCCCAGATATGAACACTTAGGTTAAATCTAAAACTGAGGAGACATAAGCAGATCAGTGGAATAGAAAAGAAAGACCAGAAACAGACCACATATACTTAATTAATTTATTTATAACAAAGATGCACTGTAGTTCAGTGGGGTAAGGATGATATTTTTATCCCAGTAAATGATGCCATAAGTTGAATATCTATGTGGAGAAATGAATTCTAGATCCCTAAATTACAGCCTACACAATAATCAATTCCAGATAGATTGCTAATCTGAATGGTAGAACATAAAGCCACATGAAGGTAATACAGAAGAATATCTTCATACCCCAGGGTAGGAAATGTCTTCTTAAACAGGATATGAAGCTATCGATTAAAAAAACTGGTTAATGGGATTGCATTAAAAGGAACAATTTCTGTTCTGTACATCAAGAGAGTGAAAATGCAAGCTATAAAAAGGAAGGATAAATTTGCAACATACACATTTGACCAAGGGCTCACATCTAGAACATATACAAACAATAAGAAAAGTACAATACGGATAAAGTATATCAATATTTCAATGAACATATGAAATAAAGCTAACCCTCACAAATAGGAGAAATACAAGTTAAAATACAGAGCTAGCACTACACCCCCACCAGAAGGGCTAAAATTAAAATGACTGACAATCTCAAGTGTTTGAGAGAATTTGGAGCAATGAGAACCATCACATACTGGTGGTGGGAGTATAAATTGGTACAGCCACTTTGGAAACTATTTGGCATTATCTATTAAATCTGAACATTCTCATACCACTCCTGGGTTTACATCCAACAGAAATATGTGAACGTGTGCACGAAGAGACATATACAAGGATATTTATAGACTCTTAAGCAGACCCAATGTCCATCAACAATAGAATTACAGATGGATGAATTATGACATATTCATACAATGAATCCTGTACAGAAATGGAAATGAGGAAACTATTCCTATATATAATGGCTGAATCCTATAAGTATAATATTGAACAAAGAAACAAATACACACAAAATCATACTGGATGATTCCCTTTATATAAATTTCAAAAACTAGGAAAATTAAACTCTTAACATTTAGGAATGCATGCTTAGGTAATCAATAAAGAAAAAACAAAGATGTTGTTATAGCAGTCAGATTCCCTTTGGTGGGACAGTGTGTAGTGCTAAGAAAGGGCAAGAGGAAACTTACTGGTAGGGGGGAAAGCAGCTGCCAACATTGTATTTTATGACCTAAGTAATGATTACTCAAGTGTTACCTTTGTGACAAATCACTGAGCTAAATAGTTTTTGCTTTGAGTATCTACATTAGGCTTTACAATTTAAGAAAGTTAAAATGAGAGAGAAGCCAGAAACCTAGATTTTTCAAATGAGATTCCCAGATTTTAAAATGTTAGCAACAGATTTTCAAAGATTTAGAATTCTGTGAGCTGTCATTTTGTAATCTCTGCAGGTTTCTCATGTGTTTGATTAGAAGTTACAGGCACTGAGCTTGCTTCTACTCTGGTGCGAGAGCCTGAGAAAATTAAGGACCAATGACTTAATTTGCATGTAGATAACTAAAACTATACTAAAGTAACAAATAAATTTTTATTTTCTCAGCCCCTTCTTTCTCCTTCTTTCTCATCTCCTCCCACTGCCCCTTTTGTCATTCATTCTCTCTCTCTCTCTCTCTCTCTCTCTCTCTCTCATTGGTGGCAGATTGTTGAAGTTAAACTCCAGAGAGAAATCTAAAACTTGTTTCTGATGTGTCCATGCATGATATCAACATCACAAATGAAATAGGACTCAGTCTGAGGCTTCCAAGGCTTCCTGGAGGTTACGTGCCAGATGGGAAAAAATATAGTAATCACATTTTATGCAGAGCTTACTATATATCCAACCCTGTACTAAACTCTCTGCATAGCATTTATTTATCATATCATTTAAACATTCCTGTGATGTGGGAATTATTGGACTTGTCTTATGGATGAGAAAGCTGAGGCTCAGGGAAGCCAGGTCCCATGTGCAAGAACACAGCGAGCCAGTGGTGACAAATGGCAGGGACTAGACTCTTGTTCATGCCTGTAATTACTAACTATTGCACTGTACATGTGAGGCCACCAGTCTTGATGTAAGATATATAGACATCCTTTTAGGATGTCTTGGATTTTGTAGCTCAGAGAGGTATTTGCATACTCAACAGGAAAATGAGCTCCAGTTGCTTAAACCCTCACTACCTTGAGTACTCTCAATAAATATAGGTAATTGTACAATCTCTTCATCCTCCCAGTTTCCCTGAGACCCATGGTACAAGCTCATATGATTAAATAAAGCCCAGACCAATATCCGTGACAGTTCCCCAGGCTGAACACGAAGGGCACAGAGAGACAGAGAAAAGGATTTGTAGCAATCATGGCTCTTTAGCCCATGATTGCTGTGTTACCAATGACAATACTGGCTGAATAGTGAGTTTGAGAAATTCTGAAAATTAAATTAGCTTTGGAAGGGAGCACTAGAGATAATCTGGACTCTCTCTTCCATCAGAGAATATAAAGGTAAGAAGCATGGGATTAAGTGGGAAGAGTTCCACTCTGGAAATGGTCACTAGCTAAAAATGATGGTGAGACCTCGGGCAAGTCACTAAATGTCTTTGGGGTTTGTTGTCTGTCAACTGAGAATCTTAGAATACACTTTTTTTAAAAAAGGAATTTAAGCTGTATAGTCTCTTCTTCCAAATAAAACTGCCATGATAATTAAGGCAGACAATAATGGAGGGCATGGTTAACGTACTGAGGAGGAGAGAGCAATGTTGTCTTATTGTTTCTTCTACCCCATCAGAACAGCTCTAGAGGCAGCTTTTGGACCAATACCTGGCACATAGTAGGTTCACAATGAATATTTGAAGAATAAGTTGTGAGTCCAAGTTTCAAGTTTCTGTAAAACACAAAATAATCTAGAGTATGGCAAGCTAAGGTCCCTTCTACTCAAAAACTACAGTTATCTAAGGCACTTGCCTGAGAGTATCCCGTGAACAAGGTAGGAGCATTGCTGGCTGGCATGCTGGCTCTCCCATCCAACCTTCCAGAGTCCTGGGATTTGCTCTCTGGCCCCTCGGCCATGAACTCATTTACCTATGAGCACTTCAGATCAAACCCCAGTTCTCTGGAATTGTATGGAGAGACATTTTCTGCTCTTCCCATATTTTTTTAAAACTCTGATTTGATTTTCACCTTTGCATCAGACACGTACTTTGATTACAGGAAACATACACATGACAATAAATGAGGCTTAATACCAAGTCCTCCATGTCCCAGTGAAAGGTAAAGAACCAAAGATGCCTTCCTCTTTCACAGTGGAATTTTGAAATAGCATGGCTGGAGGATATATAAGTCATTTTCATTATGGTATCATTGTGAAGAGTGTGGGCTTTAGTGCACTCTTCTGAAAATAAGAAGTTAAAAAAATAAGTGTGGGCAGGCTTGGTTTAAATCTTAACTCTATCACTTACTTGGTATAGGATCTTTGGGCTTCAGGTTTGTTGTTTGTAAAATGGGAATAACAGCATCCCTTACCTCATGGAGATGTAGAGGGGGAACTATTAAATACAGAGCTTGGCACCCAGGCCATGCTCAGTGTTAATTATTATCACCATTCTGACCACCTGGACAATGAAAACAATTATCTTGATAATATCCCTGCCAAAAGGCTTTCTGCTTGAAAATTTCCAGTAATGGAGAACTCACTACCTCAAGGGGAATAAGTTTCATCCTCAAGCATCTGATCAACTCAGATTTCCACCTTCCTCATGAGACAAGGAAGTCCCTGAAGGCCGTGATGAGAATGTTCAGGCGAGATCCCAGCATGTGATGCCACTCTGATAGTTGAAGCTATATTAAATTTGAAATAGACAGGAGGCTTCAAGTTCCAGGACTGTTGGGTTGACAATGTCTGGGTAAAGCTCACCTAAACCCAAGATCATAGGCTGCCAGACATAGGGAAACTCTGAAATAAAATTTTAGCAGCAAGGTTCCAAGGTGGCAGACATCTATGTGCTACCTTTCCTGGCTTCCCACCAGTCCCTCGCCTGGCAAAGAACAGATGGCACTTCTTTGCTTTGGTCTCCTCAGGATGTTCAATTTTTAGTCAGAGATTTGAGACCACACTTTCTATAAATGCAGGCCCCTGGGAAAGTGATCTGGAATTCCCTTTTCTTCTTTGACCTTCCCTGGTGAAAAACCTGGTGGGCACAGGACATTTCTTTCCCCAAGAAATTTTGGATTAGAGAGCATCTCTCTGTTCCTCCTGTTTGAAACCTATCCCTATAATCTCCACCATCCAATACCAAACAGGAGGTCACACTACAGACCACCTATGACCAGCCCTATTTGACGTTCAAGGTGTTCAGCACCTCTTCCTACATTATCTCTGTACAGAGTCTTTAGTCAAGCTAGTAGCTTTTCTCATTTTCCCCTGTGAGTTCACATGCCTCAGAACCTTTGCTCATGTAATTTCTCAGCTATAGATTCCCTCCTTTTCTTTTCCCTTCCTGAGCACCCAGAATCTATCCCTGTATTATAGATTCAGTCACTTTAGTTTTCAGAGTTAGTGGCAAACTCACTGGCAGACTTGCGCCACCCAAATAATTTCATGAGTATTATCCATTAGCCATCTGCAAGATTATCGTCTTTTAGGATAAGTATTGTGATTTACACTTGTTTCATGCTTTCTAAAGTGCCTAGCCTGGTAGATATACAGTAAATTGTTTCTAGACAAAATAAGCTACTTGAAGTGATAAAAAGTATTAAAGCTAGGATTAGCAATAGACTATAAGTCAGCCCAAAAGGAAGCAAATTATATAGAATCAATAACCCCACTCCAGTGAACCTTGATTACACCTATGCTATTTAATGCTAGTCGCCATGGTTTGACCTTCACTTAATTCTGGTAAAGTATCAGAGGACGGTAGTCAACTTTGGACCATATCATAAACTCAGGAGTGCAATAAATATTTATTGAAGGAAGGGAAGAAGAAAAGAATTCCTGAGAAGTGCAGATCCAAATGCAGTGAAAGTAAGCTGATAGATTATCAAACTCATTTCTCCTTGAAACTGCCCTAGAATCTCAGCTCTTCACTCAGCTGTGTAGCTTGGCATTCAAGGCTCTCCATATTAAAAGCATAAACTTCTTTCCAATCTTATCCGTCATATTTTTAAAGTTTTGCCCCTCTGTTCTTACATATGAACTATTTGTTCTCAAAATGTATTTTTAGTTCCCTACTCTTAGATTTCCCCCCTTTCCTCAAAGGAAATACTAAATTCAACCTATAATTTAAGTCCCAGTTACGTCTTCTCTGAAACCATCAGAATCAAATAAAAGGTATCAGCTCCAACAGGCTGTGGTCTCTTATCCCTGAATTCTCTTTTCTCCAAGTAGTTTGACTTTACCCCTGTGACAAGACTTGATATATTTTGTCTCATATATTAAAAATCTGTGATTTGTTATTTACATGCCAATCTCAAGAGCTTCTTCTAGCTTGTGTCTGAGGGAAGGGGTGGTCTTCTAGCCATCTTAATATTTCCTATTGCACTTTCAAATAGAAAAAAATTTGCTCAATAATAGGGAATAATTGTGTTAACATTTGAAGAACACTTTTATGTGCTAGGTACCATGTATGACCCCACTGAATATTCACAATGATCTTTTGTAGCAATAATAATAATTATTATTATTTTCAGTTGAGGAAAGTGAGGCTAGAGAATTTAGGTAGTTTGTCTAAAGCCACATACCTGTGGAATGGAGGAACCAGAATATAAACCCTGACAGTCAGACTATAGAATCTGAGTTGTTGAAAAAGATTTGGTGATCCCCCCCACAGGCAACAATCCTAGAGGAAAGAACAGATTCTCAAAAATAGCAAAAGTGGGTGCAGGATCCCTGGCACAGACCTCCAGAGTTCCTGACTCTTGAGAGCCTCAATAACCAATCTGTATTTAGGTAGTCCCCATAAGTGCTGAAACATACACACAAAGAAAACAAGGAAAGTGAGTTCTAAGGACCAAATTTCTACTGACCAAAGCTTCCCTTCAAAACAGAGCTTAAGGCTCTGCTGAGCTGAAAGTTTCTAAACCATCAGTCTCCCGCAGTGCAATCCCTTCAAAGGACCTTAAGGAAGCATTCCTGCTGGTGTTTGCTTGCTCTTTCTGCTCCCTTCCTAGCAGACAGTCAAGTGTGCAGAATGACTGGGGAGGCTAAGAGATAGGAAAGCTCTGAGGGTTCCCTTAGTCAGGGGAGGAGAGACCTGTCTTCATCTCTAGCCTGGTCTACCAGCTGGCAACAGGTAAGGAGCACCAGCCTTGGCTTAGCCAGGTAGGACCAGGTTTAGAAGCCACACGTGGTTTTTCATTAAGCAGCTTGTTAAACTGCAGAGAGCACTGATGCAGAATCCATGTTCCTGGGAAAGAAAGGGGGTAAAGAAGCTGTAGGATATATTTCTAAAAGGAAAGTGAATTTTAAAGTGCTTTTCATTTGACAATATTTAGACATGTTCAAACAGAATAAATAGATACAAGCCTGTTATACTCTGTGTGCTTAAAAGATGCCCCCTCTGTCCTTTCCTCTGTCTAATTTATTTCTAGCCTTTTCTGGGGTGCCATGATGGATGCATCTAAATTGCTCACTCAGGCCACTGGATCACACTCTGAAACTGTGAAATTACACAGCCTGGTACTTAGTAAAGTGTTGACCCGTTTTCTTATTGTTCTGTGTATGTTTACTTTCCTGATAAGATTACAGGTCCTTGAGGGAGGGAGCCTTATGTATGAGCTCTCCTGGAATATAGCATTGAACATTTGGAAATGATTAATACATATTTAAAATTAATCCAAAAGTTAGTCAAACAAGTATCTAGTGTTCAAATCCTATGTTTCTAGCACTTTGTTGCTCACACTTTGTTAGGTAGTAAGGCATAGAATATAATTATATCATCTAAATTGCACTTTTAAAAAAAGGTTTGTAACTAAAAGGCATTTCTAAGTTTGAGCAACACAATCAATGAAGAAGGATTAGATTATAACTTAAAGTATAAAAAAGTCCATAAATCCAGTGATATAAATAAATGATCAAATAGATAAATAAATGGGGGAGAACAGACAAATCTCTCAGACAGAATACCAAATAATTGATGCAGCTACTCTGCCTTTAAGGAGACAGAGCCTAACTCTCCTTAAATGTACACTAGGCATAGTTACTTCTTTCCAGAGTGTTAGCTAAACAAACATTTAGTGTTAATTAATAATAATACCATCATTGGTTCATTAATTTTGACAAATACACCATACTAATGTAAGATTTTAATTATTGGGGAAAAAATCTGGGCATGGGATATATTAGGACTCTCTGAATATTCTCAAGACCTTTCTGTAAACCTAAGCCTACAATAAAAAGTTTATTTCAGAAATGTAATTTCACAACTGTCTGCACATCACATTGAATATGCATGCTTGTCATGGCTCTCTCCCCCAAATCCATAAAAATCACAGCAAAGGAATAAAGTAGGTATGGATTTATAAAACAAAGAGAAACTGAGAAAAGATAAGGGCAGACAAAGTAAAACCTTTGCAGAATGGAAAGTGAATGGATGAAGGATAACTGATTTAGCAAGGTGAAGAAAGCCAAAATGTAGCTATCTGCGGAGGAAGTGGGTGGAGTCAATAGGAAGAAAGCCAATCAGAACACAGCTCACCAGAAAGGTATAGAAATTTGAAGTACTGGATACTCTGAGGATTGAGGTATGGGGTTGGGGTGAAAACTGGCAGAAAGCCCCAGAACCCCTATCCTATCTCATGCAGCAAGGTGATTCCCTCCTTTTCAGCCAAGCAGAAGCCTGGAGGTGGACGAGGAAGATAAAGTGGAGGGACTTCAGATTGGGGTCAGCAATACAACTGGTGATGAGGGTGAGACCCAGCGACTGGTCATATTCCTCTTTATAAGCAGAACCTCCTGTTGGCTTTTTGCCATTTATTAGAACACATAGTCAAGGGCCTTTAAGTATGGGATAGGGGTGGGTAGAAATTAAAATTAACAAACAGAAAAAATAAGTCACAAGCACAATTCAGGGACCAAGCTGTGTCATGTATATATATAAACAACAACTAAACTCTTATTTAAGATTTAAAAAAGCATGAAAGAAGAAATAAAAAAAAACACACAAGAAAGGACAACTGGAAGTTAATACAAAAGGTAAATCAGTTAATTAAAATACTGAAATATAAAGTTGAAGATATGACTCTGAAAATAACTTACAGTCTAATAAATAGAATCTTGGAAGTCTAATATACAACTACTAGGAAATAAAAGTGAAAGAGAAAATGGAGGGAAGGCTATCAAATAAATTATATATTGAAAATCCTAAAACTGAAGGATCTGAGTTTTCAAATTGCACAAGTTCACAGAGTGCCTAGCCTCATGAATAACCCATGAATGAAAAAAAGCTCCATACCACAGCCCATCATCTTAAACTAATAGACCTTGAGGGACAAATAGAATATGATAAATTCTGGAGGGAGAGAAGTGAAGCAAATCACATACAAAGAAGGAACACTCAGAATGGCATTGGACTTGCATCAGCCACAAAGAAAAGAAAAGATAATGGAATAATAACTGAAAAATTTCAAATGAAAATTATTTCCAAGCTTGCATTTCATCCCCAATCAATGAAGTCTGAGGTGGAATAAAAACCATCTCAGATATGCAAGATCTAAAAATCTATCTTCCATGTACTCTTTCTTAGAAAGTGAACAAAATGAAGAGTAAACCCAGAATAATGAGAAAGAATGAGATACAGAGAACAGGAGGGTGAAGAGTAAGGGGAAAGCTGAGGTTCACCCCAGGAAGATAACACCAGGCCAGATTCCAACAGCACTTGGCCAGGCTGAAGCAGAAAGGATGGGGGCTCCATGAAGGAGGTCTCTATGGGCAAATAATGAACCCAAGAGAACTCCTCATATGCATGATTATAACTGAGAGGAGTTTTATGATTTGCTCAGAAAGTTTGGGTCTGAATCAATGGTAAAATATATAAGACAAACAAAGCAAACTAATAAAACAGTATAAACAAAGAACGCAGGAAAACAAAAATTTTCAGAGTATACAATTTGGCTCATTTGTGAATATATTTACCTAGTCATAACACTGAGTATTAACTCAACAAAAATATAACACCGGTAATATGAGAAGAGGATGAGCGGGATGGATTAGTATGAGCTTAATCCTCATCTGCCATAGCAGGGACTTGACAAATAATATCTAAAATTGAAACATCAACCTGGCGTGGCTCAGTGGTTGAGCGGGGACCTCTAAACCAGGAGGTCACAGTAGGATTTCTGGGCAGGACACATGCCCTGATTGTGGGCTTGATCCCCAGTAGGGGGCATGTAGGAGGCAGCCCGACCAATGACCCTCTCATCATTGATGTTTCTCTCTCCCTCTCCCTCCCTCTCTCTGAAATCAATACAATTATTTTTAAACCAAAGTTTATAAAATTGGAAAATCAGGAAAAGTAAGTATTAAGAGATCTGAAGTTAAAATAGGGGAAGAAATAGATAAAATAATATAGAGTGATTCCCCCTGAAGAGTTGGAATTAGGATAGAAAGCAATGAGGGAAGGGAATGTTGAATTTTGTTGTATTACTTGGAATACCATTTGGTTTTATAAATCGTATACATGCATTATTTAGTGGGAAAGAAATTTAAAAAATGCTCTCACCCTACCAAATAATGACTGGAAGAGTGAATAATTATTTCTCCATTTTACAGAAGAGGAAACTGAGGATGTAAGAGGTAAAGTCACAGAGTCACAAAGAGTGAGTGGCACCATCAAGCCTATACTTGGGTCTCCTGACTCACAAACCAGAGCCCCCTCTAGATAGAGAAGGAGGAAGTAGTAGGATTTTCTGTGCTGTCGGGCTCTTGGGCAGGGATTCAGTGGAATCTAGAGTCATCTACTAGTTCCAGGGAAACTCTGTGACTCTTACCGCTTCTATAAGTTCTGAAAAACAACAAGCCATGGTTTGAACAGTTCATGGAGGGACAACCTCTTGTTATGAAAGAGCCAATTTGTAAAATCATATTTCATCAGTTCTTTATGTCTCACTTCCAGACTCCTCCCAGCCCCTTCTGGATGCCACATGCTTTGATAATATAACTGCCTCTATTCTGAGTAAGAAAAGCTAAGGTGGAACAAAAGAATAAAGCCCTAGATGTTTTCGCCTTTTAAAACTAGTAATTTGCCTGTCTTTCCCTCACAGTGAAAGGTAGGGCCCACTTTTTCTGCCTGGTGAAGTTAGAGCAGGCTTTCCTAATACTCTTTTTGTCTGTGAGATACATAATGGCTTAGGCCTTTGCTTTTATGTTCAATCGCAAAAGAATGTTCTATTTTCTTAGATTGTATGTAATAATCTGGCCTACTTTCTGCCCTCTGTGGGATTCTTGTTGCAGGTTCCTGACTTTATACAGTCCCCGGCTACAAATGCCTTTCTTGCTTCCTCAAATAATAGTATGCTTCTCAAACTCATTCGACTCCCTCCTAGATCATCATTGCTTCCTTTCTTCATTCATTCCAGCGTATTTTTATTAAATACTCTGTGTTTGTGTGTGTGTGTGTGCTAGACACTAAGCTGGGCTCTAAGAGTTCAGTAGCAAACAAAACAGATACCATATCTGTTCTTCTGGAGCTCATAATTGAGTGGGAAAAGCATGCATGGAATAAATAATTATTGTATACGTGTGACCTAGAATTGTGCAGGGCAGTTTGAGGTACCTGTAAATGAGCATCTAACCTAATTGGAATGGTGGGTGTTGGTCAGAACTGTTACACAATTACTCAGTGGGATACCTCAAACACCTGCCACAGTGTTGAGTGACGAATTTGTGCTCAACAAACATTGGCCATTTCCTTGATGAATATCCTTGAAATGGCATTGAAAAGTTAAAGTGGTCTACAAGTTAAATTTATTATTATTATGCCCAAAAGAAAGGCAATAAAAAGTAATGAAAAAATTTCTGATATACAATTAGGCTTAAACTTTACTGGGGGAAAATGATGGGAAGGATCCTATATAGATAAGGAAGATCTAGCTGACTTTTCTACTTACCCCTTTGCCCTTTTTAAAGTCATTCTGAACAGCAATTTCAAATTGTATATCTCTGCATCTGCTCCTGAATAACTAGGACTGGGTCACGATGTAGCTAAATCTTCTGACACAGAGCTCAACAACCATGAAACAGCAACCCACTTTGGCATTAGCAGTGCCTGCAATTAACACAATAATACCCCATTCAAAGGTACAAAGCTTAGACCTTTTCACACTTTCACAAATATTCTTCTCAACTCTAAAGGGTGAGGAAAAAAAACAACAAAAAGGGCTTTCTTCTAACAAGTACTGCACACACCCTAAATGGGAAGAAACATTTATAGACACAGGAGGCTGAAAATAAAGTTTATAAACTTGCAAATACACGTTTACTGCTTATACAGTAACTTGATATAGATAAAAGTTCTCAAGAGATGAAATAAGAATGTTCTTGTTTAATAAGAAAAACAAACACAAAACATATTTTAGAAAACATAGATTACTGTAAATTCATTTAAAATGACCATTTTACAAAGCTTATTATTGGAAAATTAAAAATGTAGTCCAGTAGGAAGGGGATCTTCAAAGTACTAAAGAAGAAGGAATACACAGGTACACACAAACAAACACCACGTGTGTGTGTGTGTGTGTGTGTGTGTGTACTTTGTTGAGGTTGGTTATTTTAACAGCCCATCAGTGACACTTTCAGGACTCTATAGGTCTTTATCAATCTTGACTTTTCCATTCCATCCAACCTTGAAAACCTCTTTACAACTTCAAAGTTTTACTTTTACCTGGAAAGCTGTGGTTTTCATATTTGCACTTCTCCACAATTTTGATTCCTTCCTCTATGTTTTGTAAACTTGTTATGATGAAGCTTAGCCATAATGTAACATTTTCTTGGATGTTTTTACTGGTATCTACTAATGAAGTTTTCTCAAACTCATATCATTTATAGACCCCTTTTCAGGAAACTCTTCTTCTGGGCTCACATTGTTGACAAATTATTATTTTAAAAAATATATATTTTATTGATTTTTTACAGAGAGGAAGGGAGAGGGATAGAGAATCAGAAATATCGATGAGAGAGAAACATCGATCAGCTGCCTCATGTACACCCCCTACTCAGGATGTGCCTGCAACCAAGGTACATGCCCTTGACCAGAATCGAACCTGGGACCCTTTAGTCCACAGGCCGACGCTCTATCCACTGAGCCAAACTGGTTAGGGTGACAAGTTATTTTTATTATAGTGATGTTTTAAAATGTACAAGTATTAAAGCAGGAATCAACTCTGCTTGTAATTCTCTTAGAACTATAAAACCCACGAAAATGTACATATGAGAAAGAAAACAAAATTATATAACCCGTACATTTTGAATTAACAATATTAATTCAATGCGACAAACATTGGCATTTGCTGACTTCAAATTACTAGTTGTGACACCAGTATGGATCTGTGTTATCTCACAGATTGTATGAGTCTAAACTACTGTGCACTGCATGAAGATTTGCTTTCCTTCTAGTGTTTTCCCTCTTTTTCCATGTGATAAGTACGTCAGTTTTTCAGCTTCCACCCAGCATTATTTCACTGTGCAGCACTTCTGTGCTAGTGTCATAGTAAATGCAGACACCAGCAAGGACCCCGAACCTGTGGCAGTTATGAAATGGTAATTCTAAGATATACTTTGTATTTTTTATGATGATCAAAATAAAAACACCACGTTCAATAAACACTCAGACATCAGAGTACTCAGATCCCTGAGAAAAAGCTGCTGGGTGGCCAACTTCAGCCTGTGAAGCTGCTAATGTACGCCTTTCTAATTATATTTATGCCCAATACTGTAGAGTCGGCAAAGCAAATATGGGACCTATTTTGTCTAGTTTTTAAAGTGAAAATTCTTCAAAATATCTTTAATTAAAATGAAAGGTACCCACCAGAGGCTTTGAAAAGTACAAATTAATTCACATTTGAAGGGGTGTATGAATTCCTTTGGGCACCTCCACTTGAGTGATTTAGAATTGATGCATCTCACAAAATAGATGTTTTTCCTCTATTTTTCCTGGAGGGATTATATGTAATGCTTTAAATTTCTATACCATCTTTCCCCCTGGCAGTACAAAGTACTTCATCAACCTCATATTAATGATATTAACAAACTCATGAGACTAAATAGATGGTAGGCAACATGTTCCCAAGCTTATAAATAAATGAGCAAGCTCAAAGACAGGGATAGGATTTTATTTCTAAGATACTTTAACTAGCTTCTCTTTTTTTCTCACTTAGAGCACTATAAAAATTGGCACTGTTTTCTTTCACTTCTTTACTTGTTTGTTTATCTTTTTCACCTAAGGAATGTGCATTAAGAGCAATGTTCCATGCATTGTAATAGGTATAATGAGGGTTGTAAAGCCAATACAAAGTGTGGTACCAGACCTTGAAGAGTTAATAATTAGAGAATGAAAAGGAAAACATGCACACAAAAGCTGAAAGATGGTTTCTTTGTTTATTAATCCTCACTCTGGTAATATTCTCCATTGATTTTTAGATAGAGTATAAGGAAGGGAGGGAAGGAGGAAGGGAGGTAGAGAGAGAGGGAGGGAGGGAGGGAGGGAGAGAGGTAAGGAGGGAGGGAGGGAGAGATAGATATGGATTGATTAATTGCCTGCCACACATGCCCTGACTGGGACTGAGAATTGAACCTGCAACCCAGGTACATGCCCTTGACTGGGAATGGAACCCACCTTCTTCAGTGTGTGGGCTAATGCTCTAACCACTGAGAATACCAGCCAGGGCTGAAAGATGATTTTTAAACAAATAATTTAATACAAATCAAAATATCTGAAAATATGTTCTAGGAATTTTGAGAAAGAATCCATCCTAGAATGTTGGTGGTTGAGGGAAAGTTGGGACAGGGATGGTGGAGATTGAGGACACAGATTTTGATATGAGGGTTACACATTGTGGATAGATGTGGACGAAACTGTTCTAGGAAAGAGAAATAGCACATAAACTGGCTGGGAGATATTAGATAAGAATGAGAGGCAGTGAATGGACCATGTAGTCTAATAGGTTAGTATTAAGTCAGAAAGAACTTTCTATACACCATCGATTATCCCCAAGGCTTTTATATTCTTATCTGACTTAGCCCTTTACTCTTTGACCCAATTTTAAAGAAACAAAAATGCTAGCTCAGTGAGATTAAGTAATCTGTCCTGGGTCACAAAGGTAGAAAGGGGAAGAAACAAGATTCACATTGGCTATCTCTGCTCTCAAACATTATGTACTATAGTTTTTCAACAGCGCAAGATGACAGCTGAAAGATTAGTTAGTGCTGGGTCACAGAAATCTTTGATGGCGATGGGTTCAGGCTTTACAATGTAGGGTGTGGAAAACAAGTGTTGATTTTTGGAGTGGGGAAGTAACAGGAGAAAAACAATGGTGCTTTAGAGAGAGGAATTTGGCAATGGGTGCATAGGATGACCCAGAACGGGAGAGTGAGGGAGTATAAAAATTGATTCCTTCTGGTGTCTCAACATAGAGGTTAACATTGCTTTCCAGTGTTCCAATACAGCTTCTCCATATTTCTCCAGCCTTATCTCAAACCACCCTCCACCTTTGTTCTCAGCCCCCATCCAAACCAACCTACTTTCACTGTGCTGGTAACAGATATACTCCCTTCCACCAAAGAATATTTGTCCATGTTGTTCCAATTGGCAGAAATGATTTTTCCTATTTTTGATACGTTAACTCCTCCTACTTGTCCTTCAGATTTTCCTTTAAATGTAACTTCACTTGAGAAGTCTTTCCTGGTATTCTTACTTAGGTCAAATGCCCTGTGGAGGCTCTCATGACATCATGCCCCCTCTCCTTTGTAACATCTGTCATGGGAACAATTATCCACTTATTCATGTGATGTTTTGATTATCAGCTGGTTGTTTCCACTAGAATCTATGCTCCTTGATGGCAGAAGTCATGTCTGCTTTTGCTCACTGTTGCATTCCCAGGACCTCCTGGATTGCCTGTCATGCCATAGGCATTTGCCATTTGTTGTGCATGAGTGAATGAGTGGATGTATAAATGGACATGCTGGACCAGGAGGCTAGCAGGAATGAAAGAAATGTGTGATGCAAGAGTTGGCAAAAGGACCCAATGACTGATTTGGGGTTGGGGAAGGGGGTGGGGGTAAAGCCCAGGTAGGGAATACCAAGTTTTAGGCAAGTGTCAATGATGGCTCTGTGGTTTCTCAAGTCTGGCTACTAGGGAAATCAAATGACCTACAACAGTGCACTTTGCAGTTACTACCTTCTCAGGTCAGTAGCAACCTGAAACTTTGATGTAAGAGGCAAAGAATCAGAAACAGAATGGGTGAACATTTCAGCCCAGAGCAAAACAAAGCACTTATTCAGAGAGTATGTTATGAGAGCAGTAGTGAGGAGAAGGTTAAGTCCCTACATGGAAGTGTGTCTCAAGTAGATTATCAGATTTCTATGTGTTAAAATATCCAGTAGATCCTCAAGCCATCACAGTAATGCTTTGTGATTTTCTTTACATTTTACTGAAGCCTGATTCCTCTTCCTGATCCAAGGAGATTTCGACAGTTGCCCCAAGATAATGTCAGTTGCCCCAAGTGGAAAGCAACTCAGCATATTGGAAAAAGCAGGCTGATGATATCCTCCAAGGCCTCTATCAAATATTACCTTTGTCACATGGCCTGGCCTGACCATCACAGCATTGCCATTCTTCCCAGGAAGCATCTGCCCTCACTCACCCAGGTCCTTCCGTATACATGATGTGCACCTGTGACCCGGTCACATTATTTCTTTTTGTTCAAGTGTCTTTTTCTTCTCTGACTATGAATTCTTTGAGAGCAGGGACTCCTTCAGATTCATATAGTTCAGGATTTACAGCAGGGGCTCTGGAGACAGATTGTCTGGGTTCAAATCCTGGCTCTACCATGGACTAACTGTAAGCTTGGGCAAGATACTTAATCTCTGTCTGCATTTTAGTTCCCTCATTTGACAAATAAGGAAAATATAGTACCTACTTAACTACTAAACAGAGTTATTCCGAGGACTCTCATTTACACATTCATTTATTCATTTATAATCCATTCAGCAATCTTTTTATTAAGTAGTTATTACGGTATATTCCTGTCCATGTTCTAGGTGCTAGAAAAACAATCATACACAAAAGGGGAAAGGTTCCTCCTATTTTGGAACTTATATTGCATGGGAGGATAAAAGCATCACCAGTAAATAAATAAACACTATAATTTCAGATTAGTAAAAAGTATGCCTGAGCTGGTTTATACTGACTTACAAAAGTGGACTGTGTGTGTCTTCCCAGCTTCACATTCAGTGACATCATATTGATAGCTTGAATCTCTGACTCAGTCATAATAGAGATATTTCCACTTTGGAAGTTGACAAATACTATCACTTGGCAAATGCAATCCCTCACCTCTACCCCACTATATCCAGGTGGTAAACACATCACTGGGTAGAAAGGTACTAACACAGGTTGATTAAAAGATAATGATTAAGGCAGTGTAATTCATTGCCAAGGAATCTCTAAAAAAGTGGAGTTGGTGCTGAAGCCTGAAATATTAGTATCTTGAAGTGATACAGCAAAGATTAATCTAGGCAGAGTGGGCAGCTGATTCAAAAGGCCTAAAAAGGCAATAAGCCTGATATATTTTCCAGTAACAATAACAATATAAGACACTGAGGGTAGAGCCTAAAAAATGAGGGGGAGAATGAAATGAAATGAGAACAGAAATGTAGGTCAGAGAAAGGTCACATAGAGCCTTGCAGACCTGCATGTATTCCAAATGCAGTAAGAAGCCTGTTGGAGGGTTTTCAGCAGGAGGGACTATTTAAAGGACTTAGCATGTATCTAACACTTAGGACATGCTCCATAAATGACACCGATTTTTGTTAATACTTATCTTGGTATCCCGGGCAGCTTACACATTGCCTGACACATTGGAGGTATCCAGTTAAAGTTTGTTGAGTCATAAGTAAGTGTATGGTCACAAAGAAGACCCTTTCCCTCTTCAAGTCTCAGTTGCCTCATCAGAAAAATGAATAATTTGCAAAAGATGGTCTCTCAGGTCCATTCTGGTTGGTAAACCCTTCACTGTGTTACCATGGACTGAAGACTGGTTTTACTAACCCAACCTGGCTAACGTTACCACAGCCCTAATAGTTAGTATTCTGAAACAAATATGCAATAATACTTTGGAGTCATTTCATTCCAGCACATGACATTCCTGCCGTGAACAATGGCATAAAACGTAAGAACCTTCATATTTCCATTCTTATGTTAAAGAAGGAGAAGGAGGGAGAAAGGCGAGAGAGAAAAACTAAGGAGGCCATAAATATTGATGTCTTCCTCAGGCCCCCTTAGAGCTCTATCATTTTGGCAACTGGCTGATTAATAATAGATTACACACTTAGATTTGCTTACTCTAGGATCTGTGACTATGAATGCATCTGCTGTGAGAAAAGTGGTTGAAATGGGACTCCACAGATCATTTAAACTTCCAGCATAAAAATACGGTGGGAGGGGACAGAAATTGGGCATGACAACCAATATTGCTACTGAATAATATTGCAAATGCTGTGTGCAAAGCTTGGGATGTCTTTCCAGATGTTCTTTTCCCAAGAGCACACCCACATGATAACCTAAGTGAGAGGACTGTGTTTAATACACACCATCTGGTAGTGTTCTGAGTAAGTCATAGATGAAGAGAGAAGTCTTCCCACATCTCATCCAAATACCAGCCAGTGACCACAGGAATTTGGGCCAACATGGGCACAACTGGAGGAAATGGAATGTGTGTCCATGGCGGCTGTGATAGACCAACTTGCTCTAAAACCTTATCCTATGGGATAGAGACAGGTGACAGGACCATAAGATCCACTGATGCTCCACTAGATACCACTGGAGAAGTAAATGGCTCCTTGGAGCAACTGGAAATAGCAAGTTAAATGCTGGTCTTTGTAGACCAGTGAGAGCATTACCGGGTCTGGACACCAAAAAAGCAGTTTGGCATATTGGGAAGGATGTTGGGGGACTCATGATGCCTGGCTTCCTAGTGTGGCTGGAACACAGCGAGTAGGGGAAGCTGTGTTGGAGGTGAGGTCAAAGAGGTCACCTGAAGTCATAGCAGGCCCACCATCCAGGTCATGGAAGGTGTCTGAATTCTAACCTAAGCACGGTGGGAAGCCACGAGAGGATTTTTTAACAGAAGAATGAAGTAATCTGATTTATATTTCAAGAGGGAGGAGTGACTGTCTAAGATTTTCCAATGTGGACTTTCTGGAAGGAAATAGCTTCACATCCTTCTGTCATTGCCATCGATGTGGATAGAGCATCAATGTAACCAAACACAATAATTTTCTACAAGGACATGTAATGATGTCTCACAGATGTGCAGCAGGAAGAAAAAGTGAGGGCAGAAGCTCTCTGCATGGCAAACTTCAAACTGAGCTGCATTCATGTGAAATGCATAAACTATCTTTGTTATTTCTAAAGGGTTATCTGTTGAAACATCTTTAGGCAAAACCTGTCATAAGATGTCTCTCCAAACTCACACTGGATCCTGGCTGCAACCCTATTAGAATGTTGACACATGCAACATCAAAGTCAGAGACATCCTACCAAGCAGAACTGCCAAGGTACCAGGAAGCCGCTCTGAATACAGATAGCAGCAGGAATCTAGGCAGCAGACAGCAGTTCTCGCCCCTGCCCCCTTCTCCTCTCTCAGAATTCAAATTTCAGCTTCTAATGAAATGTCACAGCCTGAACTAGCTTCTTTGTGGCTGACCCCCCTCCCTGAAATAGGCACTAGAGTATAATATTAATGAGATGAGCATCATGTATTTGAATGGAAGATTATAAAATACAAAGCATATTCTCATCCATTATTCTACTGGAACCTCATGTACATTCTGTGGGGTGGGCTGGATGTATATGTTTAGTCTTTTCACCAATAGAGATGTCTGACCCCAGAGCAGGCACTTGACCAAGGCCAAAAGTCTCACACCTGGTCCTCAGATTCCCACCCAGTACTCATGCACATCCTATTGAACTTGGCTGTTTCTGAGCTAGATCATTTTTTTAGGCTCAATTTGGACAAGGTAATCTATACAGCTGTCAGGTTGTATGGAAGATCAAAGAAACTAGTGTAGCAATCTAAAGATGGGTTTCATGGATCAGTACATCTGGGTTTGAGGACTGGCTGTGTGGGTATAGGCCAGTAAGTAACCCCCCTCTGTTCCAGTTAATTCATCTGGAAGCTAATATAGCAGGTCCTTGAATAACATTGTTGAATAACAAAGTTGATTTGTTATAACAATGATGAGGTACTGTAAAAACTTAACTCTTATTTATATCAATTAGCCCCGTGGTCGGCAAACTGTGGCTCACTAGCCACATGCGGCTCTTTGGCCCCTTGAGTGTGGCTCTTCCACAAAATACCATGGCCTGGGCGAGTCTATTTTGAAGAAGTGGCGTTAGAAGAAGTTTAAGTTTAAAAAATTTGGCTCTCAAAAGAAATTTCAGTTGTTGTACTGTTGATATCTGGCTCTGTTGACTAATGAGTTTGCCGACCACTGAATTAGCCTATGGTAAAATTGGTTTCATTAGACGTTTCCCCGCAGTTCCAAGAACCTACTGAGGACATCAAGAGAGGTCTTACTGTAGTTTTTACTTTGTTCAGTTGTTGTGAGAGGTAGGTGAGATAAAAACCTCCTCTTTTACTATTAAGTTACCACTGATGATGATGATGGTGGTGGTGATGATGATGATAGCACCAAGAACTAACATTTAATGCATACTTACTATGTGCTGGGTCCTGTACCTACTCTTTACATGTGTTTCTCATATCTGGTTTCATAATACCTAAAGCATGATGGGACCTCAGTATACATCTTCTTGGGTGTCTATTAACTGTTTTAACATTAGAGATAATGTTCCAGAGCAGATGAAAGAAGGTTCCCTAACTTTTTTAGTTATTGAAAGTGAAGGTAAGAGTATAGAAGATTTGGCTTCAGGAAAATCTTAAAAGATGTATCTTTTTTTTTTCAAATAGGCTGTCCATATCTGGAACTAAGGAAACAAAATATTCCATGGGTCATGATATAAGAGCCTTTTAAAATAAATAAACACACACACACACACACACACACACACACACACACACACACACACAGTTTATCTAGCCTACACATGGTAGAATTAAAGAATGCTAAAGTTGGAAGGAACTATAAAATTCACTTTGTCCAAATCCCTGAAGGGGGTGCAAAAGAAGCCCAGGGGAAATGCATTGCAGGCCCCAGGCCAGACCCAGTTCACAGAGATCTTTTCTAGTCAAAAGAGAAAACTCTCAATTAACTGAAGAGCTCTGTACCTACTACTATTTTCGTTCGGTAATGTATCTGAGGACTGCCTTGATTTCTTTTGATCTTTTCCTTCCATTGCAGCCCCCAGCTATGTATAGGGGTAAAAGGCAGAATGGCAGGAACTTTAGTAGGTGTTTGAGCAGGTGGTGCCAAGGGCACTTGCTTGTTTGGGTTCCTGCTCATAGCCCTCACTTTCTTTGTGTGCAAAACG
Source organism: Plecotus auritus (assembly GCF_963455305.1). Lineage (NCBI taxonomy): Eukaryota > Metazoa > Chordata > Mammalia > Chiroptera > Vespertilionidae > Plecotus > Plecotus auritus. The sequence continues at coordinate 19,710,325 of NC_137773.1, forward strand.
GGAGAGGAAAGCTAGACTATATGGATCAAATGTGTTTTACAGTCTCAGAATGTTCCAATTCCTATTTATTTAATCTGGGATTCAAGATCCCAGTTTTCTTTCCCAATGTTCCCAGGAGAACCGATAGGTCTTGACACAGTGTGCTGGCACAAGATTCCGGAGCAAGGTTTCACCTCCTCTTTCCCTCAGCATGACCTTCAGGCAAACCACTTAAGCACTTCATGGTCATTTCCCCAATTAGAATACTCCCACTCTACCTCTGCATGAGTGTGAACTCAATTAAAACAATAGGTGGAAAAAATACTTTGAGAAAAGTAGCAAAGGGCTATATATATATATGCATTACTAATCATTTGTTATTCTTATTATCATTATCATCAGTATTATTCTTCACAACTCCTTCATAGGTAATGGAGAGCCTGTGACTAATGAGGACAAGCTTCCACCTACTTCAGGAAAAGAGGTGGGAAGTGCCCAGTTCTAGGCAAAAACTTGCTGACTTGACTCTCAGTTCTGCCCATCATATTCTCTCTGGCTATTTTTCTTAGGGTTAAATGGCACACCTGAGTCTGGTTGATTCCTGAGCCAAATATAGAGAATAAGTTGGTGCCATGGAAGAAAGAAACCAAACTTAAACTAATAAATAAATGAATAAATATAAAAACTAATTTGTATTGATAAGGGATTTTCACAGCATCTTGTTGCTGATTATCTTACTGTTCCTGTGAAAGATGCAGGACTTTGGAAATATGATATTATTGATAACTAGAGGCTTGGTGCACAAAATTTTGTGCCCTGGGACAGGGGGAGGGGATCCCTCAGCCTGGCCTGCCCCCTCTCACAGTCCGGGAACCCTCAGGGGATATCCTACTGATGGCTTAGTCTGGCCTCCCTCTGTGGAAGGTGACCAGGATGATCAGGGGACAGAATCACCCCCATGATCCTGCTGCTGCTGTCACTGCCAGCCACCGGCTCTCTTCAGCCCTCACAGCTGCTGCAGCTTTGTCCAGAAGGACATCTGGAAGATATCTGATCTATCCGGTCTAATTAGCATATTACCCTTTTATTAGTATAGATACCTTACATATCCATGATGCTTACTAGCTTCCAAAGCAAGTTCATATTATTATTGAATGATTATCAAGCATTACTTGGAGCAATGAATTATGGTAAACATCATTTGACACTCAAATGACCTCTTGAAAGGATATGGAATTAGGAGTGTTATCCCCAATTTTGGGAGAGGAAAGGGAGACACAGAGAAGTTGAGTGACTGGGCCAAACTCAGATTCTTAAAGCAGAGATTAGATCACATGCTACTTCCATTTATAACCTTCCAGTGGTTTTTCATAAGCTTAAAAAGTCCAAACTTTTTCCATGGCCTGTCATGATCTGCCTGGTCTGATTGCTCCTCTCATTCCTATCACTTTCTCACCCTTGCTGAAAATGCTCCAGTTACCTGGTTGCTTCTCAGTTCCTCAAACTCCACCACCGATCTTTTTCCTATGTCATGACCATTGTGTTGCTGGGGAAATTAGGGGGCCAGATTTCTCAAACATGAGTGGGTGTGAGGTTCTTGGGGTACCACTTAAATAAGCATTTTCAGAAGCTCACCCAGGAGAATGAGATGTGATAGAAGACTTTATTTGGGTGGAGTTACATTTCTGGAGTTGTAAAGTCCCATGCCCCTTAAACCAGTCCTGAAAAGGGTTTCAGAAGAGCCAAAATGAGGGCCAGTGTCCAGAGCATCCCTTCCACATTGCAGCCAGGTCACGTTCAGCATTCAAGCTAATTTAAGTCTGTTAGTCCATTGTGTGGAGCCCACATGGTGATGGGCCAGGTGAGTGCAGTGGAGCCCAGCCCCTGCAACCGGAGAGAGCCAGGAGCCTGGTACATGAGAGAGAGAGAGAGAGAGAGAGAGAGAGAGAGAGAGAGAGAGAGAGAGCAAACTTCCTTTGTTCAGAAGTTTAAATATTCAGGTTTTGTGTCCTTGCCATGGCCACCCCTATTTTGGCCAATTACCTGTTTCAAGGTGTGACTGACAGACAGGTAAGCACCTTCCCATGTTACTCAGTCCTTATTGGACATGCATCTAAATTGCCTTTGTCCAGTTCCTTCCGGCATTGATCAGCAGGGAACAGACTCAGAAAGTGTTAAATTAGCAAAGCTGTATAAATGGCATGCCTATATTATTTAGTCTTTCCTTTACTTCTTTCCTGTTCAATAATCGCCAGATTATTACAATGGTATCAATTGCACAAATTGTTCCCTCTAGGTAGAATATTTTAACCCCACTTGTGTGTGTGTGTGTGTGTGTGTGTGTGTGTGTGTGTGTGTGTAGCTAGCACCTTCTCAGCCTTTAAGACTGGGCTTAAATATCACCATCTCAGAGAGGGTCTTCACTGATCACACTATTTGAACAGTGCTTCCTGTTATCTTCTCCTAGAATTTTGCTTTTTTCTTCAGAGCATTTACCACTTACAATTAGCGTATAAATTTAGTAATTTATTTGTTTTTCTTGTTTGTTTGTTTGTTTTTGTTTGTATATTTTACTCCATTAAACTTAAGGTCCATGAAGGCAGATGTCCTTCTTATTGACTACCATATTCCCAAAGACTGGCAGAGCTTGCAACAGAGTAGGAACTCAATATATAATGAATTAATGAGGGAATGAATAGTTTATAAACTTTGGACCTGAGTCTCAAACACAGGTCTTCTGACTTTAAGTTTCTAGTCCTTTTCTTTAGACCAGTGGTCGGCAAACTGCGGCTCGCGAGCCACATGCAGCTCACAAGCCGCGGTTTGCTGCTCAGTTGACTAATGAGTTTGCTGACCACTGACCTAGACTCTCAATTCCAATAATTACAGGCTGTTGTTGTTCCTTGTGATTAAGCCCATATCCCAGTGGTCGGCAAACTCATTAGTCAACAGAGCCTCATGTGCCTCGCGAGCCGCAGTTTGCTGACCACTGCTTTAGACTACATGGTCTTCCTGCAGCCCAAGCATTGGTACACTCAACTTCATGCCTCTGTATGGAAATGGGCAAGGATTCTATTTTTTTCTCAAATGAGGGAGAAACTCCAAACACACTTTCACACAGAGTATAGAAGGGGACAGTCTCTTGCATAAACAGCCTTCTGGTTGAGGATTGCTTCAGGGGAATTCACTTGAATTTCCATATCACAAAATTACAATGGGCAGGTTTAGTGCCTATCACCATTTGATAGGCTCTGGAATAGTCCAGAGGTAAATGTCTGCAAGTCATGCCTGTTTTCTATGCCAAGGGATTTCTGCTGAAGCTGAGATTAGCATTGAGGGAAAATGATAAAATGGGGCAGCTACTCATAACTAGATCCCCATCTCTCTCCCATCCACCCTTCCAATATTTATTGAAAGTTTATTATGTGTCAGATGACCTGGGAAGATATTAATGACCTCTCCAAAGCTCAGACAGCCTAAAAATTACTGCATGGGCTTGCTGTGACAGCCAAAGGTGACAACATCAATGAAGCCCTTTACAAACTGTAAAGTCCAAAACACATAGACGGGATTATGGTTACTAGTAGTACAGTTTAGCAAGAAAGGAAGGGAACATGATATAATTAAAGGCTAAGCCTGCTCACTTGGGGGATTGTAAGTAAAGCTCAAAAGAGTCTTTACTTTTTAAATAATTGATATGTTTTACCAAAAAAAATCAATAAAAGTAAAGCAAATAAGTTTCTGTGATATGACTTGTTTCAGTGAATGGTTCCCACTCCTCCCCAGGGGAACAATTCAGGAAATTAAAATAGAAAACACTGTTGAATGGAGATGTCAATAATTGGAATATTACTTAAAACAGAAGTGAGGAGCCCAAAGCATTATAACAATCAGAAACTGTCTCTAGACATTTGTCAGGCAATTGCCCCTGCTTTCTCACTACCTCTCATTCTTTCGCCTCTCCTTTCTTTTTATGTAAATCCAACCTATTATTTAAGACTCAGCTACTTCCTAATCTCTCCTAGGAAGCATTTCTTAATCTTCCCAGGATAGTTGTACTTAAAATTCTCACACTGTATGTAAACTAAATCCTAGAAAGTCGTACTTAATTCCATGGCTCTTGGTTTTTCTTTTTAATATTTTTTCCTCATTTAGTTCAAGTTAACTTTGCTCAGCAGATATTGTCATAATCATCTCTGTATTAAAGATGGGAAAATGATGCATAGAATTTGAATAGAGCACCAAAGACTAGCAGGTGCTGGAATTGGGATTAGAAACTAGGTATGCGGACGCCGAGTCTAGTTTTCATTACAGCACAGCTCCCTGTATCTGAATCAATATGCTGGCTTGATTTGCATTTGGCACTGTGGCTGTGTCTCTATGGACATAATTCTCTCCGAAATGCTAGTGGTGTGTATAATGACCTGCTGTATACCAGGTCCCACAAAGCTTTCCAAATTCAACACTCCTTTGTCTAATTGTCAGTCTAAGTTGGCTGGTGGCCCTCATGTCCAAGGAGAAACCTAAATTCATTTCTGACATTATATCGCAAAGAACCAGAAAACAAAGTGTCCCTACACCTCTCTTGGGGAAGGTCAGGGAATCATTGGACCCAAGTCATAGGAAGGGCCAGAGGAAGCCTCATGGTACTATATTGGAGTTCCACTTCTAGTTCTGAGTTCTGAATTCTAGTTCTAGTTCTGAGTTCTAGTTCTGTATTGTAGTTCTAGTTCTCAGTTCTAGTTGTAGTTCTGAGTCCTGAATTCTAGTTCTAGTTCTGAGTTCTGAGTTCTAGTTCTGAGTTCTAGTTCTATTACTTGTTCTGAGTTCTAGTCCCAGCTCTGTTGAGACTCATGGATAACTCTGGGAAAGCCCCGTGTTAAGGCCTCAGTTTCTTATGTGGAGCACCACAGATGTTGGAAGCCTTCTTAGGTCTCTTCTGTGTAGATGTTTGGTACCTTTCTCAGCCTTTAGGATTTCCCAGGCTCTCAAAGGATAAATTTCCACAGTTTGAAGTGCTGGGTTATGAGTCTATTAAATTTCCTACCCTTTGTAGGTCCTAACAATGATATGCAATTTTACTAAACAGACTGTGTGCAAGTTATTTATTTACCTACATAAGATTATTGGACTTGACTCCTCCTATAAAGGATGGAAAACCAGTCCATACAGGATTAAGCAGGTAGGCAACCAATATTTAAGGCCTGCTTAGGTTTTCATGGTTCTTTTGCCTATACCTGGGGTGTGGAATATGGGGAACAACTCTCCAGGTAATGCCAATTTATTCTTTTTGTAAAGAGTTCTTTCTCTCCTCCCTCCCTCTCTCTGTCATCTGGACATCTAAGGGAGTTCTCTGTGTAACACTGCTGAGGAAGACAATACCCGAGAGAGACCATCCCATTATCAAATAGAGTCTCCTTGTGATTTAGAAGTCTGATATTGCCAGCTCTAAATCAACATGAATTCTCTAATTCGAATCAGTGGTTTTTATGAGACTGTTCCCCTTTCAGTTTTTCAGCCAGGCATGCACAATCTCTCTCTCTCTCTCTCTCTCTCTCTCTCTCTCTCTCTCTCTCTCTCTCTCTCTCTCTCTCTCTCTCTCATTGTTTGTGTTATACAGGTAGAAATATCATAGTCTGTCAAGTTGGAAGGAGCCATAGGGATAGTCTAGACCAGTGGTCGGCAAACTCATTAGTCAACAGAGACAAATATCAACAGTACAACGATTGAAATTTCCTTTGAGAACCACATTTTTTAAACTTAAACTTCTTCTAACACCACTTCAAAATAGACTCGCCCAGGCCATGGTATTTTGTGGAAGAGCCACACTCAAGGGGTCAAAGAGCCACATGTGGCTCGCAAGCTGCAGTTTGCCGACCATGGGTCTAGACCAAGCCCAAAGTTGCACAGATAGAAAAACTGAGGCCACATAGAGGAAGAGATTTGTTGAAGGTCATCTAGTTGGAAGAATTAGAACCTAAGTCTCTTTTGTCACTCCATCTTCATTATATTTCTCCTACATCACCTCTCCTTTGCTATATATACCTTCAACAAAGGCTTTTATTTAATACTAGGGGCCCAGTGCACAAATTCGTGCACCTTGAAAGGAACTGTGGGCTGCGAGGCTGCGGTGGGCACAGGGGTGGGTCTCAGCCCCTCCTGTGCTCCCCTGCCCAGCCCCTCCCACCGTGCCCCCCCCATCCCCTGTCTGCCAGAAGCCCTGCTCCCACTGCCGCTGCTCCCACATGCTGATGGCGCTGGCCCTGCTGGTGCCAGCAGTGGGTACGAGTGGGGCAGGCACCATCAGTGGATGCGAGCAACGGCTGCTGCCCTGATGGCCTGTCAGGAGCAGAGGGAGGTAAAGAAGACCTCAGGGGCGATCAGGGCCGGCAGCTGACGCTTGCACCTGCTGACGGTGCCGAGCAATCGGGACCAGCACCGGGAACCAGCAGCAGGTGCGAGCGGTGCCAGCTGTGGATGCGAGCAGCAGCTGCCAGCCCCAATTGCCCCTGAGGAACAGGGGGAGGTGGAGAAGCCCTGAGGGGTAACTGGGGCCAGCGGCTGCTGCTTGCACCTGCTGATGGCGCCGAGTGATCAGGGCCAGCGCTGGGCACTGGCAGTGGGTGCGAATGCCGGGTGGGACTGTGGTGTGCAGGAGCAAAGAATTTTCAGTAACCACCAGAGGCTCCCCCTGATGACAGCAACCGGCACCCCGCCTTGGTCTGGCACCCTTACTCACCTGCTCCATCATCCTGCCGCAGCTGATGTCTGCCATGATCTGTGCACGCCCCCTAGTGGTCAGTGCATGTCATAGTGACCGGTTGTTTGGTTGTTCCAGTTGTTTCGCTGTTCGGTCTATTTGCATATTAACCTTTTATAATATATGATAATGTTTACCTTTTCTTTTCTCCATTAGATAATCAATGACACACTTTAGGGGTTCCTATCACAACAGAATATTGAAACTTCAATTAATCAGTGATCAGGTCATAAGACTCTTACCTCAGATTATTTCTCTGATTAGCTTTAAGGAGAAATACATAATTCTCTCCTTCCTCTCTCCTTTCTGTTTTTCACACATATTTAAGATGTAGAAATTAAGATTGCTTTGTATTAAAAATAAAAGGAGGCCTCCACTTAGCCTATTCTCCTGTAAAAAAGATATTGGTTGTTGAAAGAAAATAATCCTTACATATTTCTTTGGGAATCCAAATTCAATTACTGGTCACTGAATTTTTTGTGTGTGTTATTTTTATTATTTTTAAGGATAATAACAGAAACAACTACAAGCTAGAATTTATATGTCACAGTTTACCAAGGCTTCTTCTCTCCACATGATGACATGAAGCAGGTATGACAGTAATGCCCACCTTGCTGATAAATGAAGTTGAAGGAGATTAAACAACTTTCCCAATGTTATCAAGCTACCAAAATAATAACTCTGAAACTCAAATGGAAGTCTCCTTTTCCCAGACTCCAGTATTTAATCACCATATCACTTCTCTGCACACCACTTTTTTTCTCAATTTTTTAAAAAGGCTACTTGGTATTTGGTGAGAATTCTAGTCCCAGAAAGAGAGGACCTGGGTTTTAGGCTCCTCACCAATTAGGTGACCTTTTCTTCCCCTAATCACCCAGCTTATCTCTTGGATGCTTCTGTTACAGACTGGAAGGTCAGATGAAGACAGACCTTTAGTCTTACTAGTTCCTTGCCTAGAGTGCCTGCACATGTGACATGCATCATCACAGTAATAGTCATTCTTGTGTTATACTGTCACATGCATTATCCATCTGTCTCCCCCATTATAACTGGAGTCCCTGAGTGCAGCAACTGTATCTTACACACTTTTATATATCTAATGGCTGCGACAGAGCCTGGCACTTAGAAGGTCTTCAAAGTATGTTTACTAAATGAAGAAAGATTATAGTCCAATACGTTCAGTTGACATGAGAGATGATATACCTAACATCTCACAGGGAGTTGATGGCAGAACTGGAACTAGATTCCCTGTTTCCAGATGTTTTTCTGTGCAATGATTGCAGCCAATACGTTTCAGATGCCGAATAAACACTGGGCACTGTGCTAGGTGCTTTCCTATTCCATCCTACCAACAATTTTGGAGGACAGTTGTATTTTTATCCCTATTTTCCAAATGATGAAACTGACATATACATTATTAGGAAGATAATTGAATTACTTTAGGTTGAAATTAAATTTCTTCTCACCTTGCAAATATCTCATCCCAACATAAAAAATAAAAGTCAGTCCTGGGACAGAGGCCAGAAAGGCCTCTTTCTGTAAAAATAAGACACAAATTCTTGGCACTCTCAATAATAGATGTCCTGGCCAAGAAAGCACTGATGAGGAGCTGTGCTCATTAGCTGTTAACTTCAGACCTCTTAGGTCTCCTTTATTTGGGCTGTCATTCAAAGTGGCCTTATTTTTTCCAGTTCTCTTATGCGCATCTCCTGCTGATACTTATTTGTTTATCTGAAAGGCCAGGCTCCCTGGGATGGGCTCATTAAGAAGGCATTCCCTTTCATGAGGGCTCTGGAGAATTGCAGGGACACAATATCTCCCACATGCTTCCCTCTTGCCATGCCAACACCACAATAGAAGGCACTCAGCCTAGAGCCAACCAAAACCCAAGTCAGCACAGAATGTGCTCTGTTGGATCCCAGCTGTGAAAAAGAATAAACATATTCAAAGCCCTGACTTACCCTCTCACTTTAGCCAAGCAATGGTCCCCTAACCTTTGCATCCCACAGTGATGATCTCTCCTTATTTGGAGCGAATCAGTATCACAAAACCATGCAACAGAGTAATATCACCATAGACATTCCCAGTCAGAGGGACTGTAGAGATTACTGACCCTGCGCATGAAAACACCCTGGCATTTGTGCCAGCCACTCCCTGATTTCCCAATCGTGGTGGACAGCTTTAATCATTTGTGGCACACTCTTCCCAGCTCAGCTTGGATGGTGCCTCAAAACCCTTCTCAAAAAAGCACTCTGGGAAGAAGAGAAAACTTATCTAAAAGGGAAAGGAATGTGTCCATTCAAGATAAAAGGCATAGGAGGTACTAGAAAAGAAGCCCCCTGCTTGCCAGTGCAATGATCTTTCCACCACTAACTCTCTCTTGATGATGTACTCTTAGGGGGCCATTTTATATGAAGAAGCCCTAGCATCACCAGCAAGTTTTAAGCTTTCCAATGTTGGAGATATGGTCATCTGTTAATCTCCTGGGTACTTGCCATGCTGAGTATTACACATTTGGCTTAGTTGACAAGAAAAGTGAGTAGACTCTGGACCAGCCGTGGGCAAACTATGGCCTGCGGGCCGGATCCGGCCTGTTCGGCTATTCTATCCGGCCCACGGAGCCGAAAGAGCGGAGGGTTCTCTTGCTCTCCCCTCCGCTCCTTTACTTTGAATTTATATTAGTTCACACAAACACTCCATCCATGCTTTTGTTCCAGCCCTCCGGTCCAGTGTAAGAACCCATTGTGGCCCTTGAGTCAAAAAGTTTGCCCACCCCTGCTCTAGACTCTAAATGTATGAAGAAGACCCTGAAAAAATTTCAGAAGGACTTATAGGAACCACCTTGGATTAAATAATCACATCTTACCCCCACCATTCTCTGGATGAAATATATTAGATATACTAGTACTAGTATTCAGGCCCCTAGAACAGTTTCACGGGTCTTATTGGGTCCCATTCAAGGACAGTCAGTTATGAGAAGTCCAAGAGGCACTTATGCGAGTTAATTTCTCACCTACAATGTCAGCTTCTCAAATTTTTCTACCAAAGTAGCCTAAAATCAGAGGAGAATGATGACAGGAGTGGCCTCCTGAGACATAGCTCTAGGCAACCCACAGCAAGCAAGACATTACTTTGAAATATGTTTTATCTTGAAAATTCATATGGGTTTGGGTTATGCTGCAAATATAGCAATGTTTATTTTAATTAAAATTTTTTCCTCCCCAAATTTTAAGTTAATTTGATACTTGCAGGAGAAGTAAGTATCATGTTTAACTCAGAGCTTCATATACTTCTTAGCCCAAAAGTCAGCAAAAATGACCCATTGAACAAATCTAGCCCATCACCTTTTTTTTTTTTTTATGGCCTGTGCACTAAGAATGGTTTTAATAATTTAAAATGGTAGGAAAAAAATGAAAATAAGAACAGTTAGTGACACATGGAAATTATATAAAGTTCAAATTTTAGTGTCTATAAATGACATTTCATTGGAAGGTATTTGTTTATGTATTATATATGGCTACTTCCATGCTACAGCAATTGTGACATGGACAAATCCTAAAATACTATCTGGACCTTCACACACACACACACACACACACACACCCCATCTCTGTCTTGATCTGTCACTGGCCACCCCACAACTATATGTCCCCATGATGGAAGAATGCACTAGGTAGATCTGTAGTTCTCAACTGGTGGTACTTTAGCCCTCCAGGGCACATCTGACAATATCTGGAGACATTTCTGATGGTCACAAATAGACAGAAGGGGTTGCTACCAGTATCTCATAATGAGTTAAGGCCAGGGCTGCTGCTGAACATCCTTCACAACAAAGATTTATCCAGTCCAAAGAGTTGAGGTTGAGAAACCCTTGTCTAAGCCATCTATTGTGAAAGGCTGGTTCCCCACTCCATCTTTTATTTCTTTTCTCATTTCAATCAAACACAAACCAACTCCTGGTATTAGCAAATCAGAAGGAATTACTCATTCAGACTTGAGACAGGGACATTCCATTAATATTTATGAAGTATAGGAGGACTTTTCATTTGACTGTATTATGATTATTAATAAGTATGCTATAATAATAACAACAATAATTAGTTTTTATGAAGCACTTAGGTGACAGGCATTGGGCCACGTATTTTATATTTTTCTTGTCATTTAGTTATCATTCAGCCTTGTGAAGGAGGTACCATTATGACCCCCATTGTACAGAGGAGGAAATAAAGGCTCAAAAAGTTAAGTTGTGAAAGGTCACAAAGCTATCAAATTATAGAGCAAAAATTTGTACCAAAGCAGTTGATACCAGAAATCTAGTTGTTTACCTTGAACTTCCTAGAATACTCACTGATTCCTCATTCCCCTGCTTTGATGTGGGCAAAATAATTTAATTTGTCCTGCATCTCCAGCATGATGCATAAGAAAATATTGCCTCCCCAAAAAGCTTAGCCTTTGAGACACTGTACTTATCAGAGATGTCCTTTGCTATAAAACTTCTTTGTAAATTTAAATGAATTGAACCATTTAGAAGCTGGTGGGGCAGTAAAAGTCTTTGATAACTGCATGATCCGTGTTCTAGAGGCTTCTTATAGGAAATACATGAGCCTGTTGACTCACTGGGATGTTAGAGCCAATTAACATCTAAATAGGTTTCTTCTCTCTCTTCCAGATATAATCAGAATTGAACAACATCATTAAAGGAATAACTTTGAAAAGAAAGCAGATAGGTGTTTGAGCAATGAATCTCAAAGACAGAGGATATTACTCCCAATTTTGGCAAACCTGGCTGAGAACCAAAATGGCAAATATATTTCTTTACATGAATCACTGTGGATTGTCTGATAGGTTATGTTGGTACTTGAGTAAGAATATAAATGCCAGAAGAAGATCATTGCGGTTCAAATCCCAACTTTGTCTACTTTTAAGAACCAGTAAGGCTGCACTAAGCCTATCAACTGAACACTAGCCATGGTTTCATAAAACCCAAGCTCCCAAACTTTAGTCCAAGCTCTGGAACAAACTCATCCTTTGTGATTTTGAGCAAGTTAGATCACTTTTCTGGGCTCTGTTTGCTCAGTTGTAAAAAGGAGTTGACAGCACTGTTCCTCTATATCTCTTTTGTTTTTTGAGGGGCAAAAGAGATGATATACACACGGCAAAGGTGGTTAGCATTGCTAGTTGTAATGTCTACTCACAGCAATCTTTACAGTCCAATGCCCATGAATAGGAAAACTAAACCGTATAAAAAAAGCCAATTATATACTGAACCAAGTGACCACAGAGACTATTGCCAACAACCTTGACAACAAGAAGGAAGTAGTAAAAAAACACACAAAAAATATAACAAAATATAGAATTAGGGTCAATGTTATCAGCATTTTATATCCTGGCTGCCCCAGGCTCAGCTAGAGCAACCCAGCTAGGCTCTGTGCCTGAATAGTTTCTTAGAAGCAGATGGTCTTGAGTGCCACAGCAGGGAGGTAGGAAGGAATACCTGTTGTTCTGTCACCCAGAGCTTGGTCCCACAGAACACCGTGGCTCTTGAAATAAAGATTCACAGTTTCAATTTGGCCAGCATCCTATGCCTACTGCCTGGCTGATCCAAGGTGGACTATCCATGGTTGGTTTTATAAACAATGCTGTTAACGAAATTGCTGAACTGTAGCATAGACCCTTAGAAGAAACAGATGAGTAGGAGTGATGTACTTGCAAATCTAGACTTTACTCCACATGTTCAGCAGATTTAGAAGCAAAAATTTTCTGATTACCTACTATGGGCTTAGTGCCTTGCCAGATGCTGGAGATGAGAGAAGGGATAAAGATATGGCCCCTGTCCTCCATGAGCTTACAATCTAGTTGTGACATGTGTGGTTTTGCCTGAAATTATAATGCAATTAAACACAAGCATGGACAACAAGTGCCATAGGACCTCAGCACAAGGGGAGGCCACAGTGACCTGATTTTGGTCTTCATGGACTTCAGAACTTTGAGAACTAACTGTTTTCAAGCCACTCAGTCTATGGTATTTCTATTATAGCAACTCTAATGGACTAAGGCAGAAATTGGTACTGAGCAGTGAGGTTGTTGCTGTAACAAATACCTGAAAATGTGACTTTGGAACTGAGTAATGGCTAGAGGTTGTGGAGTTTTGAGGAACATGCTAGAAAAAGGCTATACTACTGTGAATGGACTTTGTAAAGTTGATTCTGGTGAGAACTATCAAAGAAAAGAGAACTGTAGAGAAAGTCTTAGTCTTCTTAAAGAAAAGCTAAGTCATTGTGATCAGAATGTTGGTAGAAATATGGACAGTAAAGGTCATTCTGATGTGGTCTCAGACATAAATGAGGAAATGAAGGACTTGCTAACTGGAAAGTTGAAGAAAGGTGAAACTTGTTATAAAGTGGCAAAAATCTTGACTAAATTGTGTTTGTTTGCTAATGTTTTGTGAAAGGTAGAACTTTCCAGCAATGAAATTGGATGTTTAACTGAAGCAAAGTGTTGAAGGTGAGGTTTGCCTCCTCCTGACTACTTATAGTAAAACTAGAAGCCCAGTGCACAAAATTCGTGCACTAAGGGGGTGTGTCCCTCAGCCCAGCCTGCACCCTCTCCAATCTGGGATCCCTCTCACAATCTGGGACTGCTGGTTCCCAACTGCCCTCCCCTGCTGGCCTGGTCACCCCTAACTGTCCTCTCCTGCCAGCCTGGTCACACCCAACTGCCCTCCCCTATAGGCCTGGTCACCCCTAACTGCCCTCCCATGCAGGCCTGGTTGCCCCCAACTGCCCTCCCCTGCAGGCCTGGCCACCCCTAACTGCCCTCCCATGCAGGCCTGGTTCCCCCTAACTGCCCTCTCCTGCCATCCCAGTCACCCCTAACTGCTCTTCCCTGCTGGCCATATTGTGGTGGCCATCTTTGACCACCTGTGGGTGGCCATCTTGTGTGAGGGCGTGAGGGTCAATTTGCATATTGTGAAAGGAGAAAAATGATGTATGAGAGTATATTGTTAACCAAAAGGGCATTATAACTTAAAGATTTGGAAAACTCTTAGCCTATCTATTTTGCCAAGAACAAAAATACTTGAGGATATGGACAAAGGTCAGTTTGATATGGAGATTAGTAACGATCAGCCATCTCAACAGAAGTGAGGATTTATTCTTCAAGATAATGGAAGAATGGCATTGACGGGGATTCAGAAATCACCACAGCTTCTAGTCTCATCACAGGCTCAGAATGCGAGGGCCTGGGGATGGGACTTCCTGTCTAGTTCAGTGGGCCAGGATGCTCTCCATTCCCACTCCCCACCACCACTCCCCAGTGCATCTGGCTTGGGTTCCCTGAAGAAAGCTATGGCATAGTTCCCTCCACCTAGATTTCAAAGGATGGGGCTCCCTGACAGAGTCAGAGGCTCAGGAACCAACCTGGAAGAGTTGTATGCATGGAACCCTAGCAGAGAGCTGCTGCAAAGCCATCCCCCAGATCCCTTCTCTGTCTGGAAAGCAGATCATTGAGACAAAGAGAATTATTCTGGAGCTGTAAGATTTAACATTGCTTATCCCATTAGGTTTTGTATTTACCTGGGACCTGTCACTTCTTTCCTCTTTCCAATTTCTCCCTTTTGAAGTGGGAATGTCTATCCTATGCCTATCCCACCATTATAGTATATAAATATGGGTGAGAGTGGAGGTTTTCATATTCTTAAAGTTCTGATAAAAAAGAAGGGGGATGGAAATTATAACATTGGATTAATCAGGTTGTTATGAGAATTAAAAGAGCATATGCTTCTAAAAATGCTTGGGCAAAGGGGGTGCTCAGGTAATGTTTGTTTGCGAGTAATGGTGAACCTGAAATAAAGGAGGGACTATTAGTTGGATAAATCATTATTAAATTACAACTTCCTGATATATTTATTTCTACACAATACACAGATATGATAAGGAGGGGAGGTTATCATTTTTTATGAGTTGGTTCCTTGAAACAGTGTTAGACAAACACCTTTGGTCTCCTTTATTCCCATTTCTTTCATTATTTTTTCCATCCTGACCATCTACTTTCCGTTGTTGATATAACTTTCCATGAGGCATCATAATGTTATGGTCTCTTCTATGCTAAGCCATGGAACCGGTCATCATGTTGTGAGGAAGCCCAGGCCATGTGGAGTGGCCATGTGTAGGCGTTCCAGCTGACAGCTCCAGCAAAGTGCATGTGAGAATGAATGAGCTTTCAGATCATTTCAGCCTTGTTTTTAAGTCTTCCAGCTGAGATATCAGACTCCTCAGAGCAGAGACAAGCCATCTTTGTTGTGCTCTGTCTGAATCCCTGACCCACAGAACCATAAAAGATAATATACAATTATCATTGTCACAAGCCACTAGGTTTTGGGGCAATTTGTTCTGCAGCAGTATGTAACCAATATACAAAATCTGTCTGATTCTAAACCCCAGGTTCTTAATCACTATGCTGTGATATCAAAAACCAAAAACAATTCAGAATTGGGCTCCCATTAAGACTTCCCTACTGGGAAAGGCTGTACTGTCTGAAGACTCCAGGGTCTAGTCCACATGACTGGACATTTATCCTGGTAAACAGATGCTACTGCAATAACAGCTTATAGGGCAGTCGTTCAAAGGTTCAGATGCCATGATGCAGGCAACTTATACCTAATCATATTGGAAGCCCTGGCAAGGTGCAGACTCTAGACCTGGCCAAGACGAGGACCCTAAACTGTGTAGGGGTCACACCTGGACCTTAGCACACTCTTCAACAAGTGGTTATGATTTATGCAACATACACGAAATATCTCCTCAATGTAGTTGATCAGAATGCAGTGGCATAAGTTTCTATCTATAAAAGCACTGTGCAAATATGAAATCTTATTAATTAGCATTTAGTTTCCTCAACAATTCTATGTATAGTATATCTGCTTTGTTTGTAATTTTTGGTCCCTGATAGCAAAAACACTAGGAAAGAGACCAATTTGAGGTAACAGAATCTATTTGAATCCAGGCTTTTTGTTCCCCCTGAAGGGAAGAGAAAGCACAAGGTTAGGGGGAGACAATGAACTTCTTTGATGCCATGTTCCTTCTCTAAGATGCACTGACTACACATCCCAGAGAAAAGAGAATGTTTTAATCTGCTGCACAACCAATATTATACTTACTTGATGGAAAGCATAGACTGGCAGTGGGAGATGGACATGGCAGAGAACAGTGTGAAGTTACAGTTCTGTGTTATTTCATTTCCCCCCATAAACTACGCAAAGCCTCTGAGGCATAGACTAACTTGAATTTCTCCTTCTACCTTTCATCCTTCATCCTCCTCGCTGTAGGGAAAAGAAAGCTTTGCAAGGGGAAATAACAAAAACAACAGCTGCCTCCAAATGCTTGGAGAGCAAAACAATTGGTAGTTTTCATATCTCTTAAGGCTAAGCTCCGTTATCTCACATACGAATCAGAAAATCTGCTCTCAGAGGGCACAAAGCCAGCACTCCTTCTGTGACTGACTCTAAAGAGAAAAGGCAAAGCTCCTCTTTTAAGAAGAAAAAGAAAAAGTGAAAAAGCAAGCAGGATTCCAAGTCATTAAATTGTGTATACTTTGGAAAGCACCCTTTTAAGGAAGGGTAAATAGAAAATGGGGAAGTGTGACAAAAATGAAATTGGAGAGATGAAAAACCCTGGGTTCAAGTCTCAGTCCTGTGTTTTACTGACCACGAGACCTTTATATATTTTTATCCTATCTCCTCTCCTCAATTGCCTGAGTTTGGTGGAGATTCACTCTTTTACTCAAGCACACACTCACTCACTCATTTACTTACTTATGGAGTATGCAAAAATCAATCATCACACTCAGTCTATGCCTTTAACAAACTCACAAGTCAAAATAGTTCTCTTGTCTCATCACAGGGCTGTTCTGAGAATCCAATGGACTTTAAAGATATGCATAAATTTCAAATTAACATAGCAAAGTAAGGAATTGTTATTAAGTACTATGACTGGTTATAAATGCATTTTGCAAGACCCTTTAAGTCCTGGGCATTTCAAAAGGCTGACTCAGAGGTCACATGTTCTCCCTTCTCATCCAAAGCCAAAATAGGTCTAGCTAACTGTACACAGCTTCGCATTGGGTCAGGCTTTTCACTTGGTCCTCTCTAACTTTCATATCCTGCAACTCACATGCACCCATCCATAGTGGGTAATAGACGGCCTGCCAAATCTTCTTGGGCATAGCTCTGCTTTGTAACTCCCCTGCTCATTAACATTCATTGTTTCTTGTTGTTGTTTTTTTTTATAAAACTGAGCTTATGCTCAGTTTGGTTCTTAAAATCCTCAACTAGGACATCTGTCCACCCGCATCTGCATTTATACACACATAAGTTAGCCAAATGGTCTATTCACCATTCCTAGCCCTTACTAGTGTTCTCTTATCTCCTTGCTTTCACTCATGCTGTTTCTCCTATTGGAATGTCTTGTTGACCCCAAATTTGCATGTACACATTCTCCTTTCAAGGTCAAGTTCAAATTTTGATGAACATTTCACCTATCCTCATACTGCCTTTGACTGTCCTCTTGGTGAAAGTGATTCCCCTTCCTTTGAGCCACCATAGTACTTTGCATATACCTCTCTCTTAGCAAACAATAATAGTGATGATGATGATGATAAAAAGAGCAGATAACCTATATTGAGACTTACAGTGTGCTAGGCATTATGAATAAACACTTTACATTAATTATCTTTTCAATTCTTTTTTGAAATAAATTTTTATTGATTTCAGAGAGGAAGGGAGAGGGAGAGAGAGATAGAAACATCAATGATGAAAGAGAATCATTGATTGGCTGCCCACTCCTGGGGATTGAGCCTGCAACCTGGATATGTGCCCCTGACTGGAATCGAACCTGGGACCTTTCAGTCCACAGGCCGATGCTCTATCCACTGAGCCAAACCAGCTAGGGCTATGTTTTCAATTCTTGCAAACACTATAAGCCAAGATAATGTTTCCCATTTCACAGAAAAAACTGAGTCCTAAATGAGGTTAGGTAATGAACTTGATTCCCCAAATAGAAATTGTTGATTATGTAGATGGGCTTTGGCATCAGAGACACTTGAGTGTGGGTCCAGATTCTACAACTTACCAGCTTCATGGCTTTATCAAGTAACTGACTCAATGTAATCCTCAGTTTCCTTATCTATAAAATTATATAAGATGATGAATTTAAAACTCAGAGCAAGAGACTGAGCACAGAGAAGGTACTAGAGAGACAGTAGCTCTTATGACCCCCAACTTAAAAAAGCTGTTTGAGGACTAGAATCTGATGTTTTAGTGGACTCCCGATCTCTCCCCACATATTTGATAAATGCCAGCCAAATAAACCAAAGGTATTTGAAGAATCTTTTACTCTTCCAAGGCTATCCTAAAGATATGTGTCATGGAGAAACCTGCATAAATATAGGAATCAAACAACAACAAAATCTCTGTTCTCTGGCCTTAAACATACCCTTTTTACCTTGTTGAAGAAGGAGCAACCTGGAACTGGCCTTGCTACTCCCTCCTTTCCACACACGCAGGCCCGCGTTGCTCTGCTGCTCTGGCTTAATTACTTTCATGGGAGCTTCTTCAGAACTCCACTTAGTGGTACATAACTGCCCAGTTAAATGTTGCAGAGCCTCAAAACCAAAGGTCCACAGCTTATGCCCAAAGCACTTTCTCAATCACTAGTTTGGGAAAGAGTCATTGGAGGCCACCGCAGGGAAGGTGAGGAAGGAGTGAAGACTGGGGAGGTACGCAAAAGCCTATAGGTCCTGTGAAAGCTTTGAGTGTTTATCCTAAGGACTTTGGGAAGCCACTCAAGATTTTAAGCACGAGAAGGTGAAGTGATTTGCCTATGTTGAGCGAGCTTTGGGTAGCAAAACCAGGAGTGGAAAACTGGTTCCCCTGTACTAGTTTGGCACATCTTGATAAACATATTTCTTGGCATGCCTTATCCCAGACATTAATGAGGAAAAATGAGAGCTACTGGCTAGAAAGTTTTACATACTGTGTATGTGTCCCTGTAGGAAGTAGGGAAAGCCTGAATGATGGGTTCGTGGAGGGTCTGAGATTAGTGTATGAGCCAGAACTCCAAAGGGGTGGGAGGCCATGGAGGAAGCTTGCCTTATGTTCCTGGGAAAATGCAGGAGGGAGAAATGGAGCTTAGCCATTAAACTCATTATCAATGGGCAGGGTTGCTGAGGTCCTGGAATGGACAAGAGGACCGGCAATGTCACCCAGTGAAAGACTAGGCTGTGGTGGGGCAGCACTGCAGCCCTAATTCAATGCCTATTTTACTAAGCCACACTGCCTCTCAGTTTGTTTATACCTTACTTGAGAAGTTAGGCCACCAAGCTTAAGGAACTCAACACAAATCAAAAGAAGCTGCAACAAGACCAGTGGTTCTTAACCTTTTGTAACCCCCTGGACCATTTTGGGAATCTGATAAAAGGTATGAACTATCTCCCCCAAGAGATGTATATGTATATGTATATGTATATGTATATGTATATGTATATGTATATGTATGTGTATGTGTATATGTGTATGTGTATATGTATATGTGTATATGTATATGTATGCATATGCATATGTATAAATGTACATGTGTGTATATGAATCTTTATACATATACACACACATATGCATATACACAATTTCTTCATGGGCCCACTCTCTATAACATTTACCCAAGAGAAATTAAGAAATACATGTAAAAAACCTACACACAAATATTTATAACAACTTTATTTAAAAATATTCCAAATTGAATATAATCTAAATCTTAACCAGCTGGAATGGATAAACAAATTGTGGTACATCCTTGCAATGGAATATTTTCTCAGTAATAAAAAAGAACAAACTACTACTACACATAGCAACATGAATGAATCTCAGAAGCATCATGCTAAGTGAAAGGAGTCAGATTAAAAAGGCTATGTCCTATATGAATCCATTTATATGAAAATCATGAGGCAAAATTATAAGGAGAAAAAACATATCAGTGGTTACAAGGCCTGGAATTGGGGGAGGAAATTTCCTACAAATGTGCATAGGAAAATTTTTGGCAATTAAAATGTTCTGTATCTTGATTATAGTGGTAGTTACATAAGTATATACATTTGTCAAAACTTATAGAAATGTATACCTAATAGGTGTGAATTTTACTGCATGTAAATGATACTAAAATAAATCTAAATTTAGAGATATTCTGCATAGGTTTATGGAGAGTACATGGACCAATCTTCAGACCTCAGGTGAAAAAAACCCTGCTCTAGAGTAAACAGATTTTGAAGTGGAAAGTGGAAGTGCCCATTGATAATGATTTTAATGGCTAAGCTCCATTTCTCTCTCCTGCATTTTCCCAGGCTTCATAATGCAAGCCTCCTCCATGGCCTCCCACCCCTACTTATTTCAAAGATAGAAAAATTGAACACCAAGAAAATACAATGCTATCTCCAAGATCACATTCTTCACTAGTAATATTCATTTTTGCAACCAATATTCAATGCCCACTTACTGTATTCTAAACCCCATGCCAAATTCAACACCTAGCCGGGTATCTCTGTTAATAAAAAAATGAGATGTACTGTCTTGAAGATCTGGGATATCAACTCAGGTCTTTGAAACTATTGTTTATTCCCCAAGGACTAGAAGAGATCCAGGGTAGATTAGTTCCTGGATCTTGCTAGAGCACTGGCGTGGGAGTGAGGCGATCTATAGATGAATCAAGGGATCTGCAGGGAAGAGTAATCTTCTGAGGCAACAACTGACATAAGAGCCCCTCCTTTATTGCCCACAATTAGATGGGCAATAGTTGAATTCCTAAAGGACCAACTTCAGCTCCCAACTTATGCAAAGATCCAAAATATCTCCAGAAGCATGGTCTAGTGCAGTGGTCGGCAAACTCATTAGTCAACAGAGCCAAATATCAACAGTATAACTATTGAAATTTCTTTTGAGAGCCAAATTTTTTAAACTTAAACTTCTTCTAATGCCACTTCTTCAAAATAGACTTGCCCAGGCCATGGTATTTTGTGGAAGAGCCACACTCAAGGGGCCAAAGAGCCACATGTGGCTCACGAGCCGCAGTTTGCCGACCACTAAAGCCTTGCACAATGTAAAGTTATTACAAGAGGTTGCATGATAATAGCACAGTTAGGGAGAGAGCTTGAGGGTTAGATAGACCTGGGTGCTAGCCCTGACCCTGTCCTATTTGTGTCACCATGTCCAAGTCACTTAATAGGGTTAAGCCTCAGTTTCCTCATGTGAAATGAGAAAAACTGATACCTATGCCATTCAAGGTTGGTGTGAGGGTTAAACAGAATAATGCATATGTCTGATACATGATCATCTCTTAATAGCAATGGCTGCTGTTCTAAATGCCATCCTCACCAATGTTATCATTCCAGTTTCTACATTCACTTTCAGTATCACATGGAAGATTCTTCCTGATCAAAAAGGCCAGGTTGTAACTTAGTTGCCCGACAGGGCAATTACAGCCTGTTTCCCTTTGGATCAAATCATTGACATTCAGCAGGGGAAGAGTTATGAGTTGCTGAATGTACACCTGAGCCCCCTTCAGCAGTCTGTCAAACTGGCTGAAACTCCAGCCTGTACAGGCCAACTCAGTTGCACAAAAGCCATTCAGTTAAATCTCTGCACCCAGGGACCAATCAATGGCTTCCTGATTAGGGCTCCCATGTTGACAGGCTAGTGCCCAGCTACCTTCTGGGACCTCCCTGACCCTTAATAGCAGCAGTGAGTCTAAGTGGAAGGACACAAGAAGAGGGAGCACACCTGCTGGGGGGAGGAGATATACAGAAATAAATCACAGTATATGCTCAGTGCAGCAGGAATAGTGGCAAACATATATCCAATATTAAAACATTATAAATTATTAATCATTTATGTAAACCTATTGTTTTATGGCCCAAATTGCTAAGATAATATGCCTCAAATTTTTGTCCATAGTAGAAATACATAGAAAATAGGTTTTTCTCTCCATATTTAGTGTTGTGCCATCAGTGACATCCTCCAAAGGTTTATCTGAATCTAGTGGGAGACAACAGGGTGCAAGGCTTTTTTGCTAATTTAAGGGGTAGTTATTCACTATTTTTTAAAAATTTGAAAAACTCGGCTATAATGAGATCTCAAAATTTAAAGATTGAGAGAAAAATTTACCCCATTAAACACCCTACCATAATAAGCACATTAGGACAAACTGCAGGCTACTCTGCTCTAAGAAAATGGACATACCACTGATAACTGGGGGTCCAAGCTGCATGTCCTGACAGCACAAGGGATCATGCATGATCTCTGTCATAATTAAAAAATGAAGAGCCTCCTCTGAGCTCACTGTACACCTGGCTCAGTCTGAGATTCAGCTGGTCTATAGGCTGCAGCGTTTGGTTCAGAAGCAAATAGTTACTATACTAACAGACAAGGATGGAAGGACATTTGCCTACCTACCATATTTCTCTACATCTGGCTATTCCTTTTCATCAGA
This sequence comes from Plecotus auritus, assembly GCF_963455305.1. NCBI lineage: Eukaryota > Metazoa > Chordata > Mammalia > Chiroptera > Vespertilionidae > Plecotus > Plecotus auritus. The sequence goes on from NC_137773.1 coordinate 19,732,594, forward strand.
ATCACTTGGATGAGTTTTCTTAAAAAATTCAGTTCCTGGCTCTGACTCTAGACCTACCAATTCAGAATATCTGGGAGACAGGACTGGAACTAGATATTAACTAGAGCCTCAAGGGATTCTGACATACATTGTCCCTTGAAAATACTTTGAGAAACTTGGACGTGGGAGAATAAACCCATGCTGCATTTTCCACTCAGAGAAATGGCCAGCCTGCAAGGAAATCTTTCAGGCCCAGGAAATGTCCCAGCTTCAACCCCCCAGTTTCAGACTTCAAATTAAACTGTTGAGAGAGTTGCCTACTCGGTTCATTCATACAACTAGGCAATTAGACCTGGCTAATTGCTTCATTCTCACCTGAAAGAAAGGCTGCCACATGACTTAAAATTCAATCACACAAAAAACCTCTCAGGATTTCAGGCCACTTACAGTATGCATGCATATAACCATAACCAATGGATGCAAGACACTGGATGGGGGTGGGGGGAGGATGAGGGCATGTGCCAGGGGGTAGGGAAGGCTGGGGGAAGGTCAATGAGGAAAAAAAGGAGACATATATACTACTATTTGTAATACTTTAAACAAAATAAAATTAAAAAGAAGGAAAAAAAACAGATGGAGCTATTTTTCTCAGTGCATAGGCTCTTTTACTTCATAATTAGGTGATATTGAGCAATAAACTGGAGGGAAGGGTAAGGATCTGTTTCTAATCTCCACCTCACCTACCACCACAAAAGACAGGAATTCCTAGGGTGAAATAATGTTCTGTTGGCTGAAGACCTACCCTGACTCTTTTAATTAAGAAGGCATAATGAATGTAAGTAAATGAGGAAAAATATCAATTTTGTTATAGAAATATTCTTGACACCACTATCATTCATGTTTTTAAGAGTAATTTTTTAACCCAGCCCTAGTCCTTCTCTTTTGAAAATAATCAGCTTGTTCTGTATAACTATGGGTCTGTTTCTGGTGTTTGTTTTTTGGTTTTGGTTTTCATTTGTTTTATTTTTATTTTTTTAAATTCCACATATAAGTTAAATAATACAGTATTTGTCTTTCTCTGTCTGAATTATTTCACTTAGGATAACACCCTGTAGGTCCATCCATGTCGTCACAAATAGCATAATTTTGGTTATTAACCCCTTATCAGGGGTATTATTCACGAATAGCTTTTCCCATTCAGTAGGTAGCCCTTCATTTTATTGATGGCTTCCTTTGCTGTACAAAAACTTTTTAGTTTGGTATAGTGCCATTTTCTTATGTTTTCTTTTGTTGCCCTTGCCTGAGAAGCCATATTCAAAGAGATATTGCTAAGATTGATGGCAAAGAGTTTACTGCCTTTGTTTTCTTCTAGAAGTTTTATAGTTTCAAATCTTACACTTAAATCTTCAATCCATTTTGAGTTTATTTCTATATATGGTCTAAGAAAGTGGTCAACTTTTATTTTTACAACTGAATTCTTTTAAAAAGAGTCTAAGCTTAGATACTTTACTATTATAACTAAAGCATTATTTTGGCAACCCTTTAAACCTACAAGTAAGGCCCTAGCCAGTTTGGCTCAGTGGATAGAGCATCGGCCTTCGGACTCAAGGGTCCCGATTCCGGTCAAGGGCAAGTACCTTGGTTGCGGGCACATCCCCAGTAGGGGGGTGTACAGGAAGCGGCTGATTGATGTTTCTCTCTCATCTATGTTTCTGGCTCTCTTTCCCTCTCCCTTCCTCTCTGTGAAAAATCAATGAAATATATTAAAAAAAAAACACACACACAAAAAAAAACAAAAATCTATGAGTAAGACCAGAGTAGAGGATCTGTAAGATTTTGCTTTGAAAATGTGGTATTGAGACCAGGAGCCTTGGTTTGTAAGAATGCTAGATCTCAGGTTCTAGCAGACCTACTGAATCAGAATATGCATTTATAACAAGATCCCCAGGTGATTCATATGAACAGTAAAGTTTGAGAACAAGTTCTCTATGTTACTGGTTCTCAAATGTGTCTGTATATTGAAATCATCTAGGGAATTAAGAAAAAGTACTGATGGCTAGGCTCTACCCTAGAGATTCTTACTTAATTGGCATTGGGCATAGCCTGGGTATAGAAATTTGTAGATGCTACTAGGTGATTCTATATGTAGTAATGTTTGAAAATCCCTGCTGTAAGGGACTTTGCCAGCTCTCAAACTCTGTGTCTGTGAACCTGTCCGGAAGAGCAAAAATAAGCCACTAATGAAATAGGAACCAACTGGTGATGTAAATCAGTGACACATGCCAGTGTGGACAGTGGCAAACTGGAGAGCGTGGACCCTGAGCAAAGGAGGTGCCAGCATTCAGTCCTTCAGTGTTACCTTTACAAACGGGTGTCCAGTGGAGTCAGTTTTCTGACACTTTTGATTTAAGAAGTTGGAAATCCAAATTTTTATTTAAATGCTTTTCTTTTGTAATTCTGTTTCACAAACTCAATATTCTTTTCTTTTTTAAAAGATTATGCTACACAGGGTGAATAGGATATATGGAACACCAGTTTGACAGAGAGAACACAGATGTATGTATAGAAAAAGTATAATCCCCGCCCCACAAAACATAGGTAGACAGTGCCAAAGGGTGATTTGTTCTGAAAAGAGCATGTGGCTGCTTCAGCGAGGGTGAGGTGGGTTCTCTTTACCCCACTGCCTGAAGGAATTAGGACCACCGCTGCTCTTCCTCTTTCAAAGAGGAAACAAACACTTTAAAATGGCTCATGATCACAGAGAGGCAATACTTTTGGCAGACTGGAGCCAGGCCCTGGAAAACAGCTCCCCAACGAAGTTGAAAGAACAGAGTGTTCAAAGGATACTATGAAGCATGGAAGTGTAGAGGCCAAGAAGGGGGGTGGGGTGCAGGAATGGGCCAGGCTGTGAAAGCATGGTGGCTGACGGTCATCTTCATGAGACAAGAGCATACTGTACTGTAGCAATGGGGATATGAATAATGCAAACTCTACTCCTGGGAGAAGGAACATTCTGAAGGTGATTTACAGTTCTGTTGGCTGAAACAGTTCATTTTAGATGTTTCAGGAGACATCTAGCTCTATTTACATAGATATCTGTTATCTTAGACTAATTGAAATCCCATCCAACCTAAAAACTTTAAAGACTACTGGGAACATGGTCACAAGAGCAGATAGAGGGAGAGTAGTCATTTGTATCAAAGGGTATGAGAAAAGAAAAGAAAAAGTCCTTTAGGAATTATAGGCCTGACTACTAAGGGGGAGAAAAAAGAACTGGAAAATGACTTGAGCTTATTCCAATGAATAATGTCCTTCTAACTCATTCTAATAAATTTGTTATGTCTCTCTAGAGAGACGAGAAGCTATATGAGGACAATCAAATCAGCACATTTATTAACTACATATGACTGAGCAGGGCTAATATAATGTAGCGAAGCTAGAGCAAATATTATGGCTTCTAGTGCATATTCCATATAGACTCCATCAAAGAGCTAGAAACAGAATAAAATGCAATAAACACTTATATTACTCTTGAGCCAACTGTGAATAATAACTTAGAAAGATTACAGTACCCTAAAGCAGTGGTTTTCAAAGTGTAGTCCTCAGACCAGCCATGTCAACATTACTTGGGAGCTTGTTAGGAATATAAATTCTTGAATCAGAACCTGTGGGGTTGGGTCCAACCATCTATGCTTTCATAAGCTTTGGAGATAATCCTGAGGAAGACCATATATTACCTCAGATAATTTTCACAACAATCTATGGAGGTGGACAGGTAGAATTTACAATCCTTATTTTAGAGCTGAGGAACAGGTGATATCATATGTCAAGGTCAGACTGCTCATAGCAAAACAAAGACACCAAGCTTTTACTACTTTGATCTGGAGGTCAAAATTTAAATTTTCTACCAGGAGTTGATTTGGGTTCAGTTGTAAATATATAGGCTTATTTTCTTTCTAGCTTAACAATTATATAAGCCCAATAGAAGGAGTTCAAAGAAAACTAGTAACAATTCATCCATTCAGTGGTGCCCTTTATTTTTCTATCTGAGTGCTTCTACATCTACCCTGCCTTAAAAACTCTTTCTAGTACTTTAAACAATAAAAAAATTTAAAAATTCTTTCTCAACTTTAAAGCCCATCCCAATGGCTACCTGCACTGGGAAACCTGCCCTCCCCCCGCCCCCTGTTCAGGATGTATCAGCTCTGCTTCAGTTATACAGCTTTCCACTTTACCTACTAATACAGCTGTATTTACAAGCCTGTTCCCCACAGTGGGCTGTTAACTCTTTGGGGGAAAATGAACATATCTTACCACCTCTATCACCCCCTAAACTTGCATATAATAATAACTTGGAGTTGGAAAGGAGCAAAGAAAATAAAACACGCCAACTGCTATAATTACTGAGCATCAACTGTGTCATGAGTCCCTTCATATACTTCATTTTGTTTTAATACTCAGAACAATCTTGTATGGTACATATTTTTATCTTTATTTTAAAGACTAGAAAATTGAGACTCAGAAGAAGTTAATAAAATGACCCAATTTTATACAACTGCTAAGTGGTAGAACTGGAGTTGTTGATGAGTATACTCTAATGCCCCTTTTCCCCCCCAACACACACACAGACACTTCTTATTTCATGGCAACAGAACCAAAGCCTAAACAGAGAACAGAATTTTGTTAATCACACAGAGAGGGACTGAAGTTGAGTTTAGAATGTAAACCTCAGGTCACTTAACCAGCTACCCTGGCATCGCCCCTGAGCATCTTGGTAGTAGAAGGAAAAAATGTTTCTGGAATTTCTGGATCTCTTAGAGAGTTGCCTTTATTCTGTAAATGGGTGGCCTGTAAATTTGTTTGAAGAAGAAGCTGGACTCATTTTCTTTTCCAAAGATATCAGAGTCCATTATCTGGCCAGCTCTGCCCACTTTTTGGATGCTGCTGCCCCGAGTTCTTTAGAACTCTTCCTTTCAGATTTCAGACCCCCCAAAAGCCCATTTCTAACTCTGCTCTTTTGCAAGTCTATGGGACTTTTCTTTGAGGCTCCAATCTGGTTCTGTGGCTATTTCTGGGAAGGCATTAGTTTTTTCAGGGTTTGAATTGATGACTTCCTTTCCTTTTCCTGATGAAAATTCAGTGGTGATTGTGAACCTCAGGGACCTCACTTCTGCTCTTGCAGGTGCAGGGCAGTCTCAAGGACTCACAAGTAATAATGTTCCAGTATTGCATGGAGCTCAATTTCAAACCTGAAAATAAACTCAGTGAGTCTGATCACATACATCAAAGTGCTGGTCACACCTGTCACTGGGCAGTGATGGGAACAGGGGTCATAAATGTGTACAGCCTCAGTCATCCAACTGGCTGAGGGACAGCAACTCTTTTTTTCTGGTTAACTGAATGCTAACTCTTTAACTTCTGCAGATCTGTTTGTTACCTAAACATCCCACTTTTGAGTTTTGGTAGTTATAGGCTGTTAACTCAAGTATGTTTTTAAAAACACACAGATATCTTTTTTTAAAATATATTTTATTGCTTTTTTACAGAGAGGAAGGAAGAGGGATAGAGAGTTAGAAACATCGATGAGAGAGAAACATCGATCAGCTGCCTCTTGCACACCTCCTACTGGGGATGTGCCCGCAACCAAGTTACGTGCCCTTGACCGGAATCGAACCTGGGACCTTTCAGTCCGCAGGCTGACGCTCTATCCACTGAGCCAAACTGGTTTTGGCAACACACAGATATCTTAAACATCTGACAATAAGATTCTGTTGAACACATTGTGATATATTACATCAAGGTGTTCTACACAGCCATTTAAGTACAAGTGTGGATATTGACTAACTGGCGTAAAAGATGCTCGTAACATAGTAAGTGAATATTAAAGAGTAAAGTACTTTGCATACTATGATCTCAGTCTTATGAAATCATAAAAACCCAACATTGCAAAATTAGGTTTACAGTTGTTCATATGGAAAATAATATAACTAATAAATAATAATATAAGAATAAACACTGTATTTCATGTACTCATAACTGTAAACCTACTGACCCTTGTATGTATAAAAAGTCTAAAAGGATATATACCAACATATTAACAGGGTTATCTCAGTTATGCAATGATAGTACTTTGATCCCCCATTTTCTTACTATATTTTGTAGTTTTCCACAATAAACATCTACCACTCATGTGATTTTAAAAATACTGTTTTATCACCATTACAACACAAGCCCGTACACATAACCAACAAGCAGTCAAACCATCAGTCCTGAAGTCAGTGTGTTGTATAAAAGCTTCCCAGTAAAGAGATTTCTGTGTGAGGAGAAAGCTACCTTGGATTTTAGTCCCAAATCTGCTCCTAACTACTGCTGTGACTTTAATCACATAGACTTTGGATCTCCGGGTCTCAGTTTACTTCTAAGTAAAATGTGGATAATTCAATTCACCTTATGGCCAGATGTGAAGATTAAAGAATAGGTCTCATTTTAGGAATTCAAAACTAAGAAGACTTTTTAAAAATACACACCGCTGAGCTCCACCTAAGGCCATTCCTGCACAATCCAGGGCTCACAGGAAAGTCCTGAGCTAATTCTCCTGGAGTGATTGTCACGGTGTCTCTCTCTCTCCTGGACACATGGGCTGATGTGGTGTGATACAGAATTAACTTCATTCATTGAAAATATTACGCTCTTAGTGCAGGGGCCTGCAATAGTTACCAAACAGGCTCAAACTGCTCAAGCAGGAGTAAAAATTCAAGAGCACAGTGTATATTTTGGCAAAAGTTAAAAAACAAAACTAAACCAAGAAACTCAAAGGGTTTTGTTTACCGAAAGACAGTGTCACAGTAAATGGAGGCATGAGGGATGCATAAAACTCAAGAAGTTTATCTTTTAAAGGGGCTTGAGTGATCATTATGCCTGACGTCCACCCAACATTGCATCCTCTATTTCTCCATTCGTTCTTTGAATGGTGCTGTGATAACATCTTTTTAGCTTTAAACCTAAATTCTTCCAAATGTCTGAGCTTCTGCCACATGGAGCAAGGTAAGAGTCCCAGCAGATTTTCATCAATAGCTCTAAATTGTTACAAGTAACTCATCATTAGTACTATAGTCACCAAACTTCCACCCGAGGTATAATTTATAAATTAGGGCATATGTTCTTAGCTTATCCCTCTCCGATTTACTTTCCAATCTGTATCCGTTCACGGGTGAGAAAAGGATTGAACTACAACTTACACAAAGAGAATAAGGATCAGGGGCATCTGTCTTGAGAGCTGTGAGGGCTAAAAGGTGGTTGATTACTGTCACTACATAGCACTTTGTATCATCAGAATCAGCTATTATGGCTCATCATTAGCTAATATTCATTAAGTGCCTACTGTGCCCAGGGTAATACTAGACTGTGTGGTGAAAAGAGGGAGATATGAGGCATGATCAAAATCTCATGGAGCCTTGAACAGACTATTCATGCACTGATTCAGTGATTCAAATATTTTTCAGACAACTAAATGCTTGGGATAATACAGTGAAAACAGACAAGGACATTGACTTTATGGAGATTACATTCTGGTCTCTACCTCTGTTGACAGATTTTGATGATTTACTTCCTTACTCTTCAACCACAATAAAACCTTGGTTTAAGGGATCCTTATAGGTCACTGGTCCAAGCACTGAGCCATAACTTACTTGAACGTTCCCACTAATGAAGAAATAACACAGCTGTGAAGTAGACAATATAGTGACTAGCAGTGTTGGCTGTGGGGTCAGATCTGAGTTCAGAGCCCTTCCATTTCCCTGGATGAGTTATCAAGCCTGACTTTCAGTTTCTTCATTTGTAAAATGCTTCGCATACCTGCTTCCCACAACGTGGTGCAGATTTATTGAGGTGATACATGTGAAGCCTCGGCGCAGTGCTTCAGTGCATAGCTGCTGCTGTACCACTCACAGTCACAGTATCTTAAGCATAAATTATCATTATAAATAATTATTATTGAATCCTTCCACATATGGAGAACCTATGAGAAGGGCCCTGACAGCTTCTGATAAGTATGTTAAAGCCCTTCCTAAAATATTTTATGAAATATAAAGCTCCAGATGCATAATCTAGCCATAATTGAGCTTTTGGTAATTCTACCCACTTGACTTTTCTCTCTCTGTTCCTGATGTTTCCTCTAGAATCATCTTTCCTCTAGACTAGAGCATCTATTTCAACTCTTCCTCATTGGAGGAAGTCAAAACTGGCCCCACCATGGTAAATCTCTCTTAAACCACAACAATCATATAAGCATCTGACATTCTCCTACAAATTCACCCTCACACACCAAAGGCCAGGAGTTTTTGTCATGTTGAAATGCATTTTCAATGACACATGTATCAGTAAGTGATTCCATTACACCTCCACTCTCTTTTCCAATAGGAAGGAGTTATCCATAAATTGGGCAGATTTCAGGATACTGATGAGGACACATTTACTGGTAGATGGGATCGTCATGCGTTTACTCAGGGGCTAGCAGACTTATGGTGTGCAGGCCAAACCTGGCTGCCTGTCTTTGTAAATAATGTTTGCTTGGAATACAGCTGTGCCCATATATTTATGTATTATATATGGCTGCTTCACTCTCTTCAGTACAGAATTCAGTATTTGCAACAGACATGATATGACCCTCAGAACCTATTTACCATCTTGCCTGTTACAGAAAAACTTTGCTGACCTTTATGTACCAAGCTTGGCATGTAGTTAGTTCCATGCTGCTGTAGTGATGAACTGACCCGGGACTTGAGCAAGTAGGATGAGCCTGATTTTCTCTCTTTGGCATACTCTCCTTTGCAAATTTCCTCTGGAATGGATAGATTGCAATGGTCTGCAGCAGAATTAAGCATTCTTAACTCCTAGATTATGACACAATCTTAAAGTCACCCAAACTTCACCCCAAACCTGAAAACACCCAGCCTATAATTTGTCTTATTTAACACAACCATCATTACACACACCCTTTGCCTACTTTAAATCTTCCTTTTCATTTTCTCTGCACTCTCTGGAGAAACCCAGTTAAACTGAACTATCATAACTAATATCTTTCCTCAGTTTGCAACCTTTAAAGGTTGTTCAACATGTCTGAGGATGCCTGGACCTTTATCCATCTCCCAGGTGAATGCTCTTCCATGGGGCTTCTCTTGTGACTATATCTTTTGCTTTCCCCAAAAGGGTCTGCCAAGATGGAGTGGGGGAGATCCAGGCCTCCTCAGTGACCATGAAATCCTCCTTAAACATTAGGGAATCAAGGATGTGGGGCTTACAGCTACATTATAGATCATTACAGAAGAGGAAGCTAAAGGTCAGAAATATCAAAAGGCTTCCCCCCATCCCCAGAGTCAGAGCCTAGTCGACTTGAACTCCAGCCTTCAGGCTCCCAGCCTGGTGCTCTATTCTACATATTGTCCCTTTCCTCTTTGGATTCTTAGCAGAAGTCACATTTAACGTTATCATTTCCTCTGCCTTTATTATCAAACTGGCCACATTGCCATCAACATCCTTCCCAGAACCCTTGGCTATTTTTCCCTCTCTGCTTTCCTCTGGCCTTGGAACCTTCCAGAGATACTGCCTTAGGTTTATCTAAATTAAATCTCTTCCCTTGACTGTTTACCTATTTCTCTAAGCGCTATAGTCAGTTGATAATTTCTTTCATCATTTTCTCTTGTGTTTGCAAACGCAAGTAGTATGGCATTGTCCGTGAATCTGAATAATGCACAGCTAGCTTCATCTTAGATGATTATAGATGCTAATAAACAGTACTGATCTCATTATAAACCCCTGTGGGGCGGGGCTCAACTAATCCTTTTCCATTTGATGCAGTGAGAGTCCCTGACTTTGCCTTTGTCTTTCCCAACTGGGAGGAGTAAGAAGGCCATGAGCACAGATGACCTTGCAAGTGTCATCTTGCCCAGGGATGGATGAGTTGATGAGTAGTGAGTAGAAGCTACTTTCCACCAGCCCACTGCCTGTTGCCGGAGGAAAGGTGCTTCTGGATAACTGTCTTCCTCTTCCAGGACATCATGACTTGACTGAGACTTCAGAAACAGTGCTAGGGGCGGATACCAGGGAAAACACTGAGTTCAGATTTCCATTCTTCCATTGGCAGCAGACCTTGGGGTCTTGCATTAGCTCATTCCCAGCATTTGATATCACAGTGACCTAATTGTTTCTGAATATTCCTAATTTTACTTTTAAGCTGACTTGTGGGATATAGAATACTCTTCTCAGACTCTGCACTCCCTAACTCACCTCCTTCAGGCCTTGCTCAAATGTTGTTACCTTATCAGATGACAATCCCCACTCACACACTCTCTAGCTCCCTCATACTTTGTTTTCTCCCATAGCATTATTCATTAGATTAAGAGCTCCAGAGGGCAGGCACTCTGATTAATTAATTAATTTTTTATCGAGGTTATAACATTGTGTAAGTTTAAGGGGTACAATGTGTTGATTTGATCCATTTACATATTGCAATATGATTACCACTGTAGTGTTAGTTAACCTCTATTAGGTCACATAATTATCATTTCTTTTTTGTGGTAGGAATAATTATGAAGATAGTCTCTTAGCAACTTTGGAATTTATAATACAGTGTTGATGTCAGGGCAGGCACTTTAGGCTGTTTTACTCACTGTATTCCCAGTGCCTAGAGACAAGTATCTGGTGAATGAATGAATGAATGAATGAATGAGTAATTATGGAGCTGTTGCTGCTGATTTGGTCTTGACTTCCTTTATCTAATATGACTTTCATAAAAGCAAGGATTATTCTTTCCATTTTCATAAAATGAATCTTAAGATCAGGAAAAAGATCAATATCTCCTCTTCCTCTCTCCTTTCTTTCCTTTTCCCCTTCCTCATTCAAATAACCAACAGTTTTGTGCTTTACATGTATGTGGTAATGTCATATGGCCTATGTCAAATTCTGACTTTGTCTGAATTTCTTAAATGTAAAATCATAGGCAAATTACTTAACTTCTAAAACCTCAGTTCACTCATGTGAAAGATGAGGGGTATCTGGAAGATGTCAAGAGGATGAAATTAGATATATGCATGTACTTAGTCTAGTGCCTGGAATACAGTAAGCTCTCCATAAGTGCTAGGTGCTGATTTTATTATGCTTACATGTTATAATCACTACCGCCACCATCACAGTATCACCACCAGCACAAGCACCACCACCACATCACCATTATAATACTATCACTGCCACCATTACAATGTCACTACCATCACCATCACTACATTGCTACCATCGCCACCACCATGTAATTCATCACTAGCATCATCACCACTATCTCCACTACCACACCATCACATCATCATCATCACCACTACCCCACCACCATCGCCACCCACCGTGACATCACCGTGACTACCACCATCGCTCTGCCAGTGTGTGCCAGGCACTGTGTAAGGCACTGTGGCTATAGAATAAAGATGAAAATAAAAGGCAATGGATTTATTAGCTATGACCAATGGATTTATTAGCTATGATATATATATATATATATATATATATATATATATATTCCTAATTCTTACAGCAACCCCATGAAATGAGTATAATTTCACATAGAAGACAGCAGAACTATGAATTGCAACCATGTCTGCTTGATTATAATATCCTTCATTTTATAATCCAGCAAGTCCAGTCCAGACTCACATGATTTACTGAGAGAGGGAGATATTTATATAACTATTATGTTATAGTGTGATGACTAAAAAAATAGGTGTTATGTGAGCACACAGGAGGGCCACCTGACTGGACTAGGGGAAGGAGTGGTTAAGGAAGGCTTCATAGAGAAAATGTCATGAGGCGAATCTTGGAAAATGAAATGAAAGTAGCTGAGGCCTCATGACTAGCAAATGGCAAAGATGAGCTCCATGACTGCTAGTTCACGCCACTGCATGTTCCCTGTAAACCCCTATCTGCAACATTTGAGACATTTAGGTTTAAAGAAATTTTCTACCTCAACTTACCAATTCATTTTACTGATGTGCAAACTGAGGCTTGGGAAGGCAAAATGGTCATACAGCAATTTAATTTTACAGGCAGTAGTAGAACCCAGGAGTGGAGGGTGGGATCCCCCCAAGTATGGATGGCATGAAAGAACCAACTCACAATAACAAAGTGTGCCCATTTAAAGTATTTTTCAAACCTTTGATTAAGTAACAAAGAAAATCTTTTTTGTGTGTGCTATCTTAAAGACTTCTCTATCAATGATTAATCTTCATACTACACCACTTCCTTTTCATTTCAAACAAAAAGAGAGTAAGAGTCAGGTTCAGAACTCTCTGTAGGCAATGGTTAGAATGTGATATTGCTTTATCTGTTCATTTTTATAGCTTCTGTCTATTACAGGTAGGCGATACTGGCTTTTTAATTTGCAGTGGTTACGTTTCATTTTAAAATAAAATAATTTGATTAAAATGTAATTTTATTTAAAAAAGAAAGCGAAAACACAGATGTAATGACATGAAGACAGGAGAAGGACTGAAGCTTAGGAAACAATGATTCAAGCAAACCTCATGAGAAGATAACTAACTGGTCAGAAACTAGAGGCCATTAAGGGGCACAGGCAGTATTCATCCTGAGGTGACCATGTGGCAAGTCCAGACCAGAAGCAGGTGGAGGGTGGGGTGAGGACTGAACTATTAGTTGCTGGGAGAGCAGACACAGGGAAAAAAGCACATTCCTTTGACAACCTTCTCTATTCATCTCATGGTCTTTGCTTTATATCGCCTCCTCTATATCTTGTCATAGTCACAATTTATCACCTTCAAATGTCATAGAATATTTACTTTAAATTAGTGAACTTTATGGTATAAATTATATATCAATAAGACTTTAAAAATACCATGGGAATGTGGTTTCTTCTGGATAATGTGCTCAAGAAAGCACAATTCTCCCTACTTTCCTCCTTTCTTTCCTGTCAGTGCTTACCCTGACATTGTTGAGACAACCCCATCAGTTCCTTCTGACATCTACAGTCCTGTCCTTGCCATCCATCCCTCATTTCATTGGGTGATGATTAAAAGGGATCAATGCCTCAGGCCTAGCTGGTCTTTGCCTGTCACTGTCCCTCCTCTCCTCTGAGCTTCTCTCTTCCAAGGCAACATTTTGAACTCTCTCTTTCATCAAATCATGGGGCTGATGAGAGCCCAAGATGTTAGCTGAGGCTGGGTTAATGAGCCTCAGTTTCCCAGTGTTTATTAAGGAAACAAAGTAACACAGCAACAAAATGATCTCTCATCCTTTGATTTCTATCAACCTGCAGATAAAAAGGCTGGAGGTATGGCTGGTTCATAGCTCCAGTACCCCTGTCCTCACCTCTACCTCAGGACTCTACCTGCTGAATGTGCATTTGGTGGCAGCATTTATCTATTTTGAAGCCATTGGAGTCCCTGGTTCTGACACCAGGGCCCTGAAACTATTATAAAGTCCCTTACAGACATGATTGCGGAGGCAGAATGCCACGGACCTAAAACACAATGCAATTTATTTCTGTGAATCACCTTTCACACTAAAGACATCACAGACAATGTCTCCGCAGCAGTGCAGAGAGGAACCCAGGAGATGAGAAACAGAGCAGAGACACACAATAGCCTGACTGGGAGACTGTGGAGGTGGGGAGGGAGAAGGAGAGCCGGGGCCTATGGAGAATGAAGAATGCAGGGGCTCCCTGGGCCCTTCACTAGGCAGGCCTGCGGGGAGAGATCATTAGTTTTCCACAGAGCCTTGATGTGCAGGGCAGGTCTCTGGGCTGCTGCAGAATCCCAGAGCTGGGGTTTGCTTTGCAAAACTTGTTTATACTCCTCTTAGATGTCAGGAGCCAGGCATGCAGAGTGGAGCCGGCATTATCTTTTCCCTCATCCCATTTATAATCCACTTACACACGCTGTATGGGGTGAAAATAGGACAGCAGGTCTCATTGGAGGGTTAGAGATTACCTGGTTCCTGAGATGTCCCATTGCTATTATTTTGCCAGGTTGCCCTGCCTAGTAATCAGGCCTATGGAACCTCTCTCTGAAATAAGTAGCATTGATATTTTCTTTTTATGGTTGAGGAAACTGAGGCCTAGAGAGAGTAATTAACTCATCCAAGGTCTATTAACTAGTATTAACAGCCAGACAGTCTGATCGCAGGTCCCTTGCACTTTAACCACAATGGTGACCTGATTCAGTGAAGGCACTGCCAATAGCAAAGAGAAGAGAGAACTGGAAATATTAAGGAGTTAGAGAAAGCAAACTTACTTCCTTTTCTCTGCAACCTCAAATTAGTGAAGAGGTTAGCTGGGGTGGATGAGTGATGGAATGAAGCTAAATGGTTCTAAAAAGAATATGAGCACAAAAGTTAAGGTTTTTCTTCAACATCATGTTAATTGAAATTTTTGCTCAGCCTGGAGGATTCCAACAGTTATTGCTGAATAAACAGAGTGCAAATTAATGGAAACTATTCAGTAACCTCTGCTAGGTATCTACTGTGTGACAAGCTCTGCACTTAGATGCCTGGGCTGGGGGAGAGTGAGGAGGGAGGAGGAAGATCCACAAATGAGCACGAGAAGGTCCTTTTCCCCAAAGGAGCTTTCAGTCTAAGGGAGGAGACAATCATGCATACAAATCATGCTCATGAAGGGCAGAATAATGAGGGATACAATGAAGGGAGGCTAATTCTTGTGGGGCTGTGGGTAGTAGGAAGGCTTAAGATATAAACGTGGATCATCTCTCCAATGGGCTAAAAGACCATCCCAATTCTTAGACGAGCAATTAAATAAACAATAGTGGTAGATGGTAGTATTACTCGGTATACATGTTCAACACTCTAGATTTATAGATCATTTTCACTCCCTCACCAGATCCTAACAACCCATTAAGAATGGCCTCTGCCTCTTTAGAATGTAAAATCCATGTGCCACCCTCCACCCATGGAGATTTATGTATATCCCATTAAGAGGACATATGGACTCAATGGAGAAATTTCTTGGTTCATGTAGAATATACCATCTGCTTAGCCAAAAAGACTTCTCAAAATATCATTTTAAGTATTAAAATAAAACACAATAAATGTGATCATGTTCTAATTATGAAAGCATCTTATAATGTTGAATAAGCTTTTTCAAATATGCCCCTTCTCGTGAAAACATTGCTATGTATCCAATAGAGGTCAGGCATTTATATGACCCCCTGTTTAAGACTGGCTGGTGCATTAGTGTGGGGAGTTATAATACTGTTCCATAGATGTCCCAGAGAGGGAGGACGTGGCTTACCCAGTGTCATACAGCTGGTGGTGATGATCCTGAGGCTCACACCAAGACCTTTTGATATTAGTCAAGTGCTTACTCCACAGCCTGACACTGTCCATGAGCGCATGACCACACGCTATTATTTGCCAATACATTACCATCTGCATATTTTCCAGTTACATTTCCAGGCTGGAAGTATTTATTCATCCCATTACTGAAGGAGTTTATTAAATGAAACTGAACATGCAAGATTTTTCAAGTTGCTATCATTAAGGTTTACTGAAGCGTTTACTACTTTAGTTTGCCATTTTACTTTCCCCAGTCACTTATTTCAGCTTAAATTTCTAAGCACCTTTCTTCTCCCTAGTATCTGCCAATAGATCCAGGCTAGTTCACAGCTCCTTCTCCCCAGAGGGGCATTGATCAGCCAACCTTTCAGCTAAACCTTCACTTGGCATCAAATACTAAAGTCAAGCAACCTGACTGTTCTCCAAAACAGGCCAGCCTGCTAATTACATCTTTTGGACCTTAAGTTTTGGAGAAAAAAACTAGGAGCAGAGGCACAGAGAAAAGAGAAGGAATGGCTCTCTTCTCTGGACTCACTTTAAAACAGAATAAGGTTAGGCAACTTTTCCAAGGCAAGTATCAGGGTAGTCCTCAAACCTTGACTTTGGAAGACTCCCTGTCACAAATCAAGTGTAGGAACATGTTGGTTGGCCTGGTGCTGGTGGGTCTCCTTGATCAGTCCCCATACTCTAGAATTGGATGGGTAACCTTGGACAAGTTTTTCTACTCTGAACTCCAGAGAGCTTCCATTTCCATATGGGCTTTATAACAGCATGGATCTGAGAGGACTGTTGTGAATACTAAGTGAGATTATGCATGAGACATATTTAGCAGAGTACCTAGCATTCATATGATAGTTGTTGTGATTGTTGCAACCTTTTAGCCATGTAGCTTCTGCCTTCCTGCTTCTTTGTCTTTGCACAAGCAGAATAGCCTTTCCCATCACTATTGCCAGGAGGAGAAATCCAACCATCCTTCAGGGATCATCTCAGATGTTTTCTTTCCAAGATAGACTTCCTTGATAACTGCCCCCCAGCCCCCACTTCCAAACTGATGAGCATCTTGCTCTTTCAGCATTGATTGGTAGTGTTCTGACTTTCTCAGTCACATCGTACTTTTTTAAAAAGTTTAGACTAGTTTTCCTTATTTTATTCTGATATCATATTTTAAAAACAAAAGGACGTAGACATTAGCACATCGTACTTTTTATTTGAGGCAGTATTTCAGCTCCCCAAGGTACAGTAGGTGCCATTGCCTTATTCTACCTATTCTTTCCCTTAGAGCTCTAAACTTCTCCAGCTTTCACACTGATTATGCCTTATTGTGATTCAATATCTGTCTTCCCAACAGGGACCTGAGTTGTATCCCCAGGACTTAGCAAATGGCAGGTACCCAATGGACATTGGCTGAATGAATGAATGAATGAATGAAATGTTTGGCCAATCCTCTTTATATCCACAGTGCCTAACAGGCAGTAGTTCTTCAATATTTATCTAAAGACAAATGTAGTGTGTGTAATGGGAGGATTAACAAACTCAGATGTCTTTGGAAGTCATGTGAGTAACCAACATGAGTGGAAAAGCCTGGAGATTATATAATATGGAAAATGAAGAACAGAAAGAGGAGTGTATTCACATGCAATTTTTAAAAGACACTGCTTAAGGAAAAAAAACAGGGCCGAAACCGGTTTGGCTCAGTGGATAGAGTGTGGGCCTGCGGACTGAAGGGTCTCGGGTTCGATTCCGGTCAAGGGCATGTACCTTGGTTGCGGGCACATCCCCAGTGGGAGGTGTGCAGGAGGCAGCTGATCGATGTTTCTCTCTCATCGATGTTTCTAGCTCTTTATCCCTCTCCCTTCCTCTCTGTAAAATATCAATAAAATAAATTAAAAAAAAAAACAAAGAAAAAAAAAACAGGTCTATCAAATTGCTCCTGCCATCTTTCCTATGACTTTCATACTATGAGTCAAATAGAGCAGTATTCATTTGTGAGCAGATGGAGCCTGTGTGTAAGGTATCTCTTCTTTTCTATTTGGGCCTCATATCACCTTTATGAAAGCCCCTGTCCTGGCATCCATGATAACCTCCAACTATATTTCTGCTCAAAATTTGACTTTATGTAATTTCTCAGATGGACAGCAAATGGCAATTTTTCACACCCATGTATAAATGGCCAGTAAGTAATTCTTATATTAATTCTTTTTGGGTAACTTATCAGTTAAAAGTACCAATCCCTTCAACCAAATAGAGGGGTTATAATAGGAATTGTAGCCTGGAGGACAGGGAAATCTAATTGCCAGAGGAAATCTTAGAAACTAGGAAGCCTTGATAATGTGTGTCTTTCCAATCCATCACACACCATCTCCCCACTCTCCAAATGAACTTTCATTTCCTGTAGTGAAAACAGATGTGGACTAAGTAACCTCCATGACTGTGAGAATCATGAAGAAAACAGGTCAATGATCTGGACAGCAGGCTTCACAGAGGAGGTTGTTAAGGGTAAGGGAAGGGTAGGAAATGTTTTCTACCATTAGATTTCCATTTGGAGCCTGGCATTTTTTTTCTTGTTTTGGAGGCAGCCCCTCTGAATATGTTCTGAGCTAACAGAGAAGCTATGGGTCCGGCATGTATAAAGCAGTACTCTGTGTTCAGAAGCAGCTCCCCCAGTTCTCCCAGCACCATCTGATGGAAGACCTCCAAGCCTGTAGTACACACCTGCCAGGAGAAATGGACCAGAAAGAGAATGAGCAGATCTTACCTACTCACCCACCCTACTTCACAGGAGGCACCCACAGGAGGCATTACCTAGTGATTCCTGGTAAAGAACTAGGAAGGAGTATCTAGGTCAGACGCCCTACTCTACCATTACCTGTGTGTGGACCAGTACCTTCCCCTTTCTGGGTCTCCATTTGTTCATCTGTATTAAATACAAGGTGGGGGAGGGTTGGGAGGTGGGATTTGGTCAGCTCAAAGGGCCTTTTCAGCTCTGACCCTTCACTACCCAATGTTTCCTATTGAGGATATCTCTTTTGGGGTATAAGTAACAGGGGATAAAGGATCCCAGGACTTTAGAATTACCTCAGGAGAAACCTGGAAACTCCCTTTGGTTCTGAGTGAAACTGTGCATCTGATTCACTCCTTAACAGGCACTCCCTTAAATATTTTAATTTTTCTAACACAATTGCATAATGAACTATTCTCTTCTATTAAGCTTTGCCTTTTCTCTTGGTTTCCAACCACCCCTTCCCAACACGCATGCATAAGCACACATGTACACACATACAAATGTGCACATTATATTAATTCTAGCCTCCATGCCAGCCACCATAACCCCAATTTGGAATGCCCCACATGCTTCTAGCCAGGTTTTATTTTTCTTGAAAAAACTGAAAACTTTCCCTGACTGCTTCAGCTTACCACAGTCTCCCTCTCATCTTAATTCTCATAAGACTCATAGTTCAGATATCACCTGCCACTCTCCCTTTCATTTGGCTCTGTTTCAGCCACAAGGTCATTCTTTCTCTTCTCCAAATGCCCCATGTCTGTTCCTGCCTCAAAGCCATCCTCTTGCTACCCTCTGCTCCGAATCTTGGCAGGATTGACAAAGTTTCTTCACAGAGCTCTCAGCTCGCATGTTACTGCCTTGATGCCTGACCATCCTTACTAAATAATTTATCCACCACACATTATCCCATTCTTTTAATGTTTTTCTCCTAGCACTTAATTACTATCTAAGTTTTCTTATTAATGGGTGTATCCACAATTCATTTTTCTTCCCACCTACCCTCAAGAGACTATGAACTTCAGGGGAGCAGGGAGAGGTCTTGATGACTTCTCTACTGCTAATTTCTAGAACAGTCCTCAGCACGTTGTGGGTGATGAACATTTTTTTAAATAAATGAATGAAAACCTGCAACCAATCTGTGCCCAGCTAGATTGAAACTTTCTAGAGTAGGGCCTTATCTACATTTATGTGGGAGTCAGTAAATAACCATGGATCATGTCAAATGAGAACACTGCCAACCAATTTAGTCTAGGACTGTCTCAAGGTTAAATCACTCAACAAATCACAAATGGGCTAAGAAGAGAAACAGTAAGCTAACAGACCAGTGACATCAGCAGAAAATGGGTCAAAGAATCAGAAATTAGTGATCAACCAGTGGCCATGGAAAGACTATCTGCTTTGCAGGCTTCAGCTACTTGACTTGTAAATGGACACAGTAATAACTACAGTGAGAGTTAATAGGATAATGAGTGGAAAAGCCCTCTGTAAGTTGCTGCAATAGAAGGTGGAATGGGTGGTTACAAGTTCATTAATCATCTGTGTCATGAGCAAATAGATGGGTGATTGTAGCTGTTTGGGCTGGGGTGTTAAGGTAATGCCTGCTGAATGGGGTGGGTGGAAGAGGACCTGTCACGCTGTCATCCTGTCACCTGAGCACTCACAAATCAAAGTCAAAAGTGGTCAAACATTCTAGAAATCCCACGGAGCTCCTTGGCTCCCCACTTTAGGCAGGCAGATGGCTGGGCTGTGGGGCACTGGACAGGAAGCCAGAAGAAAGGTGAAGGATTCTTGTTCCTCCCTGGCTTAAGTCCTAACCCTAAGCAAAGGCTTAACAGTTCTGGGTATATCATTTTGAAGGAAATCTCCTGGCTGTCAATAGAACTCCTGCAGGAAAATATTCAGACAGGGAGAGAATGGTTAGCTTCTAGAGATACAGAGCAAAGCCTCAAAAGTTTCATTTCCACTGGGTGTATCAGTTCTCAGAAACACAGAATGGCCCTCATTTTACAAATGGGGAAACCAGGCAAGAGGAGAAGCAGTGAACCTGATATGGCATGTTTCAAGACTGAGAACTAGGCCTTGGACTTGAATTTAGCTCTTTGGACCCTCAGTTTTAAAATTATTTCCACCACCAAATGCTCTCTCAGCTTCAAGTCATAAACTGTCTACTTCTGCCACTTTAGCATCTATCTTACCAGAGTCTCATTGTCACCAGTAGGGCCAAGAAATAGTGCAGACATCTTGAATAAACAGTGGATTAGGTACAATACTCACCAGAGTATAAGTGTCTCAAAGCCCCAGATTGCGTTTTTATATGTCTGTGTGTTCGTGTGTGTGTGTGTGTGTGACATAAAGCAATATGTCTCAGAGGCTACTATAATTTCAGACCTACTGGTTAACATTTACGTTGTTTTGGACAAAATGCTTAACCTCTCTGAACATTAGTTATTAAATACTATCACTAGCTTTATATCAACAACATGAAGCAAAACATAACATCTCAATAAATAGTAGGTGCTCAATAAGTACTCATAAAAATGAATTGACCATCACTACCCTCTTGGCTGTATTTCTGATTCATACTCTCTTGTCTCTCTCTATTTCTAGTAATCTCATTAACTCTGCCTGGCTCTGTGAGCAGAATCTTCCATAAGGCAACATGAATATATTTCTTCCATCAGCATCTCTCTATTTTCATTGCACATCCAGGTGAGTCAATTCTATATTACGCCAACCTGTCAGGTGTGCTGTCCAATCTATGCTAAAGATAGCCATAGGAACACTTAAGATACTCTATCTTCTCTTTGGGCAATGGACTTTTTATTCCCATAAGGGCTCTATTCCCTTCCCCATATTAATGCTGGAGCCAGAGGGGTTTACTTACCACATGCAGTCTCTCTTATTTCAATAAAAAAATCACTGAGCATTTCATGTCTCTACACCTTGTGGTTCTAATGCTGGAAATACAGTTGTGAAGGAGATAGACATGTTTGTAACTTAACTGAGCTTACTATCTGGTAGAAAAAGATGATGGGCAAGTAATTATACAAGCAATTGTTAATTTGCATTGTTCTGAGTGCTTCCAAGGAGAAGAACATGGTGTTTATTAACTAATATGAAGAAGAACCTAACATGAGCAGGGAAGTCAGGGCTCCCTACAGAGGGCACACTGCAGCAGAGAGCTGAGGGATGAAGAGGAGTTAGCAGGTGAAGAGGGAAAGTGTGGGTGGTGGGTGGGGGTTGTTCTGGAGTCACAGGGACCGCATTCCATTGGACCACATAGGCTTTGCTAAAGGGCTAGGATAATTGCAAGAAGAGGATATCAGAAGGCTCTAGGGAGGGGGAGTACATGATCTTGGACTTCAGAGATTAAAGGTTTTGATCCCATTCATATTTTACAAATTAAAAAGTAGAATTCAGAAAAAGGAGAAAGGGCTTTCTCAAGGTCAAGCTAATAAGTGGCAGCCAAAGATGTGAACTAGATCATCCATCTCCAAGACTGGGCTCTTCTTCATATCACACATGCTTCTCTCTGCTCCAAGCTTCCTTTAAAGGGGTGAAGGTCTGGATCTACCCAGGTCAGGTAAACTCTGATGACCTGAGTCGGGGGGAAGGAGGACTCTCCATGCAGCTGCCTGTTAGGAGGTCACTTGGCCTCACAGGGGAAAGCAAATAAACTAGAGTGTGGCCAAACACTCCGAGAATGACCATCTACCAGGCTAAACCATTTTATCACGCTCAGGGATCAGCCTTTAGTGTGGTTCCCAGAATCTCTTTCCCACAGTTAGCTGGGGGAAGACAACTTTCCCATGTTGGGGTAAAGAACCAAGGACTCCTGGTGCATCACTCTTGCCAAAATTGACTTCACACAGGAAGAGGTGGGTAAGCAGACCTTAGCTATGACCTATAATGAAAGCAGTTTCTCACAGAGGCAGGTTTCCCAACTTCTCCTGGGAGACCCTTTTCTTCAAGATGGGCCCTGATGGCTTCTGTCCAAAGTAGCTCTTCCACTGGCAGAGGAGAAGGAAGAAACACCCCCACCCCAATGCCACAAACTCTGCCTTTCACAAATCAGCCTTCCCTTCTGGAATCCTGCCTGACTACCTGCTAGGACCTTACTCCCAAGTCCCAAAGATACAAATGCACCATGCATGCCTCCTTAGGAGATTCTGTCCCCTTGCCACCCTCCTCTCTTCCCCTGAATCTCAGCATGAGCTCACAAAACCCATTATTCCCACAGCACATTGAAGGGGGTGGCTTCCACCCCTAGAGCCCCATGCCTCCTGGTCTTTCTCAGGCACCCTAGAGAACACATTCCAAAGCTCCCTTCCTCACAGCATGATTCTAGCTATCCAACAAAGTTTCAGAAAGCGTTTTGAAAAGAACAAGGCTGATCCAAACCCAAAACATTTTTATTTAAAAAGAAAAAAGGTTTTGTTCATCAAACCCACTCCCTTCTGCCCACTCCTCTCACTTATGGAAATCTTAATTATAAAAGGATTCCCAACTCTGGAAAGGCTTCCCTGAGAGGAATCCCTAAGAATCGCTCTTCCTTTCAACTCCAGAATATTTTTCTGGTCCAAGTCAAGGCACTATCTGTAAAAGGAGTTATGCCACCCACCTCACAGGCAATCTATATATATATAAAAGGCTAATATGCTAAGCGTCTTTCCCTCCTTGTCCAGGTAATGATGTCACGTAGCAATGCCTGGCTTCCTCTCCCTAGCGACGACTAGCCTCCTTGCAGTTTCTTCAGCGGAGGAACACAACTTGTTTTATAGCCAAGTGCAAACACTTTACACTGTAACCAAATGTCTGTTAAGTGTTTTCCTGTGCCTCATCTCATTTGATCCTCACAGAAGTCCTGGAGTAGGTAGACAGGAGACTTGGTGGAATCCTATTTTCTTTTCATTAGCCAGAAAACAGAGATTTAGAAAGCTTAGAAACTTAACCCGACTGAAAAGAAGAAATGGTGGACCTTGAAAATGACTTCAGGTTTTCTCACTGCACAGAATATAGTCAAATACTGCTGCAGTTAAATATTTTACCCTTTGTTCTCCCTGCGTGAACTACAATAATAATCTGCTTCGTGTGGATATTTACTGCTGTGTTGCTGACAATTACCTGAAAGAGAAGTTGGGGTGCTTCACTGGGCTGGGAAAAGTTTAGTTAAATCACAAAGCATGTCTAATTAAGCAAGTTTGTTCTGTATCTGTAAAAGACTAAGTTGAGCATTATGGTAAGCAAAATAAACCAGTCAGAGAAAGATAAATATCACATGATCTCACTCACTTGTGGAATATAATGAACAACATAAACTGAGGAACAAAAATAGATCCAGAGACAGAGAAGCATCTATCAGACCGTCAAACCTCAGAGGGAAGGTAGGGGAGGGTGGGGGTAAGGGGGCAAGATCAACCAAAGGGCATATATGCATGCATGTAAGCCTAACCCAGTGGTTGGCAAATTCATTAGTCAACAGAGCCAAATATCAACTGTACAACGATTATTTCTTTTGAGAGCCAAATTATTTAAACTTAAACTTCTTCTAATGCCACTTCTTCAAAATAGGCCAGGCCTTGGTATTTTGTGGAAGAGCCACACTTAAGGGGCCAAAGAGCCGCATGTGGCTCGAGAGCGCAGTTTGCTGACTACTGGGCTAACCAATGGGCACAGACATCAGTGGGGTGAGGGCATTAGTGGGGGTAGGTGGGTGGAAATGGGGGCATAAGGACACATATGTAATACCTTAATCAATAAAGAGAGGAAAAAAAAAGGCTAAGTTGACCCTCACATGCATGATACATATAAAGCTCTTGCTGGTACCAATTGCACGCATGTGTTTCCATCTGTCATTGTCGATCATGAATTTGGTTGACACTTCTATTATAGAGAAAGGGCAAATAGCAATATTAAAATATTCCTTCTAATTAATTTCCTTTCAATGTGCATGAATTCCTGCACCGGGCCACTAGTTTATAGATAAAAAAGGTAAAGAACCTGGGCCATGACTGGAATCTAAGTTTGCACTCAAATACTCTCTAGAATTGCTATTTTATGGAGTGACTGTTGTCTTTTTAGCTCCATCTAGGCGGGGCATTCTTCTTATGACTCTGAAAACGCCTGGCTAGAAACAGCAGACCCTGAACCCAAGGCAAACTGATAGGAAAGGGAGGCTTTAGCTGGGCATCTCCTGCCAGTGTTCTCACTACAAATGGCTGCAAACTGGTCTCTATAACCAAAAAAGGCAAGAGGAACATTCTGTTTGTCCAACTTCATGGACAGCAAGAGAACACCGACCATCTATTCTCAGAGAACATGGGTAGAGACTCTTGGTCTGGCTGCTAAGACAAAGTAGTAAAAAAGAAAACCTTCATTGACCTCCCCTGCCAATGCCTCATCCTACAACTTCATCTCCACCCTCATTGAAGGACAACTCCTCACTTAACACCTGGAAAAACATGAGAGGGCTTAGAAGGAACTGAATTTAAAATTTCCTGCATCAGAGAGATGCAGGCACAGCTGGAGGTCAGAGTGAAGGCAGTTCATACATCATTTGGAAACAGTGAGTAGCACTTCTAGATGAAAGTGCCCTAGGCTCTAGGGCTCAACTCAGCCACTGATTTGTTGCATGATCGCCACCAAGTTATTTTCCTTCTCTGGCCTTTCGTTTGCCTAAATTAAAGATGTAGGGGTTGGATAAAATCAAAAGTGACATGAAGTTGGGTGTATTTGGTTCAGCTGGCAAAATGTTTCAAAATATTTGAAGCACTTACCAACATTAAACAGTTAAACATTGTAAAATAAAACTTTAGGTTTTCAATTTCCCTTGAAACATCAGAAGGTTAGGCATTCATACCTGGCCACAGGAGGCTGGGGGCCAATAGTGATCACCCCCATTTAGTTGGGATATATGTTCTTCAGTTCCCACGGTCCCCATGGAACCCTCTCAGTCTCCCCAACATTGAGGCTGTCTTAGATGTCCATCATTTATCATTACTCTTGTTTTTATGATACCCTCTGGGTTCACCGGGTCACATCAGTCCAGCCCCTGTAAGCATTTGTATTTGAAACTCTTGACCTGGTGTTTCCTGTTCTGGAAGTCGACTGTAGAGTCAATGCCTGCAGTCAGATATCAGCTCTACATACTTACTAAGCCTTGTGACCTTGAGCAGCCTCCTTAACCTCATCTAGCTAATGAGGAAGGAACAGTCCTCAGTATGGTAAGGACTAAGCTGGACAATTATTAAGAACACTCAGCCTGGGATCTGGAAAACTCTTGTAAGGGTTTAGAAAACATCAATAATGGTTGTTAGTAACATTCTAAACATTTTAAACATTATGACACTGATTTTTACAACATTTTTTTTCAATCTCTATCTAATGACACAAGCCCCAGTATCCAATGTTCCTTTTTGAAAGATTTCACAGAATGTTGTCTGAGATGATGTCATGGATTCCTCACAGCTATAGAGTTCTATGACCTTCAAAAGGGGTCACAAGGCAAAAACACAGAGGGGCCAGGCAAGTGTCATGCTGAATACACTGGGCTGAGAAGCCCTGAATTTTTTGAAGCACTGGGATACTCAAAAGAAACACCACGGTAGTCCAGCATAAGCACTCAGGCTGGTCATTTGAACCAAAGTAGATCTTCTAGGATGGAGGAGGCTATGGAGGGTTTGGGGGATGGGCAAGAGGGAGTCTTGGAAAGAAAGCTACAAGGAAGCAATGGGATTTGGATAAGGCCTGGAGGGATATTGGGAGCTTTGCATAAACTGAATTCTGGATACATTCATTTTCATGTCAAAAGTCATTTTCCACTCTTAAATCCCTTCACCTCTTCTCAAGAAACTTGTGTCTTAGCTTCCAAAAAGCCATGGCCTCATTTATAATGTGAAGGAAGGTGATGAAAACATCAGTTTTCTAGGCTGGTGAATTTTTATTTTTATTTCTTCATTGGAATGGTTTAACCTTTGCTTTCAGCACCTAACATATTGCTCAAATAAAGTGAAGAGAAGGGGGCAGGGCAGGGAACTACAACAAAATCTTTTGGGAATGATTTTGCTGGTGGAAAAATATACTTTCAGTCATTTTTCAGGGTGTCCCTATATTTCTTCCTTGAGTATGAGTGAAATATGTCTCTGTGGTCTGTAGCATCCTTCTTAAGCTACACCTTAAAGTCATCAGGCTGTCCTGGACTCTGCTATGTGTCCAGAACTGTATAAGGTTTGGTTGGGGAGATGCAGAAAGAGTAAGACATGGTCCTGTCATTGGAGAGGATTCAGGTCAGACTCTAGAGAAATCATGAATATACAGAAAGCAGCCCTGCCTTGGTTGGCTGGGCCTCTGAGGATTCCTCAAAGAGGAGGGGCCCAGACAAGACCATGGTCTATGAGTCCCTAGGTGATTTGTCCCCTGATCATCCAACAATTTGGGCCTCACTTCT
Organism: Plecotus auritus; assembly: GCF_963455305.1. NCBI lineage: Eukaryota > Metazoa > Chordata > Mammalia > Chiroptera > Vespertilionidae > Plecotus > Plecotus auritus. Next base: position 19,759,149 of record NC_137773.1, read on the forward strand.
ATTTCTTGAACCTTCCCAACCTGGACCCACCTAAGAACATTGAAATTCCCTTTGCCTAGAATGTTCTTCCCCAACATTATCCCAGAACTGATTCTTGCTTACTGTTTGCATCCTAGCTCAAATATCCCATCTTCCTCCAGGTCCACCCTGAGCATCTTAACTAAAGGATCCATCCCTGCCCAGTTTTATTTTCTCCCTGCCCTTCATTATGACCGAAAATTATCTCCATTATTTACCTGTTGACTTGGGTGCATTTTCCCGATCCAAACAAGAGCAGGGATTCTGTCTATCACCATTGCATCCTGGCACAGTACCTGGCACATTGTGGTGCTCAATCCACATTTGCTGAATCGTTCTTGAAAGGTGTGTGAGCCTAGACTGAGTCCCTTTCAAGCCCAGACATACCCTCTAGTCTCCATCTCCCAGGCACAGAGCATTTTCTGCCCAGGGGAATGGCTCTGCACCAGAGAGGGTGCCCCTCAGGGGACACAGGGAAACAGAGCGTCCCTGTCTGAATGCAAACACCACCCAAACCCGACCGCTGAGCAAATTGTTTTTGATTCCATGTGGCACCTGGCAGCCAAATAGATTGTAACAGCACAGCGGAAACTGTCCGCCGCCTGGTAATGAATTAGTTGTTAGCAGAGGTAGCGACACTCACAATCCCATTTGCGATCTGCAGGGCTCACAGCTGCTTCTCATTTTCATAATGGAAGAGAAGAGAAACAAAGAAAAGATGAGCCCATGCAGGGAGAGACCAAGGCCATGGGGAGTTAGTCTCCACTGCGATCAGCTTAAAGCTTGGAGAGCAAGCTGTGGCATGGCCAAAAAAAATTATCTTTCATCTATAAGTTCACCAAAATTATTTAAACATCACAGAGCAATGTCCCTTAGTGGTTAAGTGCAGATGAGTCAGACAGGGCTGAGTTTCAGTCCTGACTCTATCAGTATTCTCTGTGTGACCTCAAGTAAGCTATTTAACCTCTTTGTGCCTGAGTTTCTTCATCTATCAGATGGGTATGATGACAGTAACCACCTCCCAGGGCTGCTATAGAATGTGAACAGTTGACAGAGCCGAGAGAACCACAAGTGCTTATGCCACTGGAGTTGCTGCTGTTGCTGTGACATTAGTATTAGTATCACTGGCAGCAGGAGCATTTGAGCTTCACAACATCCCTGAGATGGGCGGGGCCAGGCTTATTATCCCATCTAAAAAATGAGAGAACTGGAACTGAGGCCCAGAAAGGGGCAGTGAGTTGCCCAAGGTAACCCAGCAGAAGGCCTGAATGGTGCTCATCGCAGTGTGAATTCCAGAAGGCTGCTCCTTTCATACAAATACCACCTTCAAGCAAAGCAGAAGGTTGGGGACTTTGAATTCACTCAGCTCAAAGCCTCAGGATGTTGCCCCAGGCTAGACTGAAGTTACAGATACTCCCTCAGAGCTGGTGGGTGTCACTCAGTGTGCTGGCCTGCACATTTCTCCTCTCTAGAGTGTACTAACCTGACTTTTAGGATCAGCGTATTCTTGTGTGTTCTTCCTCATCTGTGTTGAAAAGCAGGTTCTGAAGTTTCTGATGCTCATAGTGAACACACTGATGCGATGAGGTCAAATAGTACTTCCCTGAAGCTGTTAATGTTTTAAGTTCCAACTCTCCTCTTGAGAAGGTACTTGAAGCAAGACTGAGCAACTGGGCTGAGGTATGAGTTGGCACTCTCCCCATACCCCACCCATCCTAGAGGTCTGGCCTCCGAGGTTAAGGTGAGTCCTGGACCAAATATCTGAACCTCGGTCCTGCAGGAAGAAGCCCAAGAGTGCGAGGTCCACTGGTAGCTGTTCCAGGGAAGACAATCACTTGTTAGTTTAAGTCCTGCCCTCCTGGCACCTCTAAGAGAACTGGTGTTCTGGAAAGATATCCCCCAAAGGGACAGCCCTGTCAGATGATACCAGACAGTCATTCACCCCCTGGACTGCAGGAACAGATGCTTCTTATTGTGAAGCAGGAATGACTGGCATAAAGACGACTCAGTCGAAACAAACAATGATTCTCATTAACACAAAACAGGCAAACATGACCCTAATGAGAAAAACTGCTGTGAATGTTTCTGTTGGCAGACAACAGACCACTCTCCATTGGTCCAAGAACTGCTAATGAAGTTCTTGAGGTGCGGAAAACTTACTCATTCTTTGCCCATCGACTCTGAAGACCAACCTACCCAAGGTCATGTAGCCATTAAGTGGAAACAGGAAGATGGATGTCAGCTGATTGAGAGACTGGGCCAGGGGCACATGAGGAAGACCAGCAGATGGATGGGCTGTGGGGGGAGGGAGAAGGAGGCATATGGGGGGTGTCTTATTTCCTGGATAGAGGTGGTGTCTTTGCTATGATAGGAGATACTGGGTGAGGACCAGGTTTGGAAAATGGCCAGAAAAACTGCAGCCATTAGGAAACACAGGAGTTAACTACTGCTGGAAGAGAAGGAAACATTTAGCCCAATGGTTTGCCAAAAGTGGTGGCTGGACCAGTAACAGTAGCAGCAGCAGCATTTGGAAGTTGTTAGAAATGCAGATTCTTGTCCCCACCCCAGAATTACTAAACCAGAAATTCTGAAGTGAGGCCAGCAAAGCAGTGTGTTTAGCAAGTTCTCCAGGGGGTTCTGAAGCACACAAGAGTTTGAGAAGCTCTGAGCCTGTACCCCAGAAGTGAGGGTTAGGACAGTGGGGTTGCAGAGGCAGGGAAGCAAGAAGGCACTGGTTTAAAGTTGGAAGCACCTCCATGCCACAGATTCCTGGGGGTACAGGACATGATGTAAAGGAAGAAAAGGAACAACCTCAAGTCCCCACCAGTACTAGTCTCTCTTCTAGAATCTTCCCTGCACTGGTTCACTAATCACTCCAACAACCTCATGGTGTAGTATATCTTGCCTCTCTGCAGGTGAGGAAACCAAGGTTCTTCAAGTACAGTGAAGGGTCACGAAGCTGATAAGGGAATGTCATGTATGACTGAGTTCAAAGCAGCTGATCTGCACTGTGCCTCCATACACCCTCTCTGAATTCAGTGTGGTCCTAGGCAAATAAGATTGTGTATGTATTCAGAAAGCATGGGCAAGTTCCTTTCAACATGTCAAACACATTGATGTGATGAGGTTAAATAGTACTTCCCTGCACAGGTTCTGTGCACACAATGTAGGCATGACAGCATTGCTCCTGCTGAGCCGACTTTGCAGAGTTCCCTTGCATTGGGCTCCATAGATCAGCAAAAATTTAAAGACATGTCAGGGACTTATGTAGGATGTTAATTTTTGGTATTTTTATGTAAGGGTATTTTAAAACAAAACAGAACATCCTGTGATCTACCATTATCATATTTCATAATAGAAAAGGCACTTCAACAGCAGAAAAGAAAAAGCACATAATCACAGAATAAAGGAGTCCCATAAAATATGCATTTTGCTTTACTATGCTGGCTTCAGTTTTCTGATTTGCTGCAGTCACAAAAGTATGTCTCCAAATTATCTGTATAATGCAGTGATTCCCAAGCATGGTTCCACAGGCTGGAGCCAACGTAAAAGTTTTCTTAATCCTAAAACCCACTTTGGGGAAGTGACTACAGTACAATTTACAGAACAATTTAGCAGCAATCTCACTGATTGTCTCCATCACAGGGCAGGAATGCTTATCGCCATGGTGCAAATAAAGAAACAGAGACCCACTGACCAGTTTAGGAGTCAAGGCTCAAACCCAGGCCTGTTGGATTAAACCCAGTGACCTTTTTGAGCACACGAAAGTCCCTCTCTTTAATTTCCACAGGACTGGCTTTGTTTAATAGTGTTGAGTGACTATTGCTAAGTAGCTAATAGGAAAGTTGGCTTCCATCCTGGCCATTCTACATCACAATCACAGCTAACGAAGTTTCATCCATCAAAGTGCCAGTTATGTCCCTAAAGAGACCCTTCAATGTACTGTGAGCTGAATATGTTCCAACCAGATCAGGAAAGGCGCATGTGTTTGGAGTGTGAGAAGGGTAGTATCTAAGAGGTCCAAGCCTGGCTCCTACTGCTGGCCAGGAGAGAAAGTTGTGGTTTGGATTCCAGCTACAGGAACAACCATTAATTCTTGATTTATAAATAACATCGACAGCTTTCCACATTATCATAGAAAACCTGTTTCTGGTTTGAAGAAAGGAGAAGTAGGGATTACCCATATCCCCCAAGCTTTGCCTTCTCGTGGAGGGAAATCAGTTGCAGTTGATTCTGAACAAGGAACACATTGAGTAGCCCGTCTAAATTCCACACAATGAAATATCAGAGGGGACCAGTGCCCAGCATTGGGCCAATGAAAAGGATAGCCTCAGCTGCCATTGACATTTTGGACCAGGTAATTCTTTGTTGTAGAGGGTTGTCCTGTACATTAGAGGATGTTTAGCAGCATCCATTGCTCCTACCTAGGTGCCAGTAGTATCCCTCTCAAGTTGGGACAATAAAAAATGTCTTCAGACATTACCACATGTCTCCCGGGGAAGGGAAGGAGGCAAAATCGCCCCCAATTGAGAACCACTGCATTAGACTGAAAAGAGAAAGGAAAAGGTAAATCATTTTGGCAATTGGGTGAGTTGGCATTTCTCTGTAAGAAAGCATTGCATACACTTCCAATAAACTGCTAAGCTCTGGAATTCAATTTGTCCCATGGGCTGTACCTCAGTTAAGTAAATAGTGGAATCCTTGAGAGATCCTAAACTGACATCACTAAAACTGAATGTGTCTGTTCACTATTTATCCAAGAAGAGCTCTGCCAAAAGATAGCAAACATTTCCCCGGACATCTATCAACTACCAGGTGGGTTAATGGGTGATCTTTGACTCTGAGGACAATACTTTCCTCCAGAGAGCCATAAGATGATACTCTCACAGGTCCACTGGAGTTACAATTGGGAAACTATATATTTTAATCATCAACACAGGTTGTTGGCCGCCGATGCACAGATCTGGCACTGGGTACACAGATAGTCAAGTATTGTCAGAGAATCCCTCTAAAGAATCATCACCACCTTCACTTCAAACCTAGTGCCATTTAGAAAAGCATACAGTGGGTCAATTAAGTGGACAGTTTGCTCCAATTCTAATGAATTTGTTTTTAGGAGAACGCTAGTCTCAAATTAAATGAATGAGCTATGCAAGCAGGCTGGTCTGAAAGGACCATTCCTAGTAGATTGGTTGCCTTGCAGAAACCTGCCTGGAAGAAACTGTACCCTGTAGAGAGGGGCCCTCCCAGCACAAGGTTCCTCAAAGCACAGACTGCGGACCCTAGCATTACTATCATTTATGAAACTTGTTATAATGAGGATTTTTAAACCCTATGGCAGGAACTATGAGTCAGCAAATCTAGATTCCAACAATCAACATTTTTATAACCTTCCTCGCTTCTACTTACTTAAGTTTGAGAAGACTTCTGTGTGTTTTTTCTAATATTTAGAAAAAATAATTTTATTGATTGCAGAAAGGAAGGGAGAGGGAGATAGAAACATCAATGATCAGAGAGAATCATTGATTGGCTGCCTCTGGCATGCGCCACACTGGGTATCAAGCCAGCAACCTGGGCATGTGCCAATGGGAATTGAACCGTGACCTCCTGATTCATAAGTCGATGCTAAACCACTGAGCAACACTGGCTGGGCCTAAGACTTCTGTTTTAAAGAACATTTACTTTTCAGAGCTCCTCATCTTTGAGAAATTAGATTTTGGAGGAAACTAGCATGTTTGGTAAGAGTTGTTGGTGACTAATAATCATTCATTCATTCATTCATTCATTCATTCAACAAATAGTCATTGAATTGCCTGGTATATGCCAGGTACTGTTCCAGGTACTAGGAAATCAGCTATTATGAGGACAGTCATCTACTATATGCCTGACACTATGCCTTATTTTACTTCTCATAACATCCTTATGTGATAGGTGGAATCACTCTCATGTCACAGGAAAAAAGCAAGAGGCTCAGGGATCTTGAGGGAACCTGCACAGGGTCTTGAGGCCAGTAAATGACAGGCCTGAAGATCAGATCAACACGGGTCTGCTGCCGTACTCTGTGTTCTTCCCACAATCGCAACAACAAGAGCATAAAAAGATAAAAGAAAAAAAATGTTCAAAGCAGCCTGAGTTCAGTGCCAGATGAGTGGTCCAGTTGCTGAATACTGAGGGTGTTCAGCCCTGAATGAATCATTGCAGGCTGTCGTGGAGGAGGAGGCGTTTGGAGGAAATGGTGAATTGCCTGAGGAAGAACTTAGGAATTCAGACAGAGAAGAAGCATTTGGGGAGGGGAGATCATATAACAAGGAATGGTATCTATTAAGGCACGGGGTAGGGGTGTGTAAGACTAATTTTGGGAACCATGAATAGGCTGAGCTGGAGCAGAGCCAAGGTATTAGAGGGGAGTGGGAGAAAAAGTACCAAAGTAGGTCGGAAATGGATTATGGAGTGCCCTCTAATATACACCTGGATGTCTGAACTTTAACCCATAAAATAATGGGGAATCAATGGGAGATGACATATAAGAGAGATTTGGAGAACAAAATGGATCAGGCAGTGTTTGTAAAATAAATAATTGGGAAAGGAAGACCTAGATTAAGAGAATCTGGTGGAAGGTGTTTATTTATATGGGAGAGTTACTACAGGCAATTCATTAAGTAATGAGAATTAATACCTAACATCTAAGGAGCTTTTACTATGTTCCAGGCCCGGTGCTTAGCAATTTACATGGATTAATTAATTTGATCCTCTAAAGTTTCCTCTACGATAACATTAGGGTTGCTCACAAGTCCCTAGCTGCCCTCCTGGTCACATGCTATAATTGCACCTCCCTACGCCTTTCTGAAGATCTGCCTCGCCTTGGGACTTGCTTTGTCCAAGTCCTGTGGGTGGAAGTGATGTGTTACCTCTGGCAAAGCTTTAAAAGCCCGTGTGTTGTGTCACATATTTCCCTGCCACAGTGGTCATGGAAGCGTTTCTTAGGAAGGAGCCTCTCTAAACCTGGGTGAATATGAGGAGCAATGTCCCTCTGCCATCTGGGGATGGACTCATAGCACGTGTGAGGAATAAACTCCTGTCATATCAGCCCATTGCAATGTGGGAGTCCTCGCTGCTTCAATGTAACCTGGCCTGTCCTGCTGAAATAATAAACCCTCACTGATTAAGAATGTGATCTCTGAATGTGGTAACCCAAGTTAAAATTCCCCACACCATGTACCACATTTGGTAGATCACAACCTTTCTGAATAACCTCATTTACCTCATCATCGAAATGGGAATTACCACAGTGGCCACCTCGCAGGAACACTGTAAAAATAACGACTTTACAGGCTACGTCCCCCAGGCAGTTTTCAAAATCTTTTATGTGTGTTACCTGATCTGGTCCTCACAATGACCATTTTGCAAATGAGGAAACTGAGGTGCAAACAAGTTTACGGCGCTTGGCTGCGATCACGCAGCTAATAAATAGCAGGGCCAGGATTCAAACCCAAGGCAGTTTAATCCCAGAGTCCCCACACTCATCCTCTGACAGTGCATGGAAGAACTTAACTCCCAGCACACAACTGCAGTCATTTTCCCCATTAGGCATGATAAGCATAGTGTCTGGGACCTATGATCTTTTGAAGGACCTACAAAAGGATTTCTAACCAGAAAAAGAAATATATTATCTCTGAAATAGTAAAGACAATGTGGAAAATCAAATTAATAAGTACTTAAATATCTATAAAACTAGTCATTATGTCAACCAGTCCACAACAGCACCACTCAGCTGACATACATTAGACTTCATGTGAGATGTGGTTACACTGATATCTGTAATATCTTTGACACAACGGGGAAGGTAAGGCTTGTAAAAGTGCCTAGAGCCTAGAATGTGCCTTAAATGACCCCCTGAATACAGTTCAACAAATATTACTTTTCATATAATTTTCACTATTGTCCTTAGCTATGGCCAACAGAGACACATCTGAAGCTCTTCAAAATTCTGCAACAAAGCAAAGATTGGCCCCTTGAGCCACTCCCAAAGGGCTGTCAGCAGCTCACAGCTGACACTGGTCCTTCTCCAGGCTCAGACTGAGATTCTCGTCTTTGCCCACAGTGATCTAGTTCCCCTCACCTCGCCTACTGAGCCAGAGGTGGAAGTTATAGCCCTGCCCTAGGCTCCCCAGACTGCCAGGTGGCTGGGAATGGAATTAAATGCACCTCCAGAATGATAGCAAAAATTCAGAGGCCTTTGGAAAGTGCAGCTGCCTGGTACCACCTATGCCTCCCAGTGCCTGTATCTTCAGTCCCTGATGCTTTCTGCAGTTTATGGCATGTATTAAATCACCCTGCATATGCCCTTCTTTCTGAAGGTTGACCCTGATGCTTAAGCCTTGACTCACCATCTAGGGCCTACAGCTTAGCCAGGACAATTGTGTTAACCCGATAGAATGTCTCATATCTGGAAGTACTTTCCCTCCCAGAGGCCGAGCTAACAGCTTCTGATCTCAGCCTATACATTTCTCTGTGCTTTTGATTCCACCCATTTCATCATTGTAACTTATGTCTGTAGAGTCTTTATAATTTCCCCCATTTGATCTTCAACTCTGGTGCAGTGATTTTATAGCAATAGACTGTGGGATCAGACAGACCTGAATTCAAATCCTGCTTCCATCACTTCTTGAAGGGTGACCTCACTAATTCCTAAACTACATTTTTGGGTCTAAAACAGTATCTGCCTCATAAGATGCTTGGAGAATTACTAAATGAATAAGCCAGTGAAAGTGAGTAGAACATATAATTGCTCAATTTATGTTATTATTATTATTATTAATTCTCACAGTTGATATTCAAAGATCCCCATGAAGCAGGCCAATCAGGAACCCTGGTCCTTATTTCATGGAGGAGGAAGCAGAGGGTTGCTCACATAAAGAGGTTTGCCCATCATCACAGAGTTTGTAAGGGGCAAACCTGTGGGGCTTCTGACACTGGATCTAGAAAGCTTCCCCAACTTTCAACCTCCCCCCACTTTTCCTGAGTGCACCTCTCCTAACCCTTCCATATCCCTGGGGCCCCATGAAGATAGTTTTGATGTCGTCCTCATTCCTCATCTTTTGTAGCTGGCTCTGTGTTCTGTCTCTCATCAGAAACAAATTATCCTTTCTTCTTATGCAACAAGCTCAAACCTCAGAAAACGGCAAAGAATCTTGGATCTAGCAGCTTTAGGATTGGTAAATAATTTGCCTTTGTCCTGAAGGGCTCCACCCGTGGTGGGCACTGCATTGCTCAGGGTCCCCCTGAGAGAGTTAGCAGCTGGAGGCAGGTGCATTCACCCTTATGCCCTTCACTTCTCTGCATCGCATGTATGCTACATAAAGGTTGAAGAAATAAAATAAATGATGGAGAGTTGGAAGGAGTGTAGAATGAGGTAAAAGGAAAGAAGGCTTGCTTGCTAAAGCAGACAAGTTGGGAGCCTAGAAGCCTCCAATCTTGGGGTTTTATTAAATGAAACTGAACCCAGCACATAGAGCATAGAGACTGGCCCACATAAGCTCTGCACACCCGTTAGCTATTATTACTACTAAGCTAACAGGCAGGGAGGCCTCAGACACATCTCTTAATCCTCCCTTGTCACTCGACAGACAGACTAACAATAGATCTAGCCCTACTCTGTTTGACTGGAGAGAAAAGATAGATGTCAAAATGCCCTGAAAATGTTAAAAGTCTAGTCAAATGTATGGTCTTATTATTTTTACTAATATTATATGATGTAATAACCTGTAGCCCAGGACAATAAGTAAGACAGGAAGTGTTGCTGAACAATGAGTTGGTTACATTTGGGAGAGAGCTTTTGTAATGCCCGCCCCCACCCCTCCCCGTCCCATCTTGGACCCTGTTCCCTTCTTGTTGCCTGGTGGAGCATGAGGTTAATGGGGTCAGAGACTCCATCCCACTCAGGTCAGGTCTCTTCACAGAGGCTGTACATCTTAGGTGATGTTTTCCTACTGCAGGTGCTGGGGCCAGGGCCAGGACCAGGCAGGGTAACTGGTTCAGTGCAGGTTTCAACGTGGCTCCTTGAACTCTGGGTCAGGAAGCAATCCACACTCACAAAGTTTGAGCTGAAATTCAAGTTATCAGAAAAATCTTGACTCTAATGCCATTGAATATCCCACAAAAGGTCAATCATTCCACAGGCAGTGGCCCTCAAACTTGAGTGACCATCATCAGAGTCACCTGGAGGGCATGTGAGAAGAGATTTTGGGGCCTGCCCCAGAGGATCTGATACAAGAGGTCTGGAGTTGGTCTGAGAATTTTCATTTCTAACTGGTTGCTAGGTGATGAAGTCACTGCTGGCCCAGAAGAGAGCACTTTGAGAACCTCTGGTCTAGGGCTGAAGAGCACAGGCTCTGGAAAGACCTTAGGGTGCCATTTGAAATCTTACTCAGCCACTTACCAGCTCTCCTAAGGGGCAACTGACTTGAACCTTTTTGGGACTGCCTTTTTGCATCGGTTAAGTAGTTTGTTACTTAGTTTAAATATGATAATACTAATTTACAGGGTTCTTATGAGGAGTCTATGGAAAAAATATAGAGTATTTTGCACAGTACTGAGCACATACTCAGGGTTAGCCACTGTTATCATTACTATCATACATTATGTATTGTTATACTTCTTACCCTGAAACTTTGGCATTTCAGTTTCCCTCATTGGACTGTGAGCAGCTTCAGAGAAGTAATCCTGCCTATTCATTCCTGTATCCCCAGGGCTGAGCTCAATGCCAGGCTCAGAGAAAGAACACATTGTAGAAAGATACTCATTCACCTACTCATTTATTCATTCCATTAATAAATGTTAACTGAACACTTTCTCTGTGCCAGGCACAGGGACACTAGATACAATGAGCAAGAAGCAATAGTCCGTGTTATCCTGGAGCTTACTGGATGAGAGGGACATTAAATAATACAATAAGTAATTGGGCAAAATAGTTACTGATTACAAAAAATGTTGAAGGAAAAATAATGCTAAAATAGAGGGAAATTAGGGATTTACTTTAGGTAGAGTGTCCAGGGAAGGTTTCTCTGAGGAGGCAATATATGAGCTGAGATATGAATCATGAGATGGATGCAACATGTCAAGGTGGAAGAGGAGGGAACAGTGATGCAAAGTCCCTGAGGCAGCAAGCAGGTTGGCCTATTCAAGGAACCAAAAGAAGACAAGAAAGACTGAAATCTAGTTCCTTTAGTGAGGGGTAGACGTAAGGCTAGAGAGGGACAGGTTTATGGAGGCCTTTATAGATCAAGGCATGGAATTAACATTTTTAAAGCAGGGGAATGACATGTTTAGCCTACTATTTTTGAAAGGTCAGATTAGCCTCTGGGTGGTGCATAGCCTGGAAGGAGGCAGGAAGACAAATTAACAGGTTAATGCAGTGACACGGGGAAAAGATACTGTTGGTGTGGAATATGAGGAAGCAGTGGAGCTAGAAAAAAAGTGGATTCAAAATGTACTTTGTAGCTAGTACTGACAGTCTTGCTGATGAACTACATGTGGGGGGATAGGAAAGAGGAACAGGGGACCACTATGGGGACTTAATGACACATCACCAGCTGTGATCTCTTTATAAGAAGCGCCACAGCTACTTAGCTTCCCATCTGCTCACATCTCACCCTGTCTCTCTTACTCGATTCCACCCCTCTCCTCTTAGGACCCAGGGCCTTTTGTGAGGCTCCTCGAGAGTACCTCCCCTTATTTCTGAAGCTCTATGGCCCAGGACTGGTGGCTACTATCCCAGAAGCCCAGATGTCCTGCTCCCTGCAAGGCAAGGGGGAAGCAAGCCCTCTGGGGGTCATTAGCAAAGTGGCCCATCAGCAGGCAGCGGATGGCAAAATAAAGACATGAGGGCACTCTGGGGATCTGGGATGCTGGCAGGAAACCGAAAACAAATTCAGCTGAATATTAAGAGAGAGATGTCTTGTTGGTTTGGGCCTCCTGGCACTGGTGGGAGTGGCAGAACCATGAAAAAAGCAGAAGGCATCTTCCGGGCCTATTTGGTTTCCTGGGGTTGCTGAGGACAATGCATCCTTTGATGGATGTTGCAAATAAGGGAAGCTGACCCCAGAGTCTGCTTCCCTCCCAGTCCCTGCATCTCTCACACCCAATCTACTTTCCTTTTTCATCAGTCCTAGACCAGCCATTACAGCCAAGCCCAGGTTTCTATTAATTTTTCCCTATTATATGGTAATCAATGTTGCCATCAGCAGAATATTTTTTTTTATCAGGCATAGATCATGGCTTGGGTTTTGTGTTTGATTTTTGTTTTTGAGGTTTTTTTTTTCTCTTTCCTTTCCCTCAGTTGGCATGGGAACGCTGAAGCACCAGTTCAGGGAGGATCCATCAACCAAATCATAATACTCCCCCATGCCGCCCAAGTGCTTTGATATGTTCAAAGTGCACTCTCAGTCCCCGCTCACGAAGGGAGAGCTGGAAGCAGCCAGCCTTGTTTTCCCGGCTGATAGGCTCTCCAGCTCACATAATTCCAGAGGGAAAGGGATCCCAGAGAAGGGAAGTGCCTGAGTCAAGGTCACATAGCAAGTCAGCAGTGTTCAGAGGACTCAAATCTGGGTATTTATACACTGCTGGATGCCATGTAAGCCTTTAGGATCTTGAACATTTCTAACCCTCTGTTTGCTCATTGGTAAAATCACATCATCGTCTGCTCTTTTTCCCCTAAGGGGTGCTGTGAGAATCAAGTGAGGTTCATGTGATTGGTTCACATAAATGGCAAACATTTCTTTTAACCCTAAGACTCCAAACATGGGTCTTACATTTAAATGTTCACAAATAGTTATTAAACTGATGGAAAATGAAAGGACACGGTTACACATTTATGCCTCAGGTACATGTGATTCATCTGTTCAACTGTTCAATGGTTCACGCATCCAGCGGCCATCCTTCACATCCTAATGCCTAATGGAGGCCATGTTAACTTGGTTAAAAACTGGTTGAAAAAGACATGTTAACTTGGCCCTGAAGGAAGGTGAGATCTGGCATGGATCCCAGATGGAAAGGGACCCCAGAGACCAGTCCAAATCCCGGAGAACAGAAGTGCCTGAGTCAAGGTCCCACATCAAGTCAGCGGTGTACAGAGGACTCACATACGGGTCTTTATACGCTGCTGGATGCTGTGTGACACTTTAGGATCTTGAACGTCTTGTAAGAAATTCATCACCACATGATGAGCAATAATGGCTGACAGAGGCACAGTGCTGCTGCCTTAAGAGTGTGTGCCTCGCTGGCTGCAGAGCAGGAAAGCCTTCTCAGAGGTCAGTGGGTTATACTTTGTGTTTTAAAGGTTGACTGGGAATTCCTTAGGCCAGCAGAGCCAAGGCCTAGAGCTGAGTTATAGCAGGTGTTTTGGGGTGGTTGCAACTTGTTCAACAGTGTGACGCAAGGTAGCGCTAGTATTTATTAGGCACATTAGGCCCTGCGCTTGACATTCCACAGCAATTTTCCATTCCATACACATGGATAAGGATAGTTATTAATCCCATTTGACAGCTACAGAACTGAAACTCGAGCTATTATATGATTTTGTCCAAGGTTTCACAGGTGAGAAGTGGCAGATGTTGAATTCGTGGATGTTTGGCACCATGTCTAAGTTCACAGGCTCTACTCTTTATGTTTTCTGTTAAATAGGGATGCACGGGGAAACTGAGGCTGTGAGAGTAACCAGGATCATGGAGGGGAAGTGAAGTGAAGAGAAGATCCATGAAAAAAAAAAAAAAAAAGAGAGAAGATCCATGAGTTACCCAAAATCACATGACTAATCAGTGACAGAACTAAGGCTTAAGTCTCACAATCGTCCTCTTTCTATCTTTCCTTTGGATCAGACTGCATATCACTGACCTGGGACAAATTAAGAGACCAAGATAGAGGGTGTCAGAAAAATAATCAGCCATCCTCCCTAGAAACACCAACTATCCTGTGTATCCCCTCCACTGTTCTGCTTGTGTTAGGTTTTCCCAGAGATCTGCGTTGGCGGGAATTCAGAGTATTTGTGGATAACAGATGTACCTATTTTCTTGGTCTAGTAAAATGAAGAAGTGAGAGGAGTTTGGGCACAGGGCCAAACTCAGCAGAACTATCAAATCTTAGGTCTAGTCTACAAGACACCCTCTAGTTCCCAAATGCACCCCCTATTTTTTGCATAAGTTTCTATTTGCTTCCTATATACCATTTACTAGTAAGTATTTTCACTTATCATTGAACAAAAATTTCTGTTAGCAGTTGTATTAGTTAGCATAGGCTTCCACTAAAAAACACTATAGACTGGATAGGGTAAACAACAGAAATTAATTTTCTACAGTTCTGGAGGCTCGAAGTCTGAGATCAGGGTGTTAGCGTGTGATTGGGTTCTGGTGAGAACCCTCATGCTGCCTTGCAGATGGCTGCCATTTCACTGTGTGCTCATATGACCTTTCCTGTGTGTGTGTGTGTGTATGTGTGATGTGTGGAGAGGGGGGTATGGGGCTCTGTGGTATCTCTTCTTATAAGTGCACTAATCCTACCATGAAGGCCCCATCCTTATACCTCACCTAAACCTAATTTTCTTCCAAATACCCATTTCCAAATACCTTAAAATTGAAGGGATATTCAATTCAGTCCATAGTACCAGTATATGGAATTAGAGATATGCTCAGAAATATGTGCCTTATTGTTGAGGGATGCTGAAGAAAGCTGCCGGAAGCCAGTTCCAGCATATCAGCAGGGCTGAATCATCTGGGTTGGCTGAAGGGCATTTCCCCAAACCTAAATAGGATTGTCTGCTGTCAGACAGCTCAGGGCATCTTAAATCTGCATGTTATTGCCTCCTGTTGGCCAAACACCTGAACAGCTGTAGGCTATTCCCTAATCTGACAATGCTTCTGTAAACTCTACCCTTTGAAGTGTATTATCTCCACCTTGCCTTAGGACAAATTGTGTTAATAAATAGCATGGGGTCCTGAGTCAAGAGGTAGTCTTTTAGCTCCTTCCCCTGAAGTTCCTCTGACCCCCAATGCCTTTCAAAATTATCTTTCATCCTTGGACTCCTTATTGAATCTACGCATCAGCCCCTTTCTCCAGATTGCTGAACGCTTTGTAATGCTGGCACAAGAACCAAGGCAGAAAGTAAGTTTGAAACAAGCAGAGACTTTCTGACAATAACGTCGCAGGCACTGGATCATCAGGGTGGAAGTGGTAAGGTACTTCTGTATAAGGACCAGGACTCCGATAGTCATGATGACTGGGAGATGCCCAGAGCCAGATAAAGGAAACCCTCTCCACACTCTTAGCCAGTCCACACTCTTAGAATGGGCTCTGCTATGTTGAGCCAAAATCTGTCAAGCCATATATCCCATTCATTGGTATTTGTTTGGCCTCCTAAGCCACAGAAATATATAAAATCCTTTTTTTAAAAATGACTGTTTAACTGTTTAGGGATGGAAATTGATCCATACTCAGTTTAAGACTTTCCATCTCAGAGCCTCCCACTGTTCCTTGGCGGGAGTGCTTTCCAGAGCCTGGCCCATCTGTACACGATCTATAAGTAAGGCATCACTCTTCCTGTACCTGCCTACTAAGTTCAAAGTCCAATTACCCAAGGTAGAGTGGGTCTAGTCACTGGGTTTCTGTAAAATATCTGCAAGAATAGATTTAGTTCTGTCAAATAAAGGCCTGGAGCAGAATGAATCGTGCTGCCTCAAAGCCATTGCTAACTCCCCACACCCAATCTTGCCTCCTTCCCTACTATATGTCAGCATCTCCTCAGCCTCTCTGTGCAACCTGTCTCTTTTATTTTTTATATTAATTTTACATGTCACATTAAAAATAATGTATTTCAACTCACCTCACTTAAAAACAGTACAGAGGCTTGGTGTTATTCCTGGACATCTAGGTGTAGGTTGCCTAGAACTGTCTTTTCAGGGAAGAGAAGAGGGAGCATGGTGGCAGGACTGGCCTGGGCCAATTTGGCAATTGCTTCCCTGAAGTCTGTCATTTCTTTCTGAAATCACTGGCCATTCCTTGTTCTCAGTAAAATGGTTTGAGGGACTGGTTCCAAAAGTTGGTAGGGAGCCAGGAAGAGTGGATGGAAGTCTTGCTTGGTGGTCAGAAGACCTGCATTAAAATCACAACCTGGCCACTGGCTCACTGCAGACAAAGCCCTTTATGCTCTCTGGGTCTTAGTTTCACTGGATATAAAACAGAGGAGCAGACCAGGCATTGAGTCCCAGAGGTATTAATAGGTAATTCAGAAAAAAGAGGAACTATTAAGCTAGGAAAATAATACTCTACCCTACTCAGAGAACAAACATATTAGCATATTAAAGGACTTTCAAAATCATGAAAAATAGAACTTCCTACTCTGTTTAATCCAGCATTACTAAACTATAACCCCACATCTTTCAGTCATCCCCTCACACCCCCTCAAGGAAAACAAATCAGCAGTCTCAGAATATCAGAGTTCTAATGGGAAGCATAAACTATGTGGATTCCTAAAGCCCTTTAAAAACTAACTCTTTGGTGTCCCTCATGTAGAAATGTGGATTTTCCATGTCATTTAACATCGGGTAACTTTATTCTGATAGAGGATTATTCTAGTAACAGCTAAATAAAATAATCTTTATTCGTGTATAAAGAGGACCTTTCGAATACCAGCTATGAAACATCATTATTCTGTCCCTGAAATACCTTTCCTGGCCTTTAAAGCCTTCCCTAGTCTGAAATCAATACACTTCTTCAAACTATCTCCCTGGAACCTCTATCCCAATCTTCAAAATCACCATGTTAACTCTCACCTCTTTCATGACCTCTTTTTCAGCTCTTTCACCAATTCTCATCTACAATCCTAAACAGTCCATGTTTACAATGCCCCCTAGGCCTGTGGGATACTTGTGATCAAGGCAACATTAAACTAGGATCAACACAGTCATCTTACTAAGTCAGGAAAGCAGGAGGGTAGATTTCAGAAACGGCCTCAATTGTACATATCTAAAAGAAGTCAGGTTCTTATTAATCCTCTGTTTTATCCTCACATTCACTTTCTCAGAGCTATTCATTCCTCAAACATTTTAGTCAACATTGCCCTATATTTCACTCCAGCAGCCACTAGCTATATATTTAAAGCATTTTATCTTCTCATTCTCAAATAAGTACAGGACCAGATTTAAATGACATTTTATTTTATTATTTTAAGGCATCGTTATCCAAGTAAGACCTGAAGAACTACCGTAAAAGGAATCATCTTGGCAGATGGTAAAGGAAACAAGCAGCAAAGTGACTGTATTTGGGGGATTTGTTGTTGCTGTCATTTTCAGATCAAAGGAGCTTCAGAGCTAGATATTTTCTAACTAAATTACAAAATCCCATCCAGAGCACTTTTTTCCCCTCCATGCCCCTCATTTCAATAAGAACATTAGATTTTCTGATGAACACTCTGGAGGGTATTTCCAAAGAAGCTTGTCATCACAAACAATTAAATTGAACAAACAATAATCGCTCCCATTTGTCAGGCACTTACTATGCTAGGCCCTATGCTAGGCTATGCTAAGCATTTTGCAAGTTCATCTCCTTCAACCCTCACAACAACTCTGAAAGTAATGAATTATTACAGCCACTTACAAATAAGAAAGCAAGGCTTTGAGAGGTTAAATCACTTGTAAAGATCACACAGGATTCAAAATTAGGATAGTGTATCCAAAGTCCTTGCTGTAAACCATGATGTTACCTTGGAAATATTTATTGAACATCTGCCCTGAGCATTTGGGTTGCAAATACTAGTACAAGTGATCTTATTGCCCATCCTGAAAGATTTAATGTTTTTGATGGTAGATATATCCTTTTCCAACATGCAATAATAGCAGTACAAAAAAGAGAGCAAGTAAAATAAAGGAAGGAAAGATCACTTTTAATTGAAGGAATACAAAATAGCTTTATAGTATAGTGGTAATATCTGAGAAGCATGTTGGAAGTAGGTCTTATTTCTTTATCTCAATACTATACACTCAATCTATTACTAAGTCTTGTTATAAATATACCTCTTGTACCCCCTCTGCTACCACCTTGATCCAACCCACCATCATCTATCACGTGGACTATTGGAGGAGTCTCTTAGCTGGTTTCCCGGGGACCTCTTAGTGATGCACTGGATTACTGATATAAAGGCAGTTTATACCCTTTGCCATGTGACTTTGTAATCCCTCTTGGAAAGTAGAGTATATTTCTCTGCTCCATGAGTACTTGAGTCGGTGGAATATTTAGAAGGCATGACCAAAAAGAGGCTTTAATATATTCTTGACCCTCTTATGTTTCTGTGAGCCTCTGTGAGAATCACAGGTTTTTTATAGCTATTGTCCTTTTACCCTCACTCCTAATACAAAGATGCACAGGGCAGACACAAACTCTGCTGGAGTCCAGTCTAATCCAGCCTAGAACAGGTGAACTATAGTCAATTGGCAGATTATGAAAAGAAAAACAAAGTTTTTATATAAGCCACTGAGATTTTGATGTTATTTGTTATGCAGCAATAACTGACTGATACACACTATTTTCATATTCCACAGAGGAAATATAGTGATCTTTAAAAAATGTAAATAAGATTACTCCCAAACTTAAAACCACATTAGTAATTTTTATTGTATTTGAAATCAATTTCAATTCCTTATTGAGGCCTTAAAAATAGCTTGCCTAACTCTTTGTTTAATAAATATGCATTAGCCCCACTTGCCTTCTTTGAACATGTTCTCATAAAATAAAATATCATCTAAATCTGGTCCTGTACTCTACCCTAAAGAAATATCCTCGGTTGTTTGTTTGAATACACATGCTCACTCTCATTTTAAAGCCTTTACATTACTGTTCTTTTTTGTCTGAAAAATTCTAGGATCTGGATCTATGCTATCTAATATAGTAGCCATTAGCCACATGTGACTACTTAAATTAAAATTAATTAAAATTGAATAACATTGAAGAGTTAGTTCCTGAGTCATTCTAGCCACATTTCAAATCCTCAATAGGCACATGTCACTAGTGGCTACCATATTAGACAGCAAGATATAGAATGTCTCCCATCATTGCAGAATGTTCTATTGGTCATAACAAGGCTCAGTTGAAATAGTACCTCTTCTGAGAAGCCTACCCTTACTGCCCATTTAAAGCAGTTCTCTAGTCTACTCTCTGTTCCATGACTCTGTTTGGCTATATATGTAACATTTAACGCTATTTGAAACCATTACATTTATTTATTTACCAAAATGTAGATCCGGAGAGTGCAGGGACCTTGTTAATACATCCCCAGGCCTAATAAGAGTGGGTGGTGAGTAAATGCTAGCTGAATGAGTATATGAATAAAGTGTTAGCAGTTGGTGGTGAGGACAATGCCAGGTGGAAGCAGAAGCATGAACAAAAGCAAAGTGGTGAGAGGTTGAGAGGCATGTTTGAGGCAACACAGGGTAGCCTACTTCAGCTGAAACATAGCATGTAAAGCGTTAGACAAGTCTCAGAATGAGACCTCATTACTGAAAGACTCATATTCTGGGCTGAGTTTGCACTTAAAAAATGGGGTACCACTGACAATTTTCTAAAGACAGAGAAGTTTCATGATCAAGAAATTAATCTACTTGCTGTGTGGCAAGTGGGTTATAGCTCAAAGAGACAAGTAAGAAGACTAAAGCCATAAGCCAGTGGAAAAAAAGAAAAAAAAAATGGGACAGATTCAAGAATCATTGTGGTGGTGAAATCAACACATTACATGTATTGGGCGGAGAGGTTGACAGAATCTGAGTAGTCAAACCAGACACTTGATTTATTGAGCCTGAGCAGTTCAGCAGAAATAGAGTGAGGGAGGAACATTATATTTGGCAGGAAAGATGTGAAGTTCTATTTTTGATGTGTTGAACCCAAAATATAGAGGTCAGCATCTTGGGGGAAAGGTAGACATTGGGGAGAAAAAGGAGCAGAATTGTCATAGAGAACTCCAATTGTGATGGTGGGGAAACATAGCACCACAAAGCTAAGGGCTTTTAGAAAGAGATATGAAGATTCTCGAAGATTCTCATAGTCCTTAAGCTATGAGAAACAAAAACAGCCCTAGCCGGTTTGGCTCAGTGGATAGAGCGTAGGCCTGGGGACTGAAGGGTCCTGGGCTTGGTTACAGGCTCGATCCCCAGTAGGGGGCATGCAGGAGGCAGCGATCAATGATTCTCTCATCATTGATGTTTCTCTCTCTCTCTCTCTCTCTCTCTCTCTCTCTTCCTCTCTGAAATCAGTAAAAATATATTTAAAAAAAAACATAATACAGTTGGATTTGAAGATGAGAAATCTACCTGGTATGTAACCCTAAAAAAATTATTTCATTAGAATAGCCAGAGTAGAAACCATATTTTAAGGTATTAAGAGTGATCTTGGAGTAAGGAAGAAAAGGTAGTTAGAGCAGTTTAAGCAATTTTGCCAAAGCAAATAAATTACCTAGATTCTAGACTCCACATGGATGCTTATGAGTTCCCATATCCCAGCACTCCCGCTTTTCAGTGCCTGGAGTACAGATGACATGGAGGGCTTGCATTAGATGTTGTGTGCCCTCCTTTGTAGCTATGATCATCATAAACTTCACCAGTTAGGTTAGGGATGGCTAGAGCTTATCCTGCTTGCTCAAGAGAGACTCTGCCCTAATTAACCACCTCTATTAACATACAGAGTTTGACACAGAGAGATGAAGTTCTTCAATTTAACATTTCCTTTGCACATAATTTAAATCTCAAGTTGCAGACGTGGGAGGGTATCTAGAAACCATCTAGTTCATTTCTGTCCTCTGTGAAAAAAATAAATATATGTAAATATACACATGTAAACACACACACACACACACACACACACACACACACACACACACATATCTCTGCCATCCTTAGAAGCAACAGCAACAACTCTTGACTACTCTGGATCCAAGACAGGAAGGCTAGACAATTTCATCTCCTCTCTGTTAGGAGTGCCCTAGGAAACCTTACTCTTTGCCTCTGCTATGCTCAGTGGCTTCCACATCCTGTGGCTCTCTTGCCTTGGCAGCAAGTGCATCTTTGTCAGCCCTTAACTTGTACAAACAACACAGTGGGGAAAAGCCAGCATTTGCCCTGAGACAACTGAGTAACCTGATTTTCAAGGAATATTTTAGGGTTTTTCATTCCCCTGCCTGGAAAAGATTCTCAGTCTAATTTGCCCATATGGCTGGTTTTTTACATTCCATAGGGTATTTTACTCCTATGTGTCTCCTTTCCAACTTTCATATTTGAGCTCAAAAGTCACCTACTAAGAGAGGCAGGCCTTCCTTGACCATTTAATTTAAAGCCAGCTTTCTCTTCTACCACAGGATTCGTCACCACATCATATTTTGTGAACCTAGTAATAATTTCTATTTTTTATTTGTACTAGTAAACATATTTATTGCTTATTTTCCTACAGCATATATATTTCTTGGAGATCAGGACCATATCTATCATGCCTTAGTGTTTCCTCAGTGCTTAGCAAAGTGTGGAACATACAATAGTTGATAGAAATGGTCAGCATAACAAACCATCCCCAAATTCAGTGGTATATAAGAATGAGCATTCACTACCATGTTCACAGGTCTGCAGGTCAGTTGAGACATCTCTGTTTCAGACTTTGGTCTGTGGGTTGACTGTGGTACCTCTTTCTTCTGGGACCAGCAGGCTCATTGGGGCATGTTCTTCTCATGGCCTCTACTTGAAACATGACTAATAATATTCCAATTGCCAAAGCAAGTCAGATGACCAAACATATCACTAAAGGAGATGGGGGGTATAATCTTTCCAAGTAGTTTGGGGAAGAGATAGAAAATTTCCAAATAATAAACCACCATAATACTCCATAAATATAAATGATTGACTAAATGAATGCCCTCCCTAGATCAGCTGACCTTCCTAGCTAAACCACTTTCTAGTCATTACAGTTGTGTGTCTCATTGGTATTAGTTTTGGAATTTCAGTCTAAAATTGTGAATAGATGACGTATTGTGAAAGAACCATCCCACCCTGTTCTCTTTGGATAGGAACTCTCTTAAGGTCTCTGCCTCTTTTTACAGAAGATAAAGCCTCCTTCATTTGGTACTGGCTCTCTCTGCACCCCTCCCCTCCTGATTAAGGCATAGGGAAGGCTTCATTCCCGTAAAAAACTAGGAAGGATGGAACCAATTAGAAGAACCTACCATCTGGTAGTGTGGGATTTGTAGATTTACAGCCAAGATTCCCACTGGGACTGTTTAAGAGTTTGTGCACAATAGTTTGAGTGTCTGAGTAGAGCAGGAAATGTCTTGGTTACTGGGAGAGAGTGACCAAGGATAGATTCCTGAGGATAACCAGGTATCTTAGTGTGAATGGCCCCAAAAAGAATGGCCTGAAGGGACCACCTTCCCCAACCATGCCATGTGGGTGGACCACACTTCCTAAAACTGTTCCAGGAATACAGATTTGCTCCTGGCTGGGCCAAGATGGTAAAATAATCCCTCTTGGTTTTGACTAACTCATCAGTCAACCTGGATTTCAAAATGTTTGCCTGCACTAACCTCTAATCTTCCCTTACCACCAGAATCCCGTGTATGCTCTTCACTAATTGATGGTTCTTCTCTGCTTTAGCATGTTGACCCTTTATCTAGCTCCAGCCTCTCTGAATTTTCCCTTCTGAAGAGATGTAAATGAGAGGGTATATGTATTTTTTTTACCTACTGAGCATTTTATCTATATGTTTTTCAGTCCTGATGTCATCTTGATTTCCTTTGGGAGAACTGTTTTTCACCCATGTCCATGTAGTTATGGTAGGCTAATGAAAAACAATAATCCATTTGGTCCTTCTCACCACTCCAAGCTATAAGAATGGTCATGTGACTAGGCCTAGAACAACCAAAAGATGACATTATACTGGTTATTGTGTCATCTTGAGAAATGAACATGCGTCCTGATTTTTATTCAGTGACATCAGGCCTAAAACTTTTGTGAAACTGATGGGAAAAGAGGAGTTCTCTCTCCCCTGGACATTGAGATGGGCAAGTGGAGGCTGGCTGTGCTGGAATCTTACATGTGAGATCTGACATATGACATATACACTGAGTGGCCAGATTATTATGATCTCTGAACGCATAATAATCTGGCCACTCAGTATATTAGAGGCCTGGTGCATGAATTTGTGCATGGGTGGGGTCTGGCCAGCTTGGCAGGGGGAGGGGACATGGGTGGTTGGCCGGCCTGCCTGCTTGTCGAACTCCTGGTTGAGGGGACAATTTGCATATTAGCCTTTTATTATACAGGATATACACTGAGTGGCCAGATTATTATGCGTTCAGAGATCATAATAATCTGGCCACTTAGTGTATATGCCTGAGAGTAAAGCCAATTTAGAGAAAAACTGAGCCTGAAAACCTAGAGTGTATATCTCAGTGCTGATGTCATTCAAGCTCCTGAATATAGCTGCACCTGAAGTAAAAACTATCCAGTGAGTTGGGTCTCTATCACTTGTCACCAAGAGTCCTGACTGTTGCCCTAGCTGGTTTGGCTCAGTGGATAGAGCGTAGGCCTGTGGACTGAAGGGTTCTGGGTTTGATTCTGGTTAAGGGCACATGCCTGGATTGCGGGCTCAATCCCCAGTAGGGAGCATGCAGAAGGCAGCCAATCAATGATTCTCTCTCAGCATTGATGTTTCTATCTCTCTCTCCCTTTCCCTTCCTCTCTGAAATAAAATATATTTTGAAAAAAAAGTCCTGGCTGTTCACCATCCAAATGGGGTTGTCCCTTTGTCCCTATAAGCAATAATTTCTTAAGTCAAAGATACTGTCTGGCCCACATATTTAGTTGGATCCTGTGGACTGAATCACAAGTGCAAAGGAATACTTTCAGATTTAGTGTTGCTGCATATTTGGACCCAGGATAAATTAGCCTCCTTAAGATTTCAATTTTCCTCATCCACAAAATAGATTCATTCATAGATAATGACCACCCTCTTAGGAAAACACTAAAGATTACTTAGTCACATTGTACTTGTGGTGCATTTATGTTAATAGATAAGAAGACTAGTTAATTTGCATTTGCCTAGCACTTCTAATTTTTCAAAGCTCTTTCATGTAACTAAAGGCATTTGCCTGTTCTAATACCCTAAGAATTTGGTATTATCACCCATATCATGTGTCTGGAAA
This sequence comes from Plecotus auritus, assembly GCF_963455305.1. Taxonomy (NCBI): domain Eukaryota; kingdom Metazoa; phylum Chordata; class Mammalia; order Chiroptera; family Vespertilionidae; genus Plecotus; species Plecotus auritus. The sequence goes on from NC_137773.1 coordinate 19,783,384, forward strand.
CTCAACTGGGCACAAAGATTTCTCAAGGTCATACAGCAAGTCAATGGTAAAGCTGGCATTGAAGAATTTATTTCAATTTCTGTATATACTAATTATTCTATTTAATTTCACTGAAAATTGTCTTATTGGGCTATAATGCTCCTAAAACTAGAATAATAGATACCAATGATTAAGTTTTATTGGAATGATCATCATAGAATGATTTTTTAAAAAAATCTTGTAAGTAAACTAGATATTCAATAAAAGGAGACAGATTAAATAAATTAGGGTACATATGTACAATAGGCTTTTAGGAAACCATTAAAATGAATGTATAATGTTCAAAGTAATGTGTTATACTAAGTAGAAAAATCATCTTTTTTAAGATAGTAATATAAATCTATTCTTAATTTCTAAATTGATATGTTCAGAAAAAAAGATGGGGAGTTTATCTTTAGCACTGTAATTACACAAATTTTATTTTGTTTGGTGTCTGTATCCCCGTGGGTTTCTATAATACACACATCACTTTTGTACATAAAATAAAAACTATTCTCAGAAAGTTAATTTCCATCCCAGCAATTCTATGTGATGAATATGCAGAGAAAGGCTTCACCATAGGGTGTCAATTTCATTAGCCTCCCACTGCCTCATTAACCTCAATTTTGCCTATATCCTCTGAGATCTGGACCTCCCATGACTTTGGGCTTCCCTATGCTCTCTGGACAGCAAGCTGTGACACACTGAAGCTGGGATGGGGGTTGTGGTGGGAGGGCGGTTCCAGTGACCTCAGTGCCCTGCACACCTTGACCAAGCAGCACAGGCCACTTGACAATGTAGAGGGCTGTGTGACAAAAGCACTCAGCAGTGACACCAGAGGAGGAGGAGGGCTGCCTCCACGGGAGGGAAACTACAGGATCCACAGGGGAGCAGGCAGACACAGCAGTCAACGGAATGAAGAAAGTCCTCCCAGCCCACAGATGTCTAATAATGGAACCAGAAACATACACCACCACCCCCTCTCCTCCTGAGAGCTCAGTTTCCTCATCTGTGAAAACAGGAGATTAACAGTACCTACCTTGTGGCATTGTGTTGGGTGGAGAGTTGATTTGAAATTAACTTTGATTTCCTCCTTCTCATAATAAGCACATACTTTCATTGGAAACAGTTTCCACAATGGAGAAATGACTGGCACAAGCTGAGCACATCAGCAATGGCACAGCAAGGCCTTGAACCAGAAATCCTTTAATTAGGAAATGGAGCCTTATACCTTATTTAGGACCCCTACTGACAATAGTCCAGATGAGTTGAAATGAGATTTTGATTTGATTTACAATTAATTTTCACCCCATCATGTTCCAGAAACACAGTTGTAATAACCTTCCATAGGTACAACGCTGCCTGCTGAAACTCTCAGAACTGGTGAAATCAAACCACCACCCTACAAACAACAATGCTTCAGGCTTATTCCCATTACTGGCACTGATGTTACATAACATATAGACATGCATTGATTCACTCATTCACTTATTTATTCATTCAACTAGCACCTCTGCACACTGTGGTAGAGACTGTGATGAGAATCTGAAGAAACTGAGGCTGTTATCCCTACATTGCTTAGTCCAGTTGGGCAGATAAAACAAGGGTGCAGGTAAGGCAAACCCAGGACTAAGTGTAACAGCTGTTAGGCAGAAGATACAAAGGGCCGAGGTGGCCGAGGAGGGTGTGAACATGGGAAAGCGAGGAAGGCATTGTGGAGAAGTATAAGAGCAAGGGCTGCCCAGGAGGATAGAATTTCCACAGGGGACTATGGGAGGAGCAATTTGTAGGTGAAAGTGGAGGAAACAGCAGTGGTAATTTTAGAACCATTGAATTTTCTGGTTTGATTAGAGACCAAGATTCAGTGTAGTGTGGCTTTTCCCTGTTGATTACATAAGTGGGGCTCTAGGTGATTTCCTCTGCTTCCAAATACATGCTCACCAGATTCCCAGGCCCCATGCTAGATCAGCCTCCAATCTCCAAGAGCTCCAATCTCCAAGTGCTCCAATCTCCATGAGCTCCAGTCTCCCTGAGCTCTAGTCTCCATGAGCACACACACACCCCTCCCTGCCCTGGACACACTGCAGAGCCACATACAACAGCTCACTTCTCCATCTAGTCATCAGCTCTCCCTCTGTACCCTCACCCGAGCACCTATCCCTCTGTGCATCTTCCAGACTTCATCCCAAACTCACAACAGGAGTAAAGAAGCAAAGGCCATTGCTCCATTAGCAAAATGTCTCCAGGGAACATGAAAGTGTCAAAGTGCTTGGAATCATATGATTCCTGGTGAGAAAACAGAAATCTGAACGTGGCACTTCTCTGCTTAAAACCCTTCAGTGGGTTTGTCATAGCTCTTGTTTTAAAGATCAAAATGCATAAGAGGGCCCACCAGGCCTGGCCCTTGCCGTACTCTCCAATTGCCTCCCCCCCCCAATGCATTTTCTCCACCACCAGGCTTCTAACCAGGAAGTTTCTAGAATACCCCTCCTGTTCCCAGCATCACATCACCAAAAGCCTTCATTTATCAGCTCAAACACCTACTCATTCCTCTGCCAGAGCTCGTTCCTTTGTAATATGTTTTCATTGAATTATGACCCTTTTTTTCACATCTTTGTCACAACCTATAATGATACATTCATTTGCACAATTATATGACTAATAACAGCCCTCACTAGCCAGTAAGCTCCAGGAGCACAAGGCTGTTTTCTGTTTTGGCTCACAATAATAAGCACTACATACAGTACTTGGTGAATACTGAATGAATGCACCTGAGGCTTCTGGTAGGGTTAATAACCCTGTGTTTGTAAAATGTGACACTTGATGGAGTTGGGGTGGGGGGCTCAGAGCTTTCCTTAGATTCTCAATCTGTTGAGTGATCCTCCCTCCAACCAACGGCTGGTACAAGAGCGTCTTCTCTGAATTGTTTATCCTTAGAGTTTTCCATGCATTCTCACCATAGAAATACAGCCTTGGAGGGATTCTTAGAGATTATGTGAGTTTCATTTTACAAATTAGCACTGGGTGGTGGGGGAGAGATGCTTCTCCAATGTCACATATGATTTTAAGAACATAGTCCAGCATTTGAACCCATGTCTTCAACCCTCTATCCAGAATACTTTTCACTGCATCAAACTTGGTGTGTGTGTGTATGTATTTTTCAGTCTACATACTACCTTCTTTTTAAATTCAATTCATATGTCCTTGTTTTACGAAACCTGGTCTGATTCCTTTTCAGGGGTGGGCAAACTTTTTGACTCGAGGGCCACAATGGGTTCTTAAACTGGACTGGAGGGCCGGAACAAAAGCATGGATGGAGTGTTTGTGTGAACTAATATAAATTCAAAGTAAAGGAGTGGAGGGGAGAGCAAGAGAACCGGATAGAACAGCCGGATCCGGCCCGTGGGCCGTAGTTTGCCCACGGCTGCATCTGGAAGTTTTCCTTCTTTCATGTGTGTGTATTGAGAGAGAGAGAGAGAGACAATTATATCATTTTTGTGTGTGTGCCTATCTCCTCTATAGGAACCTGAGCCCCTTAAGGGGAGAATCAATACCTAATATATTTTATTTTCCTTAATTCCTACTGTAATGCCCTATAAAAGCAAATGGATTTTATCTGTTGCATCAACTTTAACTCTGACCAATTTGTGATTTGTAGTAGCTGCCTGGAATGCTGTGGTGAAAAGAAATTTAAGGCCATGTCGAGATTCAGTGGGAAAGAATTCTGTAATCAATGAATGCTGTCTGCAGGGGCTTGGAAGGGGCAGTAATCCTATATAATAAAGAGCTAAAATGCTAATTAGACTGAATAGCAGAATGACCGTCTGGATGACCTTGACCTTCCGGATGAAGCTGGGGCTGTGAGGGCTGAGGCAGCCAGTGCTGTGAGGGCTGAGGCAGCCAGGGCTGCGAGGGGCAAGCCGCTTGTATGAATTTTGTGCATCGGGCCTCTAGTGGTATATATGCTTCAGAAAGGGCAATGATAGCAGTGTTTTGAACAAATGAACAAATGCATGAATCTTAATGGCTTCCCATTGTCCTGTGCTTTATCTTGAGCATCTCAGAGGAGGACATTAATCTCTCCCATCTCAGCAGAAGTCTTCCAACTAGTTAGAGAAAGCAATGCTCACACCTACTTTTCTGCACAAAATAAAAGACTTGTGGTCATAAATATTATAATAAGAGCTAAGAGTCACCCACAGACACATGTTGAAAACTACATGTCTCAAGGTGAGGGCGCAAGTAAAAATGGAGGAGCCGCAATCAGATTGTGACATCAAGCAGAGACATGCAGACATCTGAGAATGTGGTGTAGATGTAGGGGACAAACTGAATGCCCCACCTTCCCAAAACAAACATATGCTGGAGTGGCTGAGGGGAAGGGAAGAAGAAATACTGTGATTTTACCCACTCGAAATACCTTCCACTCATGTTACTACCAAAATCTGCTCCATTCTTCAATGCCTCCTCTAGCCCAACCTCTCTGAAGCAGTCTTCCTTATCCACAGCCATCTGGCTTCTAGCTTCTGCCTCATAAGTCTTAGCTCTTAATCCTGAATCATAAACTTGACTGTGGCACTTCTTGTGTAGGGCTTGTGCCATTTCACTTTTTTGTGTGTCCACATAGTCATATATCTTGAAAGGGTGAAAGCTCATTGAGTTTAGAAAACCCCAAGGCTGGTTTCAAATGCTAGTTCAGGCTCTGATTCATTGCATCATATGGAGAAGACACTATCTTTTTTGGTCTCAGTAGCATCATCTATGAAATGGGGATAATATCCTTTCAATTTTTTGTTATAAAACTTAAATAAGACAATATATGTGAAGTATCTGGTGCATAGTAGGTCTTCAAAATAGTCTTTGCTTATCCCACAACCAGCCCTCCATGCTTTTTATTATGATATACAAACCAGGTTTTGGATAGCAGGAGTTTTACACATCTTTTGTGTCTTCAGCTATTTGTTACAGAGTGAATATTAGGTACTATTAGAATGAAATAATAAAGTGACAGATGCTGAAGGCTAGACATCAGGTATAAGCACATTGTCCTGCTTATTGGCCTGGGCAAGCAACATCATTTTTATACACTGGCCACATGTACAATAGGGAGTGGCAAGGATTTTGGTAAACTTCAGAGTTTATGCCTTACACTTAAAGAGGACAGCACTTCTCAGCTCTACACAATAGAAACTGAGCAGGAATGTGGGTCCAGGGTTGTTTGAGGTCCTACATGTTTTTTTTTGTTTGTTTTTTTTTTTGTGTGTGTGTGTGTGTTTTCAGAAAAGCCAGAAATCTAGATTTTTATGCTATATTTTGAAAAAACAAGTCTGTGGACTGTTAGTTTACAAATCTGAAAATGATGAAGGATGCTCAGGCAAAAGCTAAAGGATGTTTGTCTGTTGTCAATGCCTAAAGTCTTGTTGGAATGCCCTTGGGTTTCCTGAGTAGGTCCACAACAGAAGGGGACCCACTATAATTAGGCACACTATCCCTCAGCTGATTGCCACTTAGGCTCTCAGCATCTTTATGCTGTGTTATTCCCTGACTCTTGGAGATAGCTGTTCCTTTGTGTTAGGGGACAAGCCCTGTGACATGTGTTCTCAGCAACACCAAACGAAAGATTTACATGGTCTTTTTGGAGCGCAGTTCATATTCTGATGGTAGAGTTGACCTATAAACACACAACATAGGCAACATTGTAGAACAAATAAACTGGAGCTTAAGAAAGCAATGCTTTCAGGAGCCAGGCAGTAAAGAAAAGGGAGCAGTGGGCTGTTTGGGAAGGAAGCCATCTAGATGGGATACTTTCTGTTCCATCCTAGTAAGTTTAGGCTACAGAAGAGACCTGTTATATTGTGTTGTCAGATTTTTTGAAATTTTAAAGAGAGCTAAGATACCAAGATTTTGATATGAAATCCCATGATTCTTAAACACTGTACTAAAACTAGCTTGTGGATGGCCATTTGGCAACCCCTTCTGCAGTCATCAATAAGTGGCAAGTGAGCGGCCTAGAATAAAGTGCCGAGGGAGGTTAGAGCAGGGGGAACAGGTAATGTGTCTTCTTTACCTTTGCATATGCCATTCCCTCTGCCTGAATACACTTACCTCATCCCTTCCAGCCCCTTCACCTGGTCCTCCTGGAGAGCTTCTGTTTATCACTAAAACTCAATTCCACCACCACTCTCTGAGAAACCAACCCTACTCCTCAAGACAACTCTAACACTCCCCACAAATCACTGCTATAACACATACAACATTACATTTTAATTTTCTCTTTAGAGGACAGTCAGCCTTACAGGGAATAAGGTCCTCCAGGGCAGGGAACATCTCTTCCTTTTGTCTGCATTGCTAGTGCTTAACACCATACTTGGGCTTTGTTAAAGGCTCAGAAATGCTTGCTCAGGGAATAGAAGACTTTTTAGACTAAAGAGCTTCTTTCTCAAAGTTTGATGCTCATACTAACTACTGCAGAATCCCCCTAGGGCCAGTTCTTGAATATTCTGATTCAGAAAGCCCAGAGTCTGCCTCTGAATCTTGCTTTAAATAAGCTCCCTGGATGAATATTATGGGCACTAAAGTTTGAGGACCTATGAGCTGAAATGTAACCCCACAAGGAAAGAAGTTGTGTCTTCTTCATTGACCATTATATTCCTAGCACCTTTCACAGTGCCTGGCACAAAGTAGGCACACAGCATGTATTTGCTGAATGAATGGATGGATACATGAATGAAAAGGTCAGAATTAAGTTGCATCAGTGCTCCTTAAACTGCTAATAGAAAGCCCAATTAGTAGTTCATCTGTCCCTTTATTTATACTTACCATAAAGGCACCCAGATAAACTGAATGATCAGTACCTACCATCTCTATGGACAATCTCCCCAACACATGCCCTTGTAGGCTTGGAAGAGTATTCAGAGGAGATCCCAAGGTATTTGGGTTGCTGATTCAATGACTTTATTCCTTAATGATGGCATACTAAGAAAGCAAGAAAGATTGAATGCAGAGAAGACACAAAACTTTCATTTTGGCCAGTGGTGTTAGCAATCTTCCTCTTCCATCTCTTCTGTGTCCCCTACCCTATAATCACCATTCTTTCTTTTTAATCCCTGTTACTAACACATTTAGTAGGAATAGCTCCTCTTATACTTCTCCCTTCCCTTCTCCACCCTCTGGTGGAGGGATAATGAATAGCAAAATGAGCAAGAAAATATCAAATGACAGCAAAAAATATAAAAATACAAAGATTTGATTATTTTCTGGAGGTAAAACTGGGGCAGTTAATTTAAAGTAACTACCAGTCCAGATTTCAAAAAGCACCTGATATTAAATCTGAATAAGATGTTGTACCTGTTTTCCCATAAATGATTAAGTGATGCATCTTCCTTAAAACTTCTCTCCTCTCTTTGACATTTTTTTAGTCAATTCCAATTGGGACAGATGTACAGTTTTCACAGACCAGTGGACAGCATGAACATAGCCCACATGGTCCCCAGCCTCATGTGGAAGTTAACAGAGAATCTTCCATGCAGGTTGGGAATGACAGTGCCACAGTTACTACCCAAACTGCCCAGTACCCTCTCTGATCTTGGAGCTAAAGGGAGAAATTAAAGATCTAAGCACAAGATAGTGTTTTTGCTTCTCAGACAACCTCTTCAGTCAGACCCCCCACTGGATTGTAAGCTACTTGAGAACAAGGGCCTTTCTCATCTCTGGTTTTCTAATGTCCATTACAGATTGAAAGAATAACCAAATTCACAGGAACCTGTGCACTGGTACTTGGCAGGAATCAAGTTCAAGAATCCAGATCCATTCATTCTAGGTTCACTAACCACAATGGATGACATTTCATATTTCAATCTCCCCAATAAATGGCCACCAACCCTATTAAATATCAAGGCTTAGGGTGTGAAGATAACAGTACAGAAGAACCACCTTTTGCCTCAGAACATTTCCTCCTATTTTTGTCTTCTATTATCTTGTCCTGTCAGTCAACATCTTGACACTAGGACAGCAGTTAACATCTCTTTCCAACAAGCTGTGCTGTAGACAGTTCTCAGTAGTATGAGTGCCAGCCATTTATTCTTCTTGATTCCCTAAACAGTAATCCTTCTTGAGTAATGGAACCTTTTGAGAGGAAGTATGACAAAAGCTATGGAGTATGACAAAAGCTTTGGAGTCTTTCCTCAGGAAATAAATTAGCATATTCATACAAATGCAAAATATTATACATAATCACAGGTTGTTTTTAGATACATTGATCCACACACTCAAATCTATCCAAATACTCTACTGTAAGCCATATCAAAAGAAATGAGAGGTTATTGGATAACCCAGTGGTCAGCAAACTCATTAGTCAACAGAGCGGCATACCTGCTCAAGATTATTCTAGCTTTCCAGGGAGATGGTTTCACAGTACTATTCAACAATTAAACCTCAGCTCTTTTTGAAGGGTATCAAGTAACAAAATAGACAAGATTTTTCAATCTCAGTATCACTAACATGAAGAATTGCTATTTCATTTATTCAATGCATCACTCTTCTGAAAAATCAAAGCTGCAATTTGAAGCACTATACAGTTTTCTTCTTAGGTGCTTTATCAGGCAATTGCCTTACAACACCCAGAAACTCCCTTTTGCTTCTTGGGTAATCTCAGTATAATTGATCAGGTGTCTATCACCCAGGAACATGGACCTTAGGGTCACTAGACCACCATTTACTTCCTGGGTGATCTTGGGTACATTATATAACCTGTTGAAGCCTTAGTTTCTTCATCTCTAAAAGATAACAGTGCTCTGCAGGGCTCTTGTGAGGATTAAATGAGCTAACACATGAAAAACAATTAGTGCATTGCATAGGCCATAGTAGATGCTCAATACATGGCAATGGATGATGTTATCATTATCTATAAAATAATTCTAGTTCCTGAAACAAATGTCCTCAATAAATGGAATCTGAGAAAATTATAATTCTTGGAATTTGTATCTACATTATCCTATAAGTGGTCTTAGGGATAGGAAGAATTCTGAATTCTCACCTTGAGCCTGCAAAGCATGTTCAGTTCAAATCATTGAGAGCCCACCATGAGGAAATGAGGGAGATGAAAGAAATATGGTCTGTGACTTCTAACATCCACAGCTTAGCAGAAGTGACTGAGTCCATGGTGGCACACAAAACCTATGATGCCAATTTAAACCAGTTTCAAATCTTAAGTAGTTCTTGCCCATTCAGCTCACACTTCCATGCCATAATATTCTACATGAGCTTAATCCCTTGAGGGAATATGTCTCTACTGATTAATTTTTATGCTTTCATCTGTCATAAAATGGCAATCATGTGACCACACAGTTTCCTTTTCAGTCCTAGTTGTCAGAAAAACTCAGGATAGTGTTTGTTGCCCATATTTTATAATGCTTTCCATTCAGATGTCAGAAATTTATTTCCCCCTTCTCCTTCTTGAGGTCACCTCTGTTCTGCATTATGCTCAAAGTCTGCCCTGCAAAATGTGTTTAAGCAATCAATCACTTCAAAGCATTTTAGAAATAATCAAGCCACTGATCTTTAAGCAATTATTGGTCATTTCCCAAAATGGAAAACCAGATATACAACTTCTCATATAGCCTTTTAAAAAAATCAAGTTACGGGGACATTTTCTCCTTTTAATTTATGTACAGGAAAAGGCTTAAGCATTTTAAACCACATTCTCCAAGTCAGACTCTTTAATTCAATGTCTCTCAGAAGTTTCATAAGTGCGAAAATTCTTTCAGCTAAACCAGAAAACCTTCTGTGAGGTAGAGGAGATGCAGTCAACCCAAGTACCCATCGTGCTGGCATTTAAAGTTAGCTGACAGTGAAAAAGTGAACCCGTTCTATGAGGCATTGCAAGCGCTAAAATGCCAACTGATGGAATCACTCAAAAGGCCCTAGACGTTTTTCTTGGAGGGCTTTCTCTTATGAAGACAAATGACAACTCAAGTCATTTTTGCAACACCATCACCTACCCACAGGCCCTCTTCTCATTGGTCGATCGCAGAAAAAAATCTCAGAAATAGAAGCAATTACTTACATCTATAGGTCATCTCAAAGCTGTCGCTGATGTTCACAATATCAATCTGGGGGAGGAGCTTCGGGGGCTCTGTGAGTTGCGACAAAGCAAATCTAAAAGCGGCATGTTCCTGCGACTGCTGGTTCGGAAATAATCCCCCTACGAGGAAAGAAAATGAAACATGGTTTCTGAGCTAGAGACAGGTTTGATTCCGCCCCAGAAGGACCCCTTTCTTCTCCCCATGCCAAACTCACTAGTTGTAGCCTTAGTGGTGGGAGTGAGAGTTCAAATAGAGGTAATTGGACACTGAGGCTTACACTTCTCTAGATGGGCTTTCATGGGACAAGGGCCTCTAACACACCAGTCACTCTCCCCAAACATTGGATTGTTACCCCTCAACTCAGCTCAGGTCAGAGAAAACAGAACTGTGACATTTCTCTTTCTCCTCCCTGTGCCAACCACGTAGGTGGCCTATGCTCTTACATGCACACAAACCCTTGTTGTGTCTAACTTTGTCCTCTATCGAACCCATTTCTCACCACAGAGCTTTACAGGAGTAGTGCTAATAAAGGTGGCACAGTGAATCCTAACTCTGGGGCCCCATGGGCTTCTCCCACACTATACCCATTTGGTTTGACACTTTGGGCCTTGGACCTGCCAAGACCTTCATGCGATTTAACTCTCCTATCACCTGGAAGGTTTATTCTTCATCTCCTCTGAAAACTCTTGATTTTATGCAAACAGTGTTTTGCTTCTTCTTTTACACTCACATCCCAGCTACCTAGGAATGACTTGTTACATAAGGAATTGCCCTGGTGTGCATTTGCATGATAGAACCTTGGCCTTCAAACATCTGGGGGCTTAGAATGTCCAGAGAATATGAATGTTCTATTCTAGTTAAAAAGAACAACAAAGGTGCCTGTTGGGGCTCCAGTTCCAAGAAATAAGAGTACATGCCTTACCTTTGTATTTACTGTGGGCATGTAAACGAAATTAAAACACATTCTTGTGGGTGAACATGAGCTATTTCCAGAGGCTGCACTACAATGAATGTTTACACAGAAGTTTATCGCAGAGCCCAGAGGAATCATAGTCCCAGTGTCAGGCACTTCTAACTTCTTATACAGGGGGTATGTGTTTGGTTTCCAGAACCAATAAATAGATTGTAAGGCTTTTCATAGAGATCGTACAAGGAAAATCAAATACTACCTGCTGGCAGTTGTATTTTCAGCATTTGCTCTACAATTTAATATTTCAGCCCTTTATTTGAAAACGGAACAATGGTTGTATCAGTTGAACAGCAAGTGGGAGCTAAATATGATGAAAACTCTGCAGAAACACATGAGCAGACAAATCATGTACACCTCCCCCCATCCGACGTTAATCCCATGGCAAAATACACAAATACACTCTGAGAAAGAAGTCCACATATCTGAAGACAAACATTTCCAATCAGCAAGGTATGGGCAATAGATAAGTACCAACATAAGCAATGCTACACCTAAAAGCAAGTGATTTACACCTGTGCATAGGCTTCCATTTTAAAGAGGAAAAACAACAAACTCCTTCTGGATTCTGTTGCTCGCCCCTCACCCCCAAGATGACCACACCCCAAAACACTTCCCAGTCCCCTTCCTCCACCCCTGCAGTGAATGAAAGAGACGGGGTGGGGGTGGGGAGGCAGGCAGCTACAGGCCGGGCTGCTGGGAGGCAGGAAGTTTTGTTTTGCGTGTAAGGCACTAACACAGGTACACAGACACACTTCAGAATGTCGCTTAACAGGTGTCAGGAAACAAAGCAAGTTACTCCGTGGCTATTCCAGCCCTCGGAGCCAGCCCGCTGGGGAGGCCAGAAGTGACTGATACTGCAGCACACGCTGCGTGCCCAACAACATACCACCTGCACCACAGCCCCCCACAAACAGACTCACGCAAAGCACACAAGCGATCGGTGATGAGAACTTTCCCTAACGGAGCTAGGTCCCTGTCAGGGGAGCGAATACAGAACCCAAACCAGCCAAGATGCCTCCAAGCAGAGCAGCTTGCTTCATTCCTCCTCACAAGCAGCCCTGAGATGCCCATCACACTGAATCCCCGGGCCCTTGTGGACACGCGTTGTAATTGGTGTAACAGTTCCTGTTTGTTTCGCTTTCACCCATTATGAACAGGAGAAGCAGTGTAGGTTGGCTGCCCCATAAGTACAGGGAGGGTGGGGGTCTTTTTAGACACACAGCAACCAGGAAGGGGAAACAGGGAACAAAAAGACAAGCAGCCTGTGGAAACCAGCTCCAAGTTGAGAGGATGGAGCCCAGGGCTGGGGAAAGCTAGGAGGAGGGGAGAGGAGTGTGGGTAAATGTGTGCGTTTGTGTGTAAATGTCTGTGCACAGAAAATCGAAGAGGAGGGAGCCATTGAGGGAGCAGAGAAAAGGCAGGCTAGGAAGTTCCAGGATCCCAGCAGTGGGGACCACCAGCCCGGCATGGCAGACAGCAGAGAGCAGGCAGCTGGAAGAGTCCAGAGCAGGAGGGGAGCCCCCTGACTTGGGGGGTGCTTTTGGCATTATTTCAATGGCTGCAATAAACCCTTCGCTCCTTATTTTAGATGGGCTCTTTAAAGAGACCTCCTCCAGCTAAGAAATCACTGCCACTCTCAATTAAGTGTCTATGTGGCTACTTAATACATAATCACACACATCAGACACCACGGGTATTTATATAAGTAAATGAAATCAGACACCATCTACCAAGCAATGCAGTTAACTCCTTAAACATCCACCATTTCTTTCCTTGCTAAAGCCTGATTATTTTTATTCCTCCATTTCACATGCTCATGCCTGGAGTGTGAGTGTGTGTGGGGACTCTGTGTGTGTATGTGTGTGTGCGTGTGTGTGAGCGCACTTCCCCTCTGCTCCCCATCTGATCAAGAGGAGCCCCCTCCCCATGCTGTAGCCCAAGTCCTTCTCCCATCACCGCAGCACAGCTTTCACTAGCCAAGCACAGTCCTTAGTGGGGGTGGGGAGACATAGACACCCCCCACCTAAGAAAAAACCTGGCCAGACCCCAGAAAGTCCCTCCCCAGGCTGCCCCTCTCACTCACCGATCTGGATATTGTTGGGGAAATTGGCACCTACTACCGCGCCTAGGAAACCGGTGCAGAAGAAGGCAAAAATGTGCTGCATATTCCTTTTTGCATTGGCGAGAAAGAAGCCCAGGTCCAATCATAGATTTGGTGTTTCCCCCTTCCCTGTATTCCTCTCTCTGTTCTGCTGTTCTTTTCCTCCTGCAGTTCCTTCCTTCCTCGCTTCCTTCCTTCCTTCCTTCCTTCCTTCCGCGAGGTGTGTGTTTCCCTTGGAATCTGAACACTTAAACTGCAGCGTTAACACCAACTGACAGCCAGATTAACTGAGCACGGAAAAGAGAAGCCGTCCTCATGCTAGCTGGAGCGCTTGCTCCCCTCTCCTCCCCTCTCCTCTCCTCCTCTCCTCTCCTCGCGCAGCCTGCCTCTCTCTCCCTCCCTCGCTCTCGCTCCCTCGCTCTCCCCCTCACACTCACACAGGCAGCAAGCTGTGTGCTCATGCCCACCAGCCAGCTTAGAGTTCCACAGCTGCCCTCTCTCCCTGTCACTCCCTGCCTCCCTTCCTCACCTCATCCTCCTTCAGGGTGCTAGGCGGATGGGTGGGAGAGTGGGTGAGGGAGTGTGATACAAGGAGCTTGGTCCTAAAAGGGACAAAGCCACTGTCCCCTTCATCCGCCCCCTTGCCTTCCTCAGCTTTCTGCCCCCTCTCCCAACCCCCAGCCTGGCAGATGCTCCTGGGAATGTGGGTTCAGCTGTAAGTCAGTAGGTGGCAGGGGGTCCCCGCAATAGTCCTCCATCCACAGGCTGCTTGATCTAGGTCACTTTTTCTAGGAGCGCTCAGGCTGTGCTGGATATATCTCCTGCACTCCACTGGCCCAATTATTCCTACAACTAATTCCTGAGGGGAAGACCCTAGAAATCCCCTCTAGGAGCTTTAGAGGAAAAAAATGCTTTCCCTCCCTCATAGGAGGAGTGACAGAAGACAAATCTGAGGGTCTGGGATGATTGGCAGGTGCCTTTGCTTGGACATTGTGCAGTCCCTGTGTGCCTTTTGGGTGGAATTGGTGGTCCCTAAACCATAGGCATTGAAAATGGGCCCCCTGCCCCGCTCCCCTGCATTCCACAGGAGACTCTGGCTTCAAAATGTGTGGGTGTACATGACAGCAAAGGATACTTGCCCAGAGCAATTACATGAGTCATTTTGCAGGGATTGGAGTGAGAGGAGTCAGACTTCTTACAGTTACCTCTGGATGCTGGCCATTCTCCTGTAAAGTGGAGCTCCATAAAGCCTCCTGGACAGGGGTTCTCTCTGGAATAACCTGCAGGGGGAACAACTGTGGTCAGGGAAACAGTGTGGGTTCCAGAGTAGTCGTCACTACCAGTCACAGCACTTTACAGTTTCTGAAGCAACTTCACAGTGTTATCCTGTTCTCTCTCCTCACACCTGTGACGTGGCCACAGCCCTTATTTTACAGATGAAAAAAGTGAGGCTCCAGGGATTCAATCATAAAGACATGGACCTACTAAGATGGAGTCTGGATGCTCAGGACCAACACATATATGGTTTAACCTATGAACTTGAATATTCCGGGCATTACCAGTGGGCCCACTCACTGCCCTGGTCAGAATCCCACCTGACGAATGATAGTCTTGGAAAGGAAAGCTCTGTTAGAAAGAGGGAGAACAGACCCAATTTTGCTTTGGCTACCAAAGCACTTGGCTATCCAAAACTCCCCACTTCCCTCACTGACAATGCACACTCTCCCACACTTGCAGGACAGCTAGGAGGGCTGGGATTTGCAAGAAATATCAGACCGTGTTCAATGGAGCCCCTAAAGGAGGAGCAACTTAGAGGTCAGAGGCTTTATAATTTCCCATGCACTCTCACAAATATTAATTAGCTCAAGTGATTTTTAGAGCTAATGTTTATTTATTTACCATGTGCCACGTTCCATGCCAAACAATATGTTTGCATCATTTACTGTGGTAGATCATCTAATCCCCATTTTATAGTTCAAGAAACTGAGGCCTAAAAGTCACCTGAGATTCCATTACAAACAAGGAAGAGATTGGGGATTTGAACACAGGAAACTCTGCAATCAGACCCAAGCTCTTAACCCTTAGGTTCTAATGCAGACAGCACTGGGCAGGAAGATTCTAAAGGTATGTGAACCTCAGCTTGGGAAGGTGAGAGGAGAGATCAGGAAAGATTGCCTCTAAAGTCCCTGCTGACATTAGACGTCTGTGATGCAGTGATTCTGGCTTAAAATATAATTTCTCCATTTGCATTTTTTTGTCTCTTACTATTTTGAATGGTACCTGGGGAATCTTTTAAGATCTCTGAGCTTTATGCCTGGTAATAATAATAATTAGGCTGTCACTGGAAGCTTCACACTTCTCTGTCACCTTTCAGAGGAAGATCTCGAAGCCCTTTACAAGAATTAATTAGCAAAACCTCAACACCCACCTGGAATAGGCAAGACTTGTTTCACTTACTTTGGAGGAGAGGGGCTTAAAGGACTCAAAACTATGCATTTTCTTCAGTCATTATAAATCATGCAGTCAGATAGGTTTCCCTAAAATAGAGCTCTTCATTATTGTTCTGCTCAAATATGACCAATTACTCCCATTGGCCTATTAGATATATAGAGTTGCTCAATCCTATATAATAAAAGGGTAATATGTGAATTGACTGAACAGTGGAATGACCGGTCGCTATGATGTGCACTGACCCCCAGGGGGCAGACGCTCAACACAGGAGCTGCCCCTTGGTGGTCAGTGCACTCCCACAGGGGGAGCGCTGCTCAGCCAGAAGCCAGGCTGATGGCTGGGGAGTGCAGCAACCATGGCGGTAGCCTCTCCCACCTCTGTGGCCAGAGGTAGGGATGTCCAACTGCCAGCTTAGGCCTGCTCCCCCCACCCCCACCCGGGATGCGGCCTTAAGCCATCAGTCAAACATCCCCCAAGGGCTCCCAGACTGCAAAAGGGCGCAGGCAGGGCTGAAGGACACCCCCCCCCCACACACACACACACACAAAGTGCACGAATATGCACCGGGCCTCTAGTGATTAAATAAACGTGGAGGTTATACATTTCAAGTCTGGGCATCTAGGTCTAAGTACATTTAGGTTCATCTGTTTGCCTTCAGAATTCTCTCCAAATATTGGGGGAGAACATATTCTGTATCCAACAGGGTGTCAGGTGCTGGGGGATATGGAAAGGAATCAGATACACAACCCACCTCAAGGCAGGTGAATGTGGTAGAAGAGACAGATGAACCCAGTCATCTAAAGCAGACCATGGCACGTGCTCTAATAGAGATGTAAACACAACAGGGGAGCAAAGAAGGAAGCTACTGAACACCTGTCTGTGGGGAGCCAGCCGGGCTTCCAAAGAGCTGAGCTGTGAAGGGGAAAACTACAGGCAGAAAGTGAGGGCCGAGCCCAGCAGTGTTGCCCAGTGATTGAGCATCGACTCATGAACAAGGAGTCACAGTTCAATTCCTGGTCAGGGCACACGCCCCAGGTTGCGGACTTGATCCCCAGTGGGGAGCGTGTAGGAGGCAGCAGATGGATGATTCTTTCATCATTGATATTTCTATCTCTCTCTCCCTCTCCCTTCCTCTCTCTGAAATTAATAATAATAATAATAATTATATATATATATATATATATATATATATATATATATATATATTAAAAAAAAAAGTGAGGGCTGAGAACAGAGATGCAAACCAAGGGAAGAGCACCTGCAAGGGCTGGAGACCGGAGAAGATGCCACATGTGATGCAGATGTCCATGCAGGACAGGGTGGGGGACGTAAAACCCAGACGAGGTCAGGGTCAGGATTTGAATGAAAGCCACTGAATTCCTGGCAGACAATGGAGAGCCACTGGGTAGTTTTTTAGTATGATAGTTCTATGACCAGGAATGTGTGTGAGGAAGAAGACACTGACCTCTGCTTCAGAGGTTAAGACTACATACCATCCACACCCTGGACAACCTATTCTGATGTCATCCTTCATTAGTTCACCCTGTCAAACTCCTTATAGCTTCCAACCCTGTTTGCCATCCGCAGTATCCATCTTGGAAGGTTTAACTGTTCATAGTCTGTTGTGACTGATGGCAACCAAACTGTACACACACATGGCACATTATGATTTATACAGCATTTATACATCCATTATTCATTTCATCCTCCCAACAACCCCACAAGGGCAGGGATTAGAACCTAATTTACACATTAACCAGGTAACTGCCACGATATTTTCAACTTAAAAAAGTCCGCAGTTTGAGTCTAAAGGTGCTTATGGCACACGAATAGTTAAGTAAGAACTCAAATTGGTAGATGAATGGTTCTCAATTAGCAGTGAATTTCTCCCCCAGGGGATATTTGGCCATGTCTACAGGCATTTTTGGTTGTCACACTTGGGAAGGTGTTACTGGCATCTAGTGGGTAGAAGCCACACGTGTTCCTTAAAGTCCAAATAAAGGAGTACTGTGAGGGACCGCAGGCAGTGGGCAGGCGGGAGGAAAAGTCCTCCTACTGTGCTCAGAGACAGGGTGGCACCCACTCCTAAGATGAATTATGACCTATCCCAGCCCTTTTATTTTATTTTTATTTTTTGGCATACTTTAAGTTCCATTATCATGCAGCCAAAATAGCCTAAGACTTACTTGTTTGGCTTTGGATTTACACCACAAATCAAGAAGAATGGTATTGGGCAGGGATTACAAATTCAAATGCCTTCTTGGGCCAAGCAAGGAAATGAATGAAGTGAGTCACATAGGGGAGAGGGCAGCGAGGACAAAGAGAACTGGAGGGCAGACACCCTGTCTGAAGGTGGTTGCAAGACCTCAATGGCAGCTGATAGCAGCCCCCCGTGTGGGCATATCTTCTGATTTATTTTTTGAAAGAAAGTAGAAATATGGATGTTTAAAATTTATTTCTATTATATGGACCTTCATTGCAAGAACCCAATAAAAAATAAAAAAAGAAGGGAGTACCTCTGGGCTGGATCTGGTCCACAGGCCACATAGTGCCAGCTCTGGTTCTGTGAAAAAGGCCAGAGACAGGGTCCAACCACCCACCCCCATATCAACTTGGGGGATAGGTCCACTTTGTTTCTGGGCCTCTGTTTCTCACCTATAAAATGACGAGGATAGACTAGGTGATTGCGGCATACTATTCAGGCTAACACTCGGTGGGTCCATGGATGGCACTGACCAGGCAAGGAAGGAAAAGGGCAGGGATCAGCCTGGGAGCCCATGCTCTCGCCTCTTGTTACCTGCGGCAGTAGCTTTCCCAGATTCCCTCCCCTCCCCTCCCAGCTGTAAATCGTTGGGGGTGTACCAAGATCTGTTTTGGCTTGAACATTGTAGGCTTTTCGTGCAAAACAATTCAAGGGGGAGCGGAAGCTGTCAAATTTATGATCTGAGAACAGATCTCTGACAGCTAACAAATTGACAAAAAACGTAATCAGAGAGCGGGTGCCTCTGTGGTTTTAGAAAGTCCCCATTTTAAAAGAGGTAGAAAAAATAATAAGGATAATATTTTTCATGGTTTCAGCCCAATACCTACAGAAGGCTCCCCAAATACTTCACAGACTGTGTGTGGTGAGAACATACCCCAAAGAATGTAACTGCCCACCTTGGAGGTCTGCCAAGTTTAACAGCATTTTCTCTCTCTCTTTTTTTTTTTTTCATTCTTTCAGCCTCCCTCTCCCCCTGCTCCCTTCTCACACAAATGACAGCATTTTCATAAGCCCTCAGCATTACTAGATAATTAGGGAGCAGTGCAAGTTCTGGAAAACACCCTGGGGCAGGATCAATGCCTGGGAAAAAAAAAGTCTATTCCAGGGAAACTCCTACGCAGCACCATCGTTTCTGGTAGAAATTGGAGGCGCTGACTGTTCCTCCAAACCAGTGGATCCCTCAGCAAGGTCGCCCGGGCCATGCTCAGGAGGGTGCTGGCCAGACTCCCGAGTCATCCTCACTGGACTCATGATTATGAATGAGCCTCTTAACCCCTTCGTCTCAGGGTCTTGTCTGGAAAATGATGGGAACAAGGATTCATGAGATGTGCTCCCTGAGGGCCAGCAAAGCTCCAAGCACACAATCAGGACTCCACCGGGTCTTACTGTACAGAGATGTGAAATGTCATTATTATTATTATTTAAAATAATCTCCAACAGACCTTTCATTGTTTTTGCCTTTTAATGCTTATTTTATTTTTTTAGTATTTAAGTATAGTAGGTATACACCATTATATTAGTTATATTAGTTTCAGGTGTGCAATATAGTGGTCCAATATTTTTGTACTTGGCTATGTGATCACCTCACCAACTTTGGAAATCATCTGTCACTGTACAAACTCATTATGATACTAGAGGCCTGGTGCATGAAAATTCATGCACTGGAGGGTGGGTCCCTCAGCCCAGTCCGCCCCCTCTCACAGTCTGGGAGCCCTCAGGGGCGGGAGGCGACCCGGTGATCAGGGGAAGGTAACGCCCCATCACACCTCTGCTGCTGCCACTGCCAGCAGCGCAAGCCTCGGCTGCCCTGGTTACCTGAACCTCAGGTGGCCCTGGGTGGCTGGGCAGCCATCATCCAAGGCTTGCCTGCACCTAGGGCTGGCCCTGGGTGGCTGGGGAGCTGGGGGACTGGGGGACTCTGGAGGCAGGCATGTGGCTGCCGCCTTGGCGGGGCTGAGGGGACTGGGAGCTGCCATCTTGTGGCTGTGGGTGCCTCCATCTTTGAGGGTGGGGCAGTCAATTAGCATATTCCCTCCTTATTGGCTGTGGGCACTGCCATCTTTGAGGGTGGGGCAATCAATTAGCATATTCCCTCCTTATTAGATAGGATTATTGACTATATTCCCTTTTATCTTTTCGACCCATCCTCCCCACCCCTCCCATCTGGAAACCATCCCTTTGGTTTCTGTTCTGAGTCTGTTTTTGTTATTATTATTATTGTTGTTTAGATTCCTCATATAAGTGAAACCAGACAGTATTTGTCTTTCTCTTGTCTGACTTGTTTCACTTAGCATTGTTCTTGCCTCGTGGTTGGAGTCCAGATTCAGCCTAGCATCAGGGGCCTTCCGTGTGGTTCCCATCTACTTCTGAAATCTTGTCCCGTAGCTCGGTTTACCAATCTACGTCAGCTCCCCACACCCTATTCCATCAGAGATACACAAACTTCTGATTCTGCTGTACTCCAACCTGCTCTTCTGCTCATTTCTTCCACCTCCCTAAATGACACCTATGTCCACCTAGCTGTCAAGATGCAAATTACAGCCATAATCCAACCACTTTCCACCATCTCTACACTCAAAGTCATTCATGCCACCCTCATCTCTCATCTGACCCATAGCAAACTTTAACAACTTTATTTCTACTCCGTTTCTACCTCCACGCCCACCACCATGGCAACATAATTTGTTCCCTGTATAGTAGGCAGGGTGAAACTTTTAAAATCAGACAGATTCTGTTTCTCCCCAGCTCTTAAATATCCAGGGCCTTCACATATGCTTAGAATAAAATCCAAAGCCTGGCTGCCTCTTGAACCCCATTTCCTGCACCCTCTTCCCTTGTTCATACTACTCCAGCTACAGTGGCCTTCTTGCTACTCTTTGCACATACTAAGCACCACCCTGTCTCAGGACCTTTGCTCTTCTTTCTGCCTAGGAAGCTCCGCCCATAGAAATCCACATTGCTTCCTCTCTCTCCCTTCATTCAGGCTTCTGTCCAAAGGTCTCTGGAATAGCACCCCACTCCCTGCCATGGTTTTTATTCCCCTTACCCTGCTTTATTTTTCTTTGCAGTGTTTATTAGTATCTCAATACAATATGTATTTATTGGTTTATCATTTGGCCCATTACTAGAATGTATCTTGTTCACTCCAGTGCTAAAGAAAGGGTCTAACACAAAGTAACTTCTCAATAAATATTTGTTAAAAAGTGAAGAGAAGGCCTTTATCTCCCTCTCCCTGCAAAAATAGCCTTCCTTTCCTTTGTCACATTCTGATTTTTTAAAATGCCATTCATTTCCTATCTTCTCCACACTGCCTTCCCAAACCTATTTTGGACTCTCCGAGTGTTACTTATCACTTACTGCCTTTAATTGATATTTAACTTAGCCCCTCCCATTTGATTTTTCAGCCCCTTAGGGGGCAAGAATCATGGCTATAATATGTAAAAGCTAATTTTTTTGATTACTCGCTATGTGCCAGGCTGCATACCTGCCTCGTGTTGCATGATGTTTACAGCAACCCTATGAAGTAGGAGCCCTAATTATTCTGTTTATAGGTGGGGAGGGGTGAGGGGGGGTTGGGAAGGTCAAGTTACTTACCCAAGCTTATATAACTATGTAGAGGCAGGGCTTTGATTTTAACCTGGATCCGCTTGGTTCCCAAGGCTGGTTCTCCTTACCATTAACCTATATTATCTCAAGGTCTATGCCCACCAATCTGGTCAATGTTTGTTGGACAGGCCCTTGAAAATGTGCACCATAATTTTGAAAAGGTAAAGGACTTAGCCTCAGGACCCATGGCTAAGAGGTGACCTAGCCCATGAATCCTCATACTAAAAACCCTGTTCCACAGTAGTTCAGCCACAGGATTATAGGAAAGGCCTCTGAGAAGCCATTCAGAAAACATGTACAAGACTGGAGTTTGCTTTAAAAGAAATGTCTTGAAAAAGAAGATGAATCAATATTTCTCTCCCCACATCTGGTAGCTTTTTTTGAGGCCAATCAGTAATTATGGTGCTTAGTATAGTCTCTATGCACCCCCAGGACCAAAGGGAGATTTTAAGTTGTCAGGAGTCTTAAAACATAATTGACTGGCATAATCCTCATATTAAATTTTGCTGCTTGCCTAACCTATAGCTTCTCCTTTATGACTCTAAGACAAAATTAGACAGAATTAAAATAAGGGCTAGGAGTGGGGGACCTCTTATGTGGAAGAGAAACAGGTAGAATGCTAGAGTTGGAAGGACATTCTGAGACTGTAGAGTCGAACACCTTCATTTTACAAATAAAACAGGATCTCAGAAAGGTGAACTCATTTGATCTGATAGTGCAGAATCAGAGACTTGAAACCAAAGTTTGACTGCATGATGGGTTTTGTACATATCCTGTCACAATGAGACCTGACACAAGGCTCAAGAAAAGGGGTTCAAGTAGCGGCTATGAAAACTACTACCCATAGAAACACAAGGGAAGGGCCTAAGTTAGACTCACCTTTTAGCAGAGGCAGAAGGAGTCCCTGGAGAATGAGGTCTGCCCACCAGTCCATAGCTCGTGTTGTAATTTTTCCACTAAAGACTTCTGAGATGATATTTCAGCATAACAGACACAAAGGTCAAATAGTTAGCCTGCATGCTTCCTGACAGTGGGATGGTGGAGAGAATCTTATATGAGAATAAACACAAACCAGAGTATGTATGAACTCCCTCAGTGACCTTAACAGAGATCCCCTAAATAAAATGTAACTCTCCCCTCCTCTGCTCCTCACTTTGTATTTCTCCCTTCTCTTCTCTGTCTCTTGTATGGACCTTTCAGATGAAGCATTCTCTGAACCCCATCTCCTGTTCCCACCCTCCTTCCATTCTATGTTATTGCTGGGGTAGATCCACATCCCCAGTGACCCAAGTCAGTCCCTGCCTGCTCTGAGCTGGTCACCATCCCCTTCCCCATCATTTCCATATCCAAAGCCAAGCAGAAATAGCTTCTTGGCTCTTGAAGAATTGAAGAGAGGGCAGGCATGGCAGAAGGGAATAAGCCTCCTTGGGGAAAGTGAGGACAGTAACCTAATAATGTCATTAATATCAGCTACCATCTGCCATCATATAAAGCACACTGTTCTAAGTACTTTCCACATTATAACACACAGCCCTATAGCACTGTGGTGAACCCGTTTTACAGGTGAGGCACACCTTGGTCTATTAGCCTTTAAAGCCTTTGCCATGCACCACTCAGCTCCATGTGTTTCTCCAGGAATTCTGTGGAAACAGTGTTGTCAGCTCTCTTTATTCAGCAAGTGATGATACTAACACGGGAAGATAAAGCACTAACCTCAGGACACACAACTAGTAAGTGGTAGAACGAGGTCTCAATCCAAGATCATTTCCCCCTACTCAATGCTGCCAGTATCTGCTTCCCATGATATTCATCACTCTTTGGGGGTCAAAAATCTCCCCACCTCACCTTCCCGCTCCCCGTGAAATCAGGCAAAAGGCAATGAATGATTCCTGCCTTTAACACTTGAGATGAGGCTCCCAGATAGGGTTAATGATTCCATGAAGTTCATGGACTCTAAACCATATTTTCAATTATATAGTTTTTTAAAGGAGATAAATCCTGATTCTACAGTATTGTCTTCTATTACTTTAATGGCAAGAGTATAGTATTTCACCTATAGTAAATGTCAACCTGGCTTTGGTGAGTTCATCTGGGAAACTAACCATTGTCCATTTATAACATTTTCTACAGAAAACTAACCACTATTTGTTTATAACACTTTCTGCCTGAACCAAGCAGATCTGGATTGAGCAGGGAGGGCACTGCAACCCAAGGCTAGAAAGCTATGGGAAGAAAAGGAGATGGAATACCAGATGACTTTCTCCACAAACCCTTTCACTTCAAAGCAGGGGTGGGGAATGTTCTTTTCTGCCAAGAGCCATTTGGATATTTATAACATCACTAGAGGCCCGGTGAACAAAATGCATGCACTCGGTGTGTGGGGGGGAGGACGGGGGGCGGAGTGTGTGTGGGGGGGTCCCTCAGCCTGGCCTGTGCCCTCTCGCAGTCCTGGAGCCCTTGGGGGATGTCTGACTGATGGCTTAGGCTGCTGTGGAGGTGGGAGAGACTCCCACCACTGCTGCTGCACTCACCAGCCATGAGCCTGGCTTCTGGCTGAGCAGCGCTCCTCCTGTGGGAGCACACTGACCACCAGGGGGCAGCTCCTATGTTGAGCGTCTGCCCCCTAGTGGTCAGTGTGCGTCATAGTGACCGGTTGTTCTGCAGTTTGGTCAATTTGCATATAGCCTTTTATTATATAGGATTTGAGGGCCATACAAAATTATCAACTTAACAATTAGCCTGCAATCCTGACTGGTGTGTTTCAGTGGTTGACTGTCAACCTATGAACCAGGAGGTCATGCATCAATTCCTGGTCAGGGCAAATGCCCGGGTTTCAGGCTTGATCCCCAGTGTGGGGCATACAGGAGGCAACCAATCAATAATTTTCTCATCATTGATGTTTCTCTCTCTCTCTCCCTTTCCCTTCTCTGAAGTCAATAAAAGTATATATATTTTAAAATTAGCCTGCTATATTTAGTCAAACATTTAATTAACTCACCCCTATGCGGCTTTAAAGTGTCAGGAGGTCCTTTTGCCATGGTGGACTCCCTCACCCATTTGGGCCCCCAGCTCCTGATGCTCCAGGAGAATAGCCTCCTTTGCACTCTCTAAAGCTGACCAGCCCTTCCTGCTTTGTCACCCCTGCTCTGGCCTCCAAGGGCTCCCTCTCTGACTAACTTTCAGCCTCTCAAAGCTCTGAAGCCATCTCCCCCAGTGGAAGTCCAAGTGGCAGCGAGGGGCTGTGACCTCACCAGAGGAAGCTGAATGAGTTGGCCCAGGATTAGAAAAGGAGGGCCTCAAGGGAGGCTGGGGATGTGCAGGCACAGGCTGTGCGGTGCTATCGGATCCCCTGCACTGAGCAGCCAGAGCAAGAGAGAGGAGCTTCTTTCATTCCATCTTCAAACAATGACAAAAAAACAAAATAAGACTAATATGTTGTTCAGGAGGGATCTCCACACCTGGGCTATTGGGTAGACCCAGGATATCAGAGACCTGAGCTATTTTCTCTTCAAAATGCCACAAGAAATGCTCAGCCACTGGCAGACTTCTGCTGGGCATCTGGAGTGAGAAGGGATGGGCATTATTTTTCAGGGAGCCCTTGGTCACTATGGAGATGAGCCAGATCTTAGCTTAAAACATTAAGTGTCAAAGCCAAGCTTGCCAAAAGGTAACCCATGTGATTATTAACTATTCACCTAACTCACATTTAGAGCATGGGCTCTGGAAGCAGAATGCCTGGGTTTGCAGACTACCTTTAAGGCTTATTAGCAATTGACCCTGGGCAACTTACATTAGCCCCCTGATCTTCCCTATCCATTAAATGGGGATAATCATACCTCCAAGGGGTGCTGTTGAAACCGGGCACACCGGGTCTGAGGCCACCTGTAATACTTGAGTCAAATTAAGCAGAGACATATATATAAGTGTTTATTCCAATAATGCCAGCAGTATGGGGAGAGCAGTTGGTTACGCTGGAAATTCTGCTCTGACCCCCGCTCACCAGTTGGCTGATTGAATACTCATGAGGGAGAAGATAGCTATGTGAAGCTGTGAGCTACAAGTGTAACATGGAAAGGGGAGAGTAGGGTCTGCAATCTGGCCTTCGTGAGCTCAAAGTCCAATACCAAGGTAGCTAATCTTCTGTGATATTACAAATAGCTCAGCCTGTTCCTGGGACCGCAGAATGGTTAGTGTTCCTGAGAAAAACTCCCGGAGGGGGTCAGGGTTCAGGTACAGCAACCAAATCAAAGCATGCCCTACCCTTGGTCTGTTCTCAAAATGTATTTCTTTTCTGAGTAATGGACCCATTGAGGCATCTTATTTTTTCACAGTGTTGTTTCATCCTCCAGTTTCCCAGGGTCTGTAAGAAAACTTCTCGTCTATAGTTAGTAAGGTGAATAATTATTAGACAACTCTGACTCTATTCTTATTACTTGCCCTCCCCCCATCACTGTGAGGATTAAATGCGAAGTTGCTTGTATAGCGCTTGGCACAATGCCTTATAAACAATTGACCTGCAGTACATGTTCATGGTTAGCTATGATTCATTGGCATCTTATTTGGACCAGCACTGAACTGGATACTTGGGATGAAAAAGGTAGTTTCCTGCAGGACAGGAGCAGGTCACCTTGCCTCCACTCCAGGACCCACTGTTGGTTTCCTGGCCCCTCCATCACTGTGCTTCCTTGCAGGGTGTATCCAGTTTTGGTCACCTGAAGTGACCACACAAGGAGCCGTTGTTTATTTCTCAACCATCTGAATTATTTGTGCTTCTTTGATTTGATGGGTTGGACTGAAGCAGGCACTAAAAAAAAGTCTGTCTTGGTAGATTTCAGATACATCCTGTTTCAACAAGCTGGAAGTAATGGGAGTGGGAACTCTTTTTAATAGTAGCTTTACCAAATACACTCTTTACCTCCTTTAAGACCTTGTGAGTAAAAAGAAGAAACAGCTAGTTCAAAAATAGTACACTTACTATTTTCTATTTAATGTACTTCATGGGCTTCAGAATGGACTGATGTCCCTTTAAAAATACATATGCACCAAAGGATGCCTTAAATATCACTATTAGTACAGTACTAGAGGCCCGGTGCACCAAATTCGTGCTAGGGGTGTGTGTGTCCCTCAGCCCAGCCTGCACCCTCTCTAATCTGGGACCCCTTGAGGGATGTCCGACTGCCCATTTAGGCCCGTTTTCACCACCAGGATGGGGCCTAAATGGGCAGGCGGACATCCCTCTCACAATCCAGGACTGCTGGCTCCCAACTGCTCGCCTGCCTGCCTGCCTGATTGCCCCTAACCGCTTCTGCCTGCCAGCTTGATCACCCCCTAACCACTCCCCTGCCCGCCTGATTGACACCTAACTGCTCCCAGGCCAGCCCGATCGCCCCCAGCTGCCCTCCCCTGCCAGCCTGGTCACCCCTAACTGCCCTCCCCTGCCAGCCTGGTTGCTCCTAACTGTCCTCCCCTGCAGGCCTGGTCCCCCCACAGCTGCCCTCCCCTGCTGGCCTCGTCTTCCCCAATTATCCTCCTCTGCCGGCCTGGTCACCCCTAACTGCCCTCCCTGCTGGCCTGATCACCCACAACTGTCCTCCCCTGTAGGCCTGGGTCCTCCCCTACCATCCTCCCCTGCTGGCCTTGTCTCCCCCAATTGCCCTCCTCTGCTGGACTGGTCACCCATAACTGCCCTCCCCTGCTGACCTGATCACCCACAACTGCCCTCCCCTGCAGGCCATCTTGTGACCACATGGGGGCGGTCATCTTTGACCACATGGGTGCGGCCATCTTGTGTGTTGGAGTGATGGTCAATTTGCATATTACTCTTTTATTAGATAGCATAGTATTTTTCAGCTTAAAGCTTTGGTTTCTGCTAACAGATAAATTCATCTCCTCTCCTCTCCACTTTCTTCTCTCAAACAATGCTGGGATAGTGCCTCAAGCTATATGCATTCATTTACACTTGAATTCAAATGAGATTTAGAATCTTTCTTGAGAGCAGTATTGCTTGAGGAAGACTGATATTCCAGTAATTGTAGTGGGGCTCAGAGTTCAAAATCTGGGGTCTTGCACTCTACTTTGCACTATGCGGCTTGGGGAAAATGAATGAACTATTCTGGGTTCAAGTTTGTTATCTGTAAATGGGAGAGTCTAATTCCCACTCTGCATATCTGGTTGATCCCAATAATAACCTTTGATAGAGAAATTCAGAGTGTTTGTCCAAATCACCATTTTTCCCTTTCTCTAAGAATCATCCCTCCAGTTTTCCCCAGCTGGGAAATGAGTCCCAAGCAGCTGTGTGTCATTTAAGTGACTTGCCTCACTAGCCAAAGTTGAGCAGGCAGGGGGAAACCCATGTTTCAACTGGGCCAATCACATTTGCTCTTCCCAAATGTTAGCATTGTGATTTTTAAAAAATCATTATTGTTGAAAGTATTACATATGTCCCCCTTTTTCCCCCACTGACCCCCTCCAGCTGCCCCCCGCCCTCACCCCAGGCCTTTACCATTCTATTGTCTGTGTCCATGGGTTATGCATATATGCATACATGGTTGATTGCTTTGTGATTTAAATGTGACTGCTCATCTGTGCTGGTGGGCTGCAGCCACCTGGGAGCCATGGGGTGTCTTTATGCTTTTTGAGGTAACTGAGGAGTCCCCAAATCTAATTTGAGAGAGAGAGAGAGAGAGAGAGAGAGAGAGAGAGAGAGAGAGAGAGAGAGAGAGAGAAGAGCAAGGACTAGAGACTGAGTCATGATTGGATTCCTGCACACATTTCAGATCTTTATTCCAGGCTTTCCCTAATGTCCAGGAATGGCATTCAGCCTTGGGTGTCCTCAGGCATTCCTTTATCTTTGTAATAATGTCCTTCTTTTTGCCTAAGCTAGTACAGAGTAATTTCTATTCCTTGCAAGAAAAATGTCCTTGTCATATTAATGCACTGATGTGGGGAGCCACAAGGGTGGGGTGGGGGGGGGAAGGAGGGGTGAGGGATGCCCTGCTCTGTGGGAGTGACTAGGCAGACAAATAGCCACCTGGAAAGCCTGTTCATTGTTATTGGGTTTTCACCTACTGACTTAACTGAGGACCTAGGTAGCTCACAACACTCCATTCTAATAAATATTTCTCACTCTGATATTTTTCAGCCCTCCGAAACATTCAGTTTCTCAACCAATCAATCCATCCTTTTTTCCTATAATACCATTTTCATTTTTTTGCTTTAATTTTTTTACAGCTTTATTGAGTTATAATTGGTAGACAGTAAGTGTACAATTTGATGTTTTTGATACTTGTATACACCTGTGAAACTGATACAGAATTTTTGGACTAGAACCCGGATTCTTGGTCTGCCAGAATTGAAGAATGAATCCACGGACAGAAAGTGGAATAGCAAAGGTGGAGATTTATTGAAGAATGAGTACAGACTCCTGCATGGGGAGAGGGAAAGAGTTCCACAGAATGGAGTCCCAAGTAGGGAGGGGGGGAAAGTGTCCCACTGGGTTCTTTTTCCTATGGCTTATAAAGGCTACAGATCCTGGTGCCTTGATATCCCCTCTGATTGGTCACTATTCCCTTATACCTGTTACTATAGTAACTCCTAGGTTCTCCCCCTCCTCCTTCCTTATTGTTTTTCTATTCCCTTTGGGCTTTCTTCCTCTCCTTCTGAATGAAGGGCTTCCTTCTCTTTATTTTGTAAATATAGACCTTTTGCTGTTCCCAGCTCCATTTTCTATGGAAATATACCTTCTGCTGCTCTGCAGCCCCGTGCTTTCCTCCATGGTCACCTTAATTTCCAAAATTTCTAAAATTTCTTAAACTTGTCCTATCTTACCCCTAAAATTTCTGTTTCAAAACCATCACACAATTAAGATAGTGAATATATCCATTACCCCTAAAAGTTTCCTGGTGCCCCTTTGTCATCTCTCTCTTCTCCTCACTCCAGGTTCACTGATAAGCACAGATCTGCTTTCTGTCATGATAGGTTAGTTTTTATTTTTTAGGATTTCATAGAAACGTAATCATAGTATATGTTCTTTCTAGAAACCAGTCCTTCAATAAATATTTGAGCAGTTAGGCCCTGAGGTTATAGCCGAGAACTAAATGGACACAGTTCTTGCCATCACGGAGGTTCAGTCTGCCAAGAAAGGAAGATACTGAATGTCCCAAGTAGATCCCAGGACAGGATCTGGGGCGTTTATCTAAGGCGTCCCTTGAGATAAACTTTAACCTTGCAGGTGTTGGGACATTCAAGTAGTTGCTAGCGAAGGGGCTACTCTATGCAAGCAGGACCAAGGACAGGCCTAGGACCAAAAAGACCAGAAGCTTTAATTTCAGTTTTAAGCATACACAAAATAATTCAATTAACTGTCGGAGGAATTACACCACATGAAACATATGCAGTTGCAAATCTCACAGCACTTTATTACTCACACAAGTTCCTGATACGGGTACAGGCTTAATGGGGATCTTGGTGGTGCTGTCCTCTGGGGTCCGGCAGCTGGGCTGGTCTGGTGTGGATGCAGGGGGCCGGCATTCCTCACCAGAGAGCTCAGTCCCGTCTCGATTGGGCGGTACTAGCCATTCTTTTGTCATCTGGAAGGGAGAGGAGCATGGAGCGGCGTCGCTTGCTGGACTGACAAAAGGACGTGCCTTTGTGGCTGTCTTGACAGGCGAGCACCGTTAGCTGTCCAGGACCTATTTTTAAAGCCCGTTTCATACCCATAGCAGTTCAGGTGGCTATCAATGAATTATTTCAATGCACACATGTTAATCTCAAATGGGGTGAGGGGCTACATGTGGTTATCTAGGGAGAGTACATCACTCACACAAATGGTTGACTTAGCAAGTCACTCTGAGTCAGTAACTGAAGTTCAAATCCTTATCTATGGGGTATACATGCTTCGGGGCAGTGGGGAATGTGTCCTTAATATCACACTTGAAGTTTCAAGGAAACATTTCAAAACCTTCCTAACATTTTTAGACATTCTTTAAGCATTTTTAAACATTTCTATATTTTACTACAACACTGAATAATAATTACAATGAAGTCTGCTGTGTGTTTTTCATAAGAGGAGAAGCAACAAAGGTGGTATATACCAGGAGGATTTAACTTAGGGTTATGAGAGATCTGAAGTCTGGTAAAAGGTGCAGGAGTGGTCCAAGCAGAGGAAAGAGAACATGGGGAGGTTCCAAGAATGAAGAAAACATGGCATGTTGAAGGAACAGAAGGAAGGTCAGTATGGCTGGAGACCTCCAGGGTTGGCACAGAAAGAGGAGTATTGAGAAGTGAGTCACTGTGGTCCTTATGACTTAGATTCTCTGTCCTCCTGGCTTCTCACTCTCATTCAACCTTTCCAGTGTTTTCTTGCCATCTTTAATTTCTTGGTTAAGACATTTAAGCCATTTTGTTTGAGGCAAAGAAAAAGTAAGACCAGAAAAGGAATTGAGTTACCCAGCATCACACTGCTAGCTGGAACTCAAGTGTAGCTATAACTCAGTTCTCCAAGTCCAACACTTCCCCAGACCCAGAAGATAGAACCGAATCTCACTTTCTCAGGGCTTTTGGGCACCTGACACCATAGGAGACTCCAGCATCATAGCAGAAATCACAGTGAGTGGATGTGTCAACTGTCAAAGACACAGGGTTGAAAAAAGTTGTTTCATTGACACACAGACAGCCCCATGCCACTTAGCACTTGATTACCTACTGGCAGTAAGGCCTGTTTATGTCATCCGTTACATTTTTTTTCAATTTAATGAAGTAATTAATGCTATAAAAAGCTATGAAAATATAAATGTAAGAAAGCATGTTGCATAATTAATAATATATGCATATGCATGACAGGGTGTTTCTTTCTGGCATACATATGCATATGTCATTAATGGAAACATATGCGTGTTTTACCGTCAGGGTATTGGTATAAGTCACAAGCCTATATGTCAGCTTCTGGCCTGACTCTGGGGTTTATTACATTGAACACACAGAGGACCAGCAGGGCACAGGGGGCAAAGTGTTGGGGACAGAGAACTGGAGTACTGACTGGCTTCTAGAATTAGATCTGTACTAACTCATGTTGTGACATCAATTATTTTCCTCTGGGCCTCAGTTTGTCCACCTGTCAAATTGGGAGTTGGACTGTGTTGGTAGTTTACATAAAGGCAGCACATCTCTTTATTCAAGCAAAATCTTAAGGGAACTCTGGATGGGTGGCTCAGTTGGTTGGAGAGTCATCCTGTACACCAAAAGGTTGTGGTTCAATTCTAGGTGGGGGCATATACCTAGGTTGTGGGTTTGATCCCCAGTTGGGCATGTATGGGAGGCAACCAATTGATATTTCTCTCTCACATGGATGTTTCTCTCTCTCTCTCTCTCTCTCTCTCTCTCTCTCTCTCTTAAAACCAATAAAAAACATATCCTGGTGGAAACCGGTCTATAAAACATAGAAGTAGGATCTCTACTGAAGTTTGGGACAGGGGCTTTCCTCTAGTTTAGTGCTTTCTTACTCTGCCTCCCCTCTGTCCCTCAGGACCTACACATTAATTTGAAAAGTTCTGGGCTAGATAATTGGAAAAGTCCCTTGCAGCTTACTATCCACCCTTTCAAGAATATCAGCTACAGAGGGTCACATCAGGCCACCTAATATACTGGGGAAACTGAATGTGGGGTTGAGAGAGCTGAGTTCCCACTGGAGCTCTGTTCCTATTAGCATGGTGACCTCACACCAGTCTCCTACTCAAATTTCATGTTCTGCTTTTTTTACTTGTCAAGAAAGAAAGTAATCCTTGTCCCCTCTTATTATATAGAGAAATAGATATTGTTTATTTTTTTAATTTAAAAAAAATTTTTTTTATTGTTTGAAGTATTACAAATAGTAGTACATATGTCTCCTTTTTTTTTTTTTTCCCCATTGACCTCCCCGCCGGCCTCCCCTACCCCCCAGTACATGCCTTTACCTGCCCACCCCCCAGTGTCTTGTATCCACTGGTTATGCTTATATGCATGTGTACAAGTCCTTCGGTTGATATCTTACAGCCGCCCCCCCACCCCCCTGCAACCTCCCCTGCCTTCCCGCTGTAGTTTGACAGTCTGTTCAATGCTTCTTTGCCTCTGTATATATTTTTCCCCATTTCTTTCCTTTAAAAAATCTTGCCTCTGCAGACTAGATATAAACATATAATAACAAAACATATTTGAGTCCCAATTTCAATGTCCAACAGTTCTGAGTCCCCGTTTCAATGTCAAACAGTTCCTTATGTGTACATGTCAGCAATGATATCTGGATGGTGGGCACATGGTGGCAATGCAGGTCCGACCCTCTCTGGTTTGGTCCTAGGCAACCTGCTGCGACGCACAGCTGCTCATATTGTTTATTAAAGTGCTCTAAATGTCAAGTGTACAACGAAAAGACAAAACCACTCCTTTTTTAAGGATGTAGGCTCTGAACCCAATTGCTCTGCCACCTACTATCTCTGTGACCTTGAATCACTTACTGAATCTTTCTGTGTGGCAGTTTCCTCACCTATAAAAGTGGGCATCCTACTATTACTACGATATGATGTTGGGTTAATATATCTATTACATTGAAAAGCAGTGTCTCCATTCAATAAACAATCATTATTACTGTTATTTTTTAAATTATCATGAACATTGGTGGAAAGCATGCAGAGGCCTAAATCCTAACCTTGAGCTTACTGCTCCCTACATGCCAGTCCTATTCCAGTAGAGAGGCCACCTCAGAGAATTCCTAGATCACGTCAGAGAAGAGATCAACTAGAACATTGATATTAAAATGACTTGAGAAATTAGCACATTTTTACCAATATTGAGTTTAGATATGCCTTCCAAAGACAAAGCTAAACTAAGTAGCAGTATTACAAAATGATCCTGAGGGGTAAAAGGAAAAGGGAACAGGTTTAATAGGACATTCAAGTTTCTTGTTACCATTTTGGTTAAATCCTGAATAAAATATGCTACATTTTAAAGTAAGCTTGTACAGCATTAGGAAAAAGGAGATGGCAGATAAATTGTTTACCACCCCTAGTCAAACACCCACCTCAGCCGCTAACGTTGAGGAGGCTGAGAAACAGAGAATGGACTGGGAGAGGGATTTTGGAGAGAAAGTTTGTGTTCCATGAGCCCGTCTGCCAAGGGGAGAATGGGCAGGAGCCTTCCCCCTCCCAAAGACTAGCTAGACCTGCTTTAAGGAGATTACTTACTAGTAGAAAGGATCTCTGTCTTCCTTAGGGTCTGGCAGATGGAGAAGTGGGGGTAGAGGCTATTGCAGGAGATGCGCTATCATTCCCAAGAGCTGATTGTCCAGCTCCTTAAATGGCAGAGCAGAGGAGAGGAGACAGGTGATCAGACAGTGGTCCCAAAGGGAGGCTCTCACGGCAAAAGATCCCTGAACAATTGCAGTGGACTTAATGTGGGCCATGTGTGATTGACACTGAAACCGGGTCACCTTGGGCCCTTCCAAGATTACGTCCTGAAAAAGTGAGAATGTCTCAACCAAAAGAGGCGGGAGATGTGCGGCCCAATTCTCAAGGATCAATCAAGGACCTGCAAGTAAAGAGGCACAACAGAGATGCATTAGGCCTCTGCAAGGGGACTGTAGACTCCAGATACATATTAATAAAAACCTTCTGAACAGCCCCCCTTCAAAGGAGACAGTCACCTGTGAACATCTCCCAAGTCCTGGGAGTGCAATGTCAGTTCACTGCAGCATCCGTCAGGCTGGAACTTTCTGCTCCACTCCACTGCACACCATCAGTCCTGAAGAGTCAGAAATCTTGGTCAGCAGTATGGAAGAAGGGTTATGCACTAAGTGGGAAGAAAGATTAGAAGCTACCCACCCATGATTTGTGCCTCTGTCCACCATTTGCAACTTTCTCCCTAGTATAGAGGATAAAAATTGGGTATGCAGAGAAGTTTTTCTTTTAAATTTGAAAAAAAATATGACTATTACATGACACTGGATATTTCATTCTCTTCATTACACTGTGCATATTACCTTGGAAAAGCCTTGAGGCCACCATGGGCAGAGAGGAGCTAGGGAGTTCAAAGGGACAGAATGAGATGAAAATACAGTTGCTTGATGATAACATTTCTCAGATCATGCTTTTCAAATTCATGGTTACCAGGTGTTAAGCTGAATGTTATAAAAGTTATATCTTTTATCCAAATGGATGAAAAAAATATTTTTAAAAAAATATGTTTTTATTGATTTCAGAGAGGAAGGCAGAGGGAGAGAGAGACATAAATGATGAGAGAGAATCATTGATTGGCTGCCTTCTATACGTCCCCTACTGGGGATCAAGTGCAACCTGGGCATGTGCCCTGGCCGGGAATCAAACCATGACCTTCTGGTTTACAGGTCGATGCTTAACCACTGAGCAACACCGGCCAGGCTGTTGTTTTAATCGTAGGAAAAAAATTCCGTTTCAGTCATTAAGCTGAGTAAATCATGAGGCTGCAACCACAGTGTCAAGGACTCAGAATTAAGTGGTAAACTCAGGGCTATTCAGGGACAAGGCTGGCCTTGCATACAGGTTAAGCAGTTAACTACAAAAATTATGTAATTTTAGAGGGATTGGAAGTTTCCATTATATTCCCCAGCTTCTCCTTAAAATATATTTATTCTTAATATTTCACTTGATGCTCACAATTATTCCTTTTGTTTTAAACTTTTGGTCTCCGAGACAATTAACCTGCTCATAGGTGAGTCACACTTTGTCATTCTATGGAGCAGTTTTTGTGCTGAAGGAGGTAAAGACAGTAGTCAGGAATTTCTCAGTTCTAACTTGCCTCCCCATCCCTCTTCTGCTGTTGTTAGTCAGGCTTTCAGGGCTCAATCTCAATATACAAAGTATGATATGTTCTTGTCCATTTTAAATAGCCAAGGGAGGTAAGTTCAAGGTCACTAGGGAGGTTGTGGCTGAAAGCAAAACCTGTCCATGGACTCCCTATCAAAGGCTCTTTCTGTTTCTTCATTTCAAGGTGACATCACAGTCGAAAACAAATTTCCAAAGGTTGACCAAGATGCAACAATCTGGACTCCGGATATGCAACACAGCTTTAGGAACTACTTCCTTCCTTCCTTCCTTCCTTCCTTCCTTCCTTCCTTCCTTCCTCCCTCCCTCCCTCCCTCCCTCCCTCCCTCCCTCCCTCCCTCCCTCCCTCCCTCCCTCCCTCCCTTCCTTCCTTCCTTCCTTCCTTCCTTCCTTCCTTCCTTCCTTTCCTTCTTTCACATAATCAAAAGCTCTATTGGCCTCCACTATAATCAGCTACTCCTGATATCTGTGGTTCCATCAGTTGTCTGAACCCAGAAGATCTCCTCACCTGAATTTTCTCCATAGAAATTCTATAGGAAAAGTCAATGACAGGTTGAGAAGGTTGGACTGTGCAGATTTAAAAACGATTCAATGCTTGTTTTTAATTTCTAGTATCAAAACTAAGCACAGCCGAAAACAAACGTGAAATGAGAAAGATAAAAGGATGTAGATTAAAAAGAAGGAACCAGGGCAGGAGGAGCTGGGAGCGGTAGCAATTGCCACAATTCAAAAGGGCTGGTGGAGATACCATCTGCGCGGTGGCGGCAGCATTTCCCAGATTCCTTTGCAAACCCACAGATAAACATGCACGTGGGCCTCGCCTGAAGTGACTGATCATGGACTTCCTAAGAGTCAAAAGAACCAAAGCTTTGAATGAGACTTGCTTATTCAAGAAGAAGAAATATCAATTTTTATTTCTTGCAGCAGCTTGAGATCCAATTCTCCTTTTTTGTCACTCCACTGAAAGAAGATGAACAAGCCAGCTAATTAAACACAAACTGCCACATTGCACAATGGGCAAGCCCCCCTCCCCCCCTGCTCCTGGTGCCTACCAGCTGTTGAAATACACAACCTACTTCGGTTCAGGTTTTGCTCTGGCTCCATAGATTCTCAAGTAGTTTTGTACCCTTAGCCAAAGTACACTTGGCTTTGTCAGTAGATCCTTTACTGTTTGTTCATTAGTTCATTTGTTCGTTCATTCATTCATTCAGTCATTCATATAGCTATTGAGCATTTACCTTGGCCTGGCACAATTCTAAGCACAGGGGAGTATAGAAGACCATTAGAGACAAAGTCGCTGCCCCACGGCCCTCATGGAGCTTAACTTTCGTGGACTTGGGATAGGCATAGTGTTAGGCATATAGTAAAAGAAGGAATACTGGTCCTAGGGGCAGTTAGATCTATGAGGAAAATGAGATCAGAGAAATTAAGTGACTTTTCCAAGCTGGAAGTAGAAGGCAAATCTCCAGACACCTAGTCTGGTTTCTCTCCAGTACGATGCCATCGTACACACTACGAGTATAGCAGTGGAATTCACTGCCTGGGTCTCTATTTTTAAAAACAAATAATGAGATTTTAACACGCTCTTTATAGACAGGCCCAGAGAGCAAATGTGGCTGAATCCCTCCGTTCTCAGCTGTATCAGACCTAGAAAATTCATTTGGAGTAACGCTCAGTGAGAGAAAGCTTGGGGTTCTGTCACCATCTGTTCTAAGTAAATACCACCACTGGTCTTTATTTAGCAATCTCTCTTCCTAAGATCGCCATGCTCGGGTTTAGAGGAGAAGGATACAGGGCACAGGGCAGTCAGCCAAAGTTACATTGGGAATAGCTAAAGAATAAAACCAAGGCTATCCACAGCCTCTGACAAAAACCAGAGTCTGCCAGGTGTACCATGGCCTGGGTTTGGAAAAACCCTGGAGGACACAAAATTCCTCAATCCCCACTGCAGAGAAATAGTTTGGCTATTTAAATCCAGGCATATCTTTCACAATCCTGTAAGCTATGTTTCCAAAGGCAAATATTGTTGAGCAAGTCATTCCGTCATGCTGGGCCGTGGGTGGCAGTGGGTTGAGAAGACTGGGAACAGAGCCAGGGCCAGGGAATACAGCACAGAGGAGAAGCAGGGTGTTTGGGGGAGTGATGGGGGTCAAGCCAGGCAATCAAGTCACCAATGTTACAGGTGGAGCAATGTAGGAGGGCCAGGGCTTGTGTAAATAAGAATGCACTGGAAATGAGGTTCGGTGGCTCAACACTCAAGTAGAGAAGCTGGAAACTGAGTCACGGCAGGCAAAGGGTACATGTTGCCAGGATCAACTAAAGGGCCATAGCGTGGAGACGGTTTCTGACCCGGACACATTTGTCTGCATCTCTTTTCACTTCAGTGAGAGCCACTTGTAAACAAGACTGGCTCAAAGCGCCTGGATGTTACCTTTCGGTTGCCACAGGTGCCCGAGCAGCGGTAGGGCACATACAGAAGTGTGGCTCTGGCATTTTTATGACATTAAGCCTCAATGAAAGATCTGCAAGGAGTGAGCTCTTTGTAAGAAGTGGAAAATGAACATTTGTTCATTCATTCCAATATTGATTCAGCACCTTCTATGTGCCAAACACTGTGCTAAGTACTGGAGATGAAACTGACAGACAAAAGCAGCCATGGTCTCTGCCCTTACATAGCTTACAGACTTGTTGGGGAGACTAGATATTAATGAAAGATTGAGAGAGAGAAAGAAGGAGAGAATGAATGAATATGAATTACTGAGCTACATACTTCATGATTCTGCCCTTCTGTATCTTTAAAAAAAAACATTTTTTTATTGATTTCAGAGAGAGGAAGGAAGAGGGAGAGAGATGGGAACATCAATGGTGAGAGAGAATCATTGATCGGCTGCCCCCTGAACGTCCCCTACCAGGGATTGAGCTTGCAACCCGGGCATGTGCCCTGACAGGGAATCGAACCATGACCTCCTGGTTCATGGGTCGATGCTCAATCACTGAGCCACACCAGCCAGGCTGCCTTTAAGGATCTTAACAATGTGCACGTCATTATAGTATGAAAACTGGATGTGGTACTTAATGGAATGCTACCAAGTCACAAAATGTCAATATTTTAAACCTACCAATGTCTTTAATTATCATTTTAATCAATTGAAGGGTTTGTTAAATTGTGCTCCACAAAAGACTTCATTCTACAAGAGGTTAGGATATGAACCAGAAGGGGGTGGGGGTGGGGCAGGGATTTGGTCAAATAAATTTGAGAAACATTCTTTTTTTTTTAAGCCATCATGGATCTTCTCAGAACTCTAATGTAATACAGAGAATGAGACCCTATAGGGGTAAAGAATAGACAGGTTTTCCTAACAATGTTTAGTTATGGAATGGAGCATAATATCCTTTCCCGGAATACAATCTGTACAACAGAGGCCATTCCAAGCTACCTGTTTCACACACAGGCATATTAGGCAAAGAGACGATCTCTTCTTTTACCCAAGATTATTGCCAATTTGTGGCACAGTTAGGACCAGGGTCCTGGAACTCAGGAGGGATGGAAGGTATTTTTCTGACCCTTGCCCACCTTCTTACTTGAACTGATAAACCTTATTTTTTTGTGTTTATTTGGGGAATGAAAATGTGTCATGTTTAAATTCAGGTTTTTCTTTTTATCTTCACTTCTTTTTTTTCTCTGGACTAGCGTCAGAAATGAAAATAAACTCCATAAATAATAGCTCTCTGAGTTGAAAAGAAATAAAGGGAAGAAAGAAATACGATTTTAAAATTATTCAAAGACATAAATAATTTGCTGTTAATGCCTGAGTTTTCCAGGACAGAAAAGCTCCCTGGGGCTTTGTCTCCTGTGTGTTAGGTCCTGGTTACCATCCATGGGCCTCAGAGGGGGCAGCGCATGGATGCGGACGGCACCATCAAAATCCTCGGTGATTTATGTAGAAACCCGTTGTTCCTCCAGCTTCGCTACTATGGCAATTTTTGCTCCAGACGCTGTGGTTACGAAATGTCACCGTGGAAACAGTTCAATACTCTCTTAAAAATATAAAAGCAACAAAGCAACCAAAATGAAACCGCTACCCCGAATCTTAAGCTCTCTTAAAGTCCAAGGCTTCTATAGAAGCAAGCAGATTGATTTTGTGTCAGGCGATGAGCATGCTTGTCTCCTAAAAAAAAATCTCTCTTCCACTGCCTGACAATCTGTCCAAAGTCCCACCAGTGGGGAGGCATGACACCCCTATTAGAAGGAGAAATACCAGCAAACAAATTAGTGTAGACTATTTGACAGCCAAAGGATCATTAAAACGAATTTGCTCAACATTACCTGTGTACCTACCATATGCTGGTCTGCATTCCATACAGAGTATTTTATCAGACTTAGACAACCAGAATGATAAACTTTATGGGATTACATACAGAATTTAATTTAGTGAATTAAACTATGCTTATGTGGTGAACTAAAAAGATGGAGAGCAACTAGCAATCATGTCAAACTCAAAGGCTAACTCGGGCCAAATAAATGAGGCATGCAGCCTGTGGGCTGCTAGTTTGACATGCTCCACAGAGGATCTAAATGATTATCTTCTCATCATTACACTTCGATTCACCCTCTGCATGGCCAGGAGTCACGGGGAGCTGGAAGAAGTCTCATGGAACTTCCAGAGTGGGTCTCAGCCTCCCAGTGCTTTCATGGTGGGAACATCTTGATACAGTGGGACCTCAGGGTGAACACACACACGTGTGTGTGTGTGTGTGTGTGTGTGTGTGTGTGTGTGTGTGTGTGTGTATGTATATTTTAGGTAAAAGGGAAGTGAACTTTATTACAGTGAAAGTAGTAAAGCTCTCAGCACACGAGAGGGCCCCAAAAAGGGTTGCCCAAAAACATATATTTTGTTCAGCACAGGCAAAGCAGGTGAGAAAGTGCCTATTCTTGTTAACTAAATTAAAAATATATATATATTTTTGTTGTCTAAAGTTTTACATATGTCTCCTTTTCCCCCAATTGATACCCTCCCCCACCCTTTCCCAGCCCAGGCAAGCCCCCACCACCCCAGTGTCTGTGTCCATTGTTTAATGCTAATATGCATGCATTAAATTAAAATATTTTAAGAGTAGTTTTAACAGTTGAAGATATTCGTTTAACCCAGCCTTGGGCAAACTATGGCCCGCGGGCCGGATCCGGCTGTTCTATCCGGTTCTCTTGCTCTCCCCTCCACTCCTTTACTTTGAATTTATATTAGTTCACACAAACACTCCATCCATGCTTTTGTTCCGGCCCTCCAGTCCAGTTTAAGAACCCATTGTGGCCCTCGAGGCAAAAAGTTTGCCCACCCCTGACCCATCGATTAGATGCTTAGCCCCATAAAAGATCTGACTCTACTGAACTAGCTCTCATTTGTGTGTGTATGCTGACATCTTGAGTGATTACTTGTACAGTGTCACACAGCCAATGATTGAAGAACCAAATTGGCCTGCCTCTTAAAGCCAATCTTGATCTTCTGTAACATACTGGCATCAATGAGGCACTCACCAAGGATGCTAGAGATGTCCTTCTTTGCACATAATACCCACTTTCCTTACATCCTTAGCAAGACACCTCTATATTCTTGGGTGTGGGTATGATTTGCCCAGCCATAAGTCTCTATTTCCCAGCCTCCCTCACAGATGAATTATATGTGCATGTCATTGGTTGGAACTTGAGAGGACGCTGACTTCTCTGGGAGCTATGTCCTTTTGTTCTTTTTTGCTCCCTCCTTTCAGCTGCCTGGAACATTCACTTAATGACTGGAGCTTCAGCAGTCATTAGGGATCATGAGGCAATCTAGAGGAGAGCAACCAGACAATACGGGTGGTAGAACAGGGACAAGAGAGATCCTGTGCCCCTGAAGACTAGGTGTCCATTTTTCTATGTCTTTTTCATTAAAGAAAAACCAATGCATCTTATTTAAGATGCTGTTATTTTGAGTTTCTGTTGCTATCAGTGGAAAAGGATTCTTTTTAAAAAATATATTTTATTGATTTTTTTACAGAGAGGAAGGGAAAGGGATAGAGAGTTAGAAACATCGATGGGGGAGAAACACCAATCAGCTGCCTCAGTAGGGGGTGTGCCCGCAACCAAGGTACATGCCCTTGACGGGAATCGAACCCTGGACCCCTCAGTCCGCAGGCCATGCACGATCCGGCCAGGGTGGAAAAGAATTCTTAAATGATATACTAGTTTTTATAAACTTTCTATTATAGATCACTGACCAATCAGAGAAAAAGAATTCCATTTTAGAGATGGAAGAGACTCTAGTTTGGTCTAACTACCTTATCCTTTAGGCTAGAGTAATGAAAGCCAGTTATCCATTCACTTTTTAAAATGTATCAGGTGGGTAGAATATATTAAGTTTAAGGAAACTGAAATAGAGAGTTCTTTCCTACAAAGAACTCACCATATAGCTGAGGAGTTCAGTGAAAGAAATTTAAAAATCCATCCAGGTAAGAGCTATAATGGAGAAATATATTGGGGCAATTTAGGAATATAGAAGTAAATTATCTAATTCAACTTTAGAATGGCTAGGTGACCTCAGGAAATACTTTTAAAAGAAATGAGACCAGGGACCAAGGCTACAAAGAGGAGAAAAAAGTTAAATAGAAGGAAACTGACTGGCTGG
The DNA here is from genome assembly GCF_963455305.1 of Plecotus auritus. NCBI lineage: Eukaryota > Metazoa > Chordata > Mammalia > Chiroptera > Vespertilionidae > Plecotus > Plecotus auritus. Next base: position 19,825,360 of record NC_137773.1, read on the forward strand.
TACCACATTAGCTCCTGACAAGGTCAGGGCTTCCACCTCAGGGAGTTAAATCCCACGCTTTATTCCTGCTACTGTATAAATGATGGAACATGTTTTCATATAGCAACTAGAGGTCCAGTGCGCATGAAATCGTGTGAGAGTAGCTTGCTTCCGCTTGCCTCAGCTGGCCGCCCTGCCCATTGCCACTCATAGCTCACTGCCCCGCCCTCTGCTGCTCATAGCTCTTCGCCACTAGTAGCTCGCGCCCTGCTCCACCTGCCATGAGAGCCGCTGCTCGTTGGGTCATGACAGCATTATGGTGTGACAGCCACGGGCCTTTTATATAAGAGATATTTGGACTTTGTTCATTTCACTGAATATGAGATGACTTCTCATCCGGACATTGGATGGCTACACTAGGGAGCAACTGAGGCTTCAGGATGACTTGAGGAAATTATTAATGAGGTAACTTTTTAGAAATATCACAGTAGCTAAATTTCTATTTTAAAAAGTATTCATATTCATTCTAAAGGGGCAGTAATTCAGAAGAGTATGAGAAAGAAAGAAATACCTGAAATCCTATCATTACAGCAGGCCTGGTTTTTAAAAAATCTCTTAATTTACTACTTTAATGGGTGCCCATGGGGTACCCTCAAGCATCTGAAGAAAGGTCAAGCAAGTAGATCAAACCTCCCCCACCCCCCGCCCCAGTATTGTCCTACTCCAAACAAAGCAATTCTGCTTTTACTAGTATCTGCCGGGGTTCTTGTCCCAGCATTACAAAGGGTTCAGCATTTTGGAGAAAGGAGCTGATGCGTAGATTCAAGAAGGAGTCCAAGGACGAAAGATAATTTTGAAAGGCATTGGGGGTCAGAGGAGCTTCAACTAAAGGAACTAAAGACTACCCCTTATCTAAGGAACTTGTGCTATTTATTAACACAATTTGTCCTAAGGCAAGGTGGAGACATACACTTCAAAGGGTAGGGTTTACAGAAGCATTGTCAGTTTGGGGAATAGCCTACAGCTGTTCAGGTGTTTGGCCAACAGGAGGCAATAACATGCAGATTAAAATGCTCTGAACTGTCTGGCAGCAAGCAATAATATTCAGGTTTGGGGAAATGCCATTTAGCCATTCCAATAGTTAAACTACATATGTGGCTCAGCCCTTGTTGAGCCCCTCAAGCTTCACCAACTTTTTGGTGAAACTCTTGTAATTATATGACATGTTGGAATTGGTTCCTGGCAAGTATCTATTTTATTTGTTTACTAGAAGCCTGATGCATGAAGATTTGTGCAAGAATAGGTCTTCCTTCTCCTGGCTGCCAGCATGCTGCGGGCTCACTCAGGCAGCCTGTGCAGCGGTGGTGGCGGTGGCAAGCCCTGCCTGCTCCGGCGCTGCTTCCTGCTTGCCCTCCTCCAGAGAGTTCCTCTGTGCAGCGCTGGCACTCCTGGGGAGGCATGGAGGGGAAGAGGTGGGGGGAGCGAGGCATGTGGGAAGGACTGGAGAGGTTGGGTGCACTAGTGCGTTTCACTTTCCCATTGTGAAAGTGTGATGCAACTGGCCCCCTTCCTCATCCTCTTCCTCCTCTGCCCTCTGCCTCCTGCCCACCCACCCTCCCTCCATGCCCATTGCCCCTCCCCTCTGGATTTGGTGAGATAGGGAGGAGGGAGACCTGATAATTTGGGTTACTGTGTAGGTGGCCTCTTTGATCTATTCAAAACAAAGTTGAGCCATCACCATCACCCCTTGGCTGGCCTGGGGCTCCCAGGGCATGCTAACTATGCACCAAGCAAGCTCCTGTGCGTGTCCATGCTCTCAGGGCTGCTCCAACACTAGGGTTTTGTTTACCAGAGCAGCTGGACAGGGGTGGGGTAGAGGGAGACACCAGACACTGGGAGCTACAAACTCAGGCACCAGAGGGTTGCCTCTGAGGCTGGGGGCTGGGCCACTGTGAGGCTGCAAGGATGGCTGATAGGTGTGGAGCATGGCAGGGAGGCCCTGAGGAGGCTCAATGCCCAGAGGCCGGGAGCGGCCCGGAGGCAGGGCTGCCGCCATATTTGTTGGGTTAATTTGGCTGTGGGCATCGCGAAGTGATGGTCAATTTATATGTTTCTCTTTTATTAGTATAGATAAGTGATATCAAGGGCCATATCTCACAATTGCACAGGCTAGATGAAAAGCCAGGAACCCGTAGACAAGTAGGTGAGCCAAGGAGTAGTATCGCCTGAAAATGACACCCTCCAAACATTGAGGAGCTGCTTACAGAGGCAGAGCACGGCACGGTGTTGAGTAGAGTGGGAAGAGGTCTGGGGGTAGTAATGCTTAGCCTCCCCTCCATTGTCTGGGGAAATGCAACTCTGGTTCAAACCAGTTTACCTTACTCATCCGCCCTCTTTAGGAAGTTGTATCTAGTTGGATGGTTTTAGCTACAAGTGACAGAAACTTTACTTCATATTAGCTTAATAATGAGGACATTTATTACTTCATATGACAAGAAGTCCAGGGGGAGGTGGTATCCAGGATTGGCTGAGTCAGGGGAACCTATGCCCAAGTTCTTCTTTATCTGCTTTGCTATCCCTGCTGCTGTCTCAGGCTGTTTTCTCATGGTCTTGCTCTGGCTTCCAATAGCAACTGAGTCATCCCCAGCAAAGGCCAGAAAGAGATACCTATTCCATGCAAAGATGAAATAAGTGCTTTTCTTTTGTCTGACTGGGTCAGCATAGGTCATGTGTCCACCCCTGTTCCAATAAGACTCCAAAAAATGCCAAACTCTGATTAAACCAGGGATTTGCAAATTATTTCTGTAAAAACAAGACAGTGAAGTATTTAGGTTTTGCGGAATATATGGTCTCTGTCACAACAATTGAACTCTGCAGCAAAAGCAGCCACAGACAGTATGTAAATGAGCATAGATATGTTACAATAAAACTTTATGTATGTATATGAAATGTCCAGAATAGGCAAATCTATGCACACAGAAAGTACTAGTATATTAGTGGCTGCCTATGGTTTGAGGGGTTAGGGGAATGCATGGGGTTTCTTTTGTGGATAAAAAAAAATGTTCTAAAATTGATTGTGGTGATGGTTGCACAACCCTGTGAATATACTAAAATTCATTGCATTATACTAAGAATGGGTAAATTGTACAGTATATGAATTATATGTAACAAAGTTGTTTAAAAAAGCTTTAGGGACACTGAAATTTAAATTTTATATAAGTTTCACAAGAAACACTATTCTTTTTCTGACCCTCCCCCACCAATCATGTAAAAATGTAGAAACCTCTCTTTTCATGTTATAAACTGATGAACAAAATAGATCCAGAGACACAGAAGCATGGAACAGACTGAAGAATTTCAGAGGGAAGCCCAGGGTGGGTGGGGGTTGGGTAGAGAGTGATTAACCAGGGAACTTAATATGCATATATGCATAGCCCGAGGACAAAGACAATAGTGAAGGCCCAGGAGGGGCATTTGCCAGGTAGAGGGAGGGAGTCAATGGGAAAGAAAAAAAGCAAAGGGGACATCTGTAATACATTCAACAATAAAGATAAATTTTAAAAATATGTAAAAAATTGTGGAAACCATTCTTAGTTTGCAGGCAGCAGTGGTCAGCTATATTTGGCCCCTGGGCCTCAGTTTGCAGACCCCTGCTTAGATTAACCAGGATGCCCTTCCAGAGGTAAGGAAGGAGTGTTCCTCTCCTGAGTCAAAGGGGGGAAAGTTTACACTTGAAAATGTTAGGCCTTCCTAAGGGAAGGAGAAAGGGAAATGAATGATCAGAAGGCAAACAGTTGTGCCCCTTAAGGCAGTTCAGGAAATATCTCTCATTGGCCAAGCATAATCTTCAGGGATAAAACCTTTAGCCCCAAGCACTTTATCAAAATATTCTTTCCAATCCCTCCTATAGTCCCTAGGAGTAATTCTGATAAATAAAAATCTTGTCCATCTCCTTGTATTTTTAATGATATGTGAGCATTGTCACTGCTGTTCCCAGGGGTCAAGGGTACCATATCTGGCAGAGGTAGACAGGTGGAGAAATAAGCCATTTTGACTCGCTCCCTTTGTGCCTTGCTTCTGAAAAAAAAAAAGCTTCTGGGCTTAGCTCACTGCCTTTTGGCTGCCTCTGCAGCAATTAGAGTAAGAAAGGTAAGAAACAAAGGCTTCTACTTTATATCTTTTGCTTCTCTTCTGGCTTCAGGATTTGCACTCCAGAGTCTGAGAGGAAGTTTGATACTTTACCAAGATCACATGCAGAAAGTCAGGAGACCTGACTTCAGATTGCTTCATGACCTTGAGGTAGTCCCCTTGCCCACGAGACAGTAACAAGCACACCAAGAACAGAAAAGATAAATTGCTTTGCTGGGTCTGGAGGGTGAGAAGATGATCCCCTCTAGTCTGGAGGAGAGAAGAGAGTTCTTAGAGCAACAGCATGTGGAATAAGGCTTCAGGGAGTGGTGGTAATTGAGAGACTGGAGAAGGGATCTGAAGATCTGAAGTGGCAAGAGTATGACAATCATTTAGGGTTCAGAGAGTGCGCTGGAATGCTTGAAGGGGAGGGGTGTGGACACACAGCTGGGAGGTGGAGTTACAGGTGGATCAGAGGGAGGGAGTGGGTGATTTAGCCCAGGAGGCTCTGACCCAGGCATGGAGGAGCTAGGAGGAGTGAGGACGTTCATCTGGCACTTTGCCTGCTGGCCCAGCTCTGGCCCCCAATCTCTTTGTTGAATGAAAATGGGAAGGAATTCCCTGCCACAAATCCACCATCCTGCCTCCTGCTTGCAATTTCACTCATGTTCCCTTCGCCACTAAGGATGGCATTGCCTACCTCCGCGTGTTAAGGTTATTTTATTTCACTTTAAAGTGAACAAAATTGAGTTGATTGACTTTATAAGGCTCCTGGTGCACACTTATACTTTCTCATCACTTTCCCCTGGAAAAACCCTTCCTTAGCCATCTCAGCCAAGCCAGAAGGGGAGCAAGCCAAAGGCTGCTCAGCTTTCCAAAGGGAGTGACCCATCCCTCTCCAGGAAGGAGGATTTTAGGTTAGGTGGTGAGCAGAGGACTGGGGGTAGAGAGCTCCCTCATGGGTAATCATGGGGCCATTTTCCAGACTAATGGGAGTCTGGATACTGAGGAGAGCATGCTAACAACCTCAGGAAATTGCCTTTGCCTTGGAGATTTTTGCATTGAAGCTTCCATTCTCAGTAATGGAGTGAGCCCTTTGGAGCCCTTTTGTCACATAATTGGAAAGAGCTGTGGATGGAGTGTGATGAAGGCCTGGGGAAATCAGGTGTTACCAATTGCTGTTTGCCCCAGATGAGCCTGAAGGGATGTTAGAAGGCTTCCCTGTGCCTCCAGTAGACTGGGAAGGACTCTCTTCCTGCTCCTGAAAATTTCTGCTCTACCCCAATGCCACTGACTTGTGAATTCGCCTTGAGCATTTAACCAGTTTGGTTTCTGCAAGCTCTACTCCAGCATATTCTTCAAGATGGCATATGTGAGTCAGTGTTTATTACAGCAAGCCCTGTTGAGATTACTGCTTAATGTTTCTGAGCCTCAGTTTTCTTATCTGTAAAATGGATAATTATAATCTACCTTCTAGGGTTGTATGGATGAAGCAAAAGGTGTGGGCATATACCAAGCTTAATCTATGTGCCTGTACATGCATTGCCTTATGGAATCCTCACACTGCCCTACAAGGCAGGGACTAACAGCATTCCAATTTTGTAAGTGAGGAAACACAGATACCCAGCTGAGATTTGAACCAAGGTTGCCGGACTCCAGAGCCTGAGTCCCATGCTGTGCACCTGGGTACACTATAAGGGCTCAACAAATAGGGGTTTGGTATTGTTGGTGTGTACAATTTTATAAAATCCCTTTTCTTAGTGCCCAAAGGCTCCCAGACTGACAAAACCCTGGGGGCATAAGGAAGTGACAGGGAGAAAAGAGGGGCAAGTGGGCAAGTGCAGGAAGGACCTGTTGCTTCTCTGGAATTGGGCTGTGTCCAGTCCTAGGGGGTAGTGAGTGCTCCTGGGTTAGTGTTCACAGCACACCTGTCTGCTTGTCCAGCCAAGAATTATACCCTAATCATGGAGTTGGGCTCAAGACACAGAAGGCTAGGCTGTGCTCGGTTGGGCTGGGCTGGGCTGGGCTGGGCTGGGCTGGGCAGGGCAGCCAGCAGGCTTGTATGCCAAGCCCTACTCTGATGAGCTTTGACTTGGAAACTTTAGGAAAGTCACAAAACCCTAGAAGTTTTCCTTTGCTTGTCTGTGAATGGGGATAGTCCACTCTGCGATCCCTCATAATAAGGTTGTTTGTTGTGTTGGTGTTGTTGTTAATCTTCAGCTGAGATATATTTCTTTCCATTGATTTTTAGAGTAGAAGGGAGGGGGGAATGAAGAGGCGCGCACGCGATAGAGAGAGAGAGAGAGAGAGAGAGAGAGGGGGGGGGAACATCCGTGAGAGAGACACATTGTTTGGTTGCTTCCCACACAAGCTCCTATCAGGGCTGGGGATCAATCCTGCAACCCAGGTACCTGACCTTGACTGAGAATCAAACCTGTGACCCTGGACTCTCTGGTGCTCTAATCACGAGCATTGCTGGCCAGGGCTAAGGTTTTGTTTCTGTTTATTCATTTCAGTTTTATTAAGATATGATTGACATATGGCACTGAATATGTTTAAACTGTACAGCAAAATGATTTGACTTACATGTATTGTGGAATGATTACCACAGTAAGTTTAGTTACTATCCATCATATTTAAATACAAGGAAGAATGTTTCTTTTTCCCTTGTGATGAGAACTCTTGGGATTTACTCTCTTCACTTTCAAGTTTCCCATGCAGCAGTGTTACCTGTAGTACATTACAACCCTAGTTCTCATTTATCTTGTAACTGGAAGTTTGTACCTTTTGCTACTTTCCTCCGCTTTACCCTCCCCCAGCCCCTTCCTCTGGTAAGCACAGCCTGATTCCTTTGTCAGCCTCCCTCCCAGGTGTTGTAGGTCAGCTGTACTCAGCAGTGAGCTGGGTTATGACTCAGCTCCCTGTGTGCACGTGGGCAGACCTGACGCCAGTGCCAGCAACTCTCCTTGTTTGAGGACCGGAATGGGGCAGCCCTGCACTTTGCAGAGGTCTCTGGTCAGACTGCACCACTGTCTTGCTTCTACAGATCAGCAAAGCCGTTGGTCAGAACAACTACTTGGGCGCTGAAGGTAGGAAGTTGGTCTGTCAAGATCTGGATGCTGATTGTTGCAAACCCCTCCCCCATTCCAGTCACAATTAGATTCCCAGTGGAAAGGGGCTTAATCACAAGGAACAACAGCCTGTAATTATTGGAATCGAGAGTCTAAGTCAGTGGTCAGCAAACTCATTAGTCAATCGAGTGTCAAACCGCGGCTTGCGAGCCGCATTTGGCTCACGAGCCGCAGTTTGCCGACCACTGCCTAGACCTACAGATTTTCCTGCAGTCCCCTTGGGAATTTAACTTGGGGCCTCCAAGAAGCAACCTGTAATGCTGGGGAAGCTGATGTCCACTTTGGGCTCTGTTTTCCCATGGTAGGAACCGAAGGCTCAGGGGAGACCTGTTGGCCTGGTGGAGCAGTTGGCGTGTAGCCGCTCCTCTTATCCTTCTAATGTGGTCTGACTAGGTCTCTGGTGCAGCTGGAGCTTCAGCCTCACCGCCATGTTCTAGGATTTTCTTAGTGCTGTCTTCCTATGAACAGTGGTTGGCTGTTCTTGTGAGGACGAGCGAAGTCAGGAACTAGCTATGTCTTGCTGATGTCCAGTTAGGTTTTGAATGTCTAGTGTCAATATGGAGGTAGAGAAGCAATGTTAGGAAAACACAACATTCATCTGAGTAGAAGGATGGTGGAGTTTGGTTACTTATCTCTTTTAGCCATTTATTCAATCATTAAACAAATATTGGCCCGGACGCACTCTATGCCAGGACTAATGTTAAGAACAGTGGTGATGTGACCAACATAAAGCCCCTGTCCTCAGGAGGATTATTCCAGAGGTAGGTATGCACACAGAATATGATACACACCCTCTACACTCATGTTATAAAGTGCTATGAGACAAGAACATAATTCTGACAGCTGGGTAGCTACTGTTAAAGCTAATTCTCATGAATTCATGTATTTATTTCTGTGATATAAAGGGAAGAAGCTAGAATTCTTAATTAGAACCCCTTCCCAAGTTTTTGGAGCAAGAGGAAATAAAATAAATCAAGATGATACTGTGAATTTTGTTTAGTTTTAACACCTTTTAAAAAATCACTGGAGAGCAGCCTACCTTCTCATTTTCTCCAGTTTTATATTTATTTCTAAGAAATGGTATAGACTTCTTAGTCATTCAAGATGGACCAACTACGGAGGATCCCAAAGATCAGCATTTCTAATATTAAGCTGAAGGACTTGGGGCCCACAAGGACATGCTCAGGGTCAGGTGAGACAGATGCATTATATTCATCTCATAGGATGTTCCTCCTGGTATTGTAAACAGAATTTTGAACAAGCAAAGGGTTTGAAGGGTTTATATTTTACTCACTAAGATAGCCAGTTTAATCAAGCCTCATTACTTCAGTGAGTACTAATGATGTCTATAACAACATAATGACCTTGGTTGAAAGCAGGTGTGGAGAAACAAAGCCACACTCTGAAAGGTCATATGGGTCAGCCTGAGGGCATAAAAATGTTAGACCTTAATACTTTCTCCTGAATTGGTGATACAAACTCAACACCTGCAGCACCACCATCATTTGCCCAGAGCGTGACATCCAAATATGCTTTCCTTCCCAGAGTGGCTGAAGGAGGTCAATTCCCTGTAACCATTGTCTTTATTGTTGAGTTAATCAAGGTATAGCAGTGAAAGTCCAGTATAATTTACTATATTCAATAAGGAGAAGGTGTAGTGATTAATTATTAATTCAATACATTTATTGGGCTCCTCTTCAGTGAAGGACACTGTTGGGGGGACTGAGGATACAGTAATGAACAAAAATGTCCTTGACCTAATGCAGCCTATATTATAGAGAAGGGAGATACATGAATAAGTAAACAAATATATACTTTGGTTTAAGCCAGGGATAAATGTTAATAGTGGAAAATGGAGCTAAAACAGATCTATAAGAAGAAAGAAAGGTGTCACTTTAGATAGGTGATCAGCAACACCTATTTTGAGGAAAGATTATTTGAACAGGATCCGAATAACACTGGTAAACACCTGGGAGGAAAGCTTTCCAGGCAGAGGAAACAGCAAGTGCGAAAGCCCTGAGGCTCGTGCAGACTGGGTTTAGTGTTCTGACAAAGCGAAAAGGGCAGAGTGGCTGGGATAGAATGAGTAAAGGGAAGAGAGGTAGAACATAAAGTTGGAAGGATGACCAGAGCCAGAGCTTGTAGAGTTTTGAAGACCAGAGTAAGAACTAATATTTACATATAAGCACTTTGGAAGCCATTAGAGGGCTTGATATGCAGAATGACATGATCTGATTTACTTGTAAAGGATTGCTTTAGCTTCTCTGGTGGGAATAGACTATAGTAGGATTCAAGTGAGAGGTTGGTAAATGACAGTCTTTTTAAAGTGAGAATAAGAATGCTAAGACCCATAGGCGATGTCTGCCATGGGTGGGTATGGAGGTAGGTGTACACAGGTAGGTAGGTAGCACCCATGACAATGTCTCCACCATGGGATAAAGTTCAGGCTGGGCAGCCAGACTACCACTTCCTAGATGTTTGAGATGTACAAATCACTTACCTTGGGTATCAACTTCCTCATCTGTCAAGTGGATAAAAGCATCTCTTAGGGACTTTTATTTATTTATTTATTTTTATTTATTTTTATTTTTTATTATGGTATTATATGTGTACATATCTTACCATTGCCCCCTCCCCCCCACCCCACTCTCTTAGGGACTTTTAAGTGTCACAAGAGACAAAATATTATCTGGTACATAAATGTTCCATAGCTGTGAGAATTGTTTATCTTGTCTCTCAGTTTACAGATAAGGAAACTGAGGCAGAGAGAGAGAGCAAGAGAGCGAGAGAGCGAGCGCACACACATGCTTCACTCAACCACCCTACTGTTGCTGGCAGGACCTGGAACCAGACTCCTGTCTTCTCATACCTGAGTAGTCAGTCCTGCATCAGGATGCAAAGGATGGTGAGGACTGGCGAGACTGAGAGAGGCCATTAATACTTGAACTGGGCTCTGTTCTCCCACTCCTCCTCTTTGAGTGTGGAGTGTGGGAAATCAGGCAGGAATGTGTACATCATGAAGCAAATGCTCGTTCTCTATGCCTTTTCACTTCAGGTACCACCTGAAGATAACACACCAGCCTGGACCCTGATTGCTCAGGAGCTTCTCACTTGGGCCCTCCCATCCATCTGCTTTCTGTGTGTTCTTTCTGTTTATTAGAAAGAGAGGTTTGATGGTTTCTTCTATGACACATGGTTGCCTCCTCCTAGGCTGTGTGTGTAAGTCTCTCAACACTAAGTCTCCTCACTGTTAAACTTTCTGCGGCCACTCACTGCCCAAGTCCACTTCCTCAAATTATACCATATGAGTCCAATCAGCTCACCAAACAAATGAGGGGACATGTCTCCCATGAGGAATGGCATGAAGAAGGTCATTTATCCTTCTCTCCCTTCGGCACCAGGACCAGGTGCACATGGATCACTCACAAGGTTCAGAGGCAACAGCCTAGCCAGAAAAGGGACAGTACAGTATCTTGAAGGGCAGGACTTCACATCTCAGTCTTCCCTTCCACCTCCTCCCAGCTGACAAGTTATTTACACATTTTGGGCTTGGAAAGGCTCCTCACATGTCAAGCAGGAATAAAAATTCCCAGCCTGCCTGAAGCCAGGGGCTAAGCCAGAAGGACTCATGTCCCAGGGCGAGACTTAGTGATCACGTGGAAACAGGCTTAGTGATCACGTGGAAACAGGCAGTGGAGGAGCAGGAGGAGCATGGGCCCTGGAACCAGAACCCGAGGTTCAACACCCAGCTCTGGGCTCCAGTCCAGTGTCCTTGGCAAGCCACCCAAGCTTTGTGCCTCAGTTTCCTCAACTGAAAATGGTGATACCATAATATTTACCTCAGAGGGTTTCCATGAGCCCCAGGTGATAACTATATAACTACTAGGCACAATTACCACAACTCTTGATATTGTTATTTTTTTTTTCTTAATACCTAAGAACTCTTGGGGACCATTTTCCCTCTTACGATGATAATCATGAGAAAATCTGTTCACTCTTCAGTTCTTCTCTTGTGAGGGCTTCCTTCATCACTCTCACTTCTGCAGATGAGAAACGGAAGTATCCCTCCTCTGAACATGCACAATACTTCCCTCATCCCACCTTTCCTGCACGTGTTGCATGAAATCATGTCTCAGGTAGTTGTCTTTCTGAGTGCTCCATGAGTGCAGAACCCACCCTTTAAATCCTAGTCCTAGCTGCTCTGAGCCAGAGGGAGCTAAGTCTGCAGACACTGAGGTCAGACCAACCAGGCTGTGCCCTTTCCCAGCTGGATGATTCTTGTGTAAATTACTGTTGAAGTCTAATTTTCAAAAAAGCAAAAAACATGACCTTTGTACAAATATATACTGAAAGCACATTGGAGGTTTATTAGCATGTTAAAGAAGGACTCAGCAGGATGAGAAAGCTCAGTCAAAGAAGGACCTGAGAACTGATATAGAGTCCCTGAAAAATAAAAACACTGAGGTAAGATGGCTCAGTTATACACAAAGGTAGTTAGGTAATTAATGCTCTGCAGGGCTATGAAACTCGGTAGTAACTTTGGGCATTATCTTTTCTACTGAACAAACATCCTTTGTTCTTTACCAGCCAAAAGTCATTTGTAACTTGCACATCTTCTACAAACCAACATCTAATATGAAGGAGTCTACGTGGAATTAATGGTAAATTAAATAAAGGTTCATTTCCTTTAAGAATCAGATAAAATACTTATCTGGCAGGGGCTATATCATGATCACGACGGTGGTTTTCCCAGGGCGAGGCTTATCCATTGCTCTCCGGATGTGCTGACCCCTGTGATTTCCCCAAAGGTGGGAAGCTCGACTGCATAATTTGTGATGGTGGGGAACTGCATTCACACTCGCCCCTATAAAAAAAAAATTCAGATAAAACTCGGGAGGGTCTGTGAGACAGTGATCCAGTACTAGAAGGACATTATGTCTTCCTTTTCCCTCATTTTCAAGTTTTGGGTAATGTTTATTACTTTTCTAAGCCTCACTTCTGCATCTGTAAAATGGGATGACAATGTCTATTGTTAAATGTGTGATGAAATGAGACGCGGTATCCAGTGTACTGTCTTAGGTGGTAAGTATTGCCACAGGGCTAACCAGATATTAAGGTTCAAGCTTTGGAAGGAAAATAACAATTGTGTGCCTGCAAGGTATCAGACTCTGTGCTCTGCTTTCCGTATGATTACATATACCCCATTTACCCTCAGAACGGGTAGTATTTAGTTCCGGTTTATGTGCAGGGAAACGGATTACCAGGAGCGAAGAGACTTGCCTGAAGATCTCAGATCTAGGAAGTACAGAGTACGTCTGTGATTCTAGGGCTCTTTCCACAATGTGGCTGCCTCTTTAAAAGAAAGGAAAAGAAAAATCACAAGACAAAAACTTTCAACATCATTTGCATTGAACACGAACTGATTTAGAAGGATTTATTCATTTTCCTGTTATTCATCCAGATTCTGTTCCTTCCTCCCCGTTTGCCCATCCTACCCCATCCCTGAGCCCAAAAGCCTTTTGCCTTTTTCTTTTTGCCATTCACTCAGCCCTTCAAAGCGGGAAGGATGTGCCTCTGAGTGAAACATTGTGCTGGCAAAATGACACTCCATTTTCCAGGGGCCCTAACAAAGCCTTTTGATTTGAATGTCAATGCTGTGAGCATGATTAAATGTAAGATTCACTTTTACATTCCCCAGCTGCAAAATAAGTTGTACAGTTCAATTAGTTTGCCATGTGGCAGAGGAATACGGCCCCTAAAAGTTGCTATGGTGATGTGACGGATGAGGATGGTGTTGGGACTGGGGCTGGAGCCCAGTGAATTTCCAAGGACTGAAACTGGAAGGGTGACAGGTTGGGAGGATGGCACTATTCATTTTTCTTTAGAGCCGCCTTGAAATGCTGTGTTTCCACTGTATCTGCGATGCGTGGACTCTCCATCCTGATACATGAAGATAATGTCTTTCCTTCTTGGAGAGAGAATTAGCCACAGGCAGGTCCTTTGCGCTCTTTCTCTCTCTATCTCTCTCTGTCTCAAATCATTTTCTATCCTGTGACATTAATTGGGATGTGGAGAGAATAATGTAGGAAAGGAAAAATATCAAGGCCTTAAAATTTACCTGTAATGGCCTGAGGCCCACATCCTCCCAAACTCTCATTTTGAATGATCTCTTGCTTTTACAAAAAAAAAAAAAATATCCTTTAGTTCTTGGCAGTGCTCTTTGCTGGCATAGTCCTCCTGGCTCAGTAGGAATTTGCGTAAAAACATCCGTGAATGAAGTCAGAGCAGGACATGTGGACATCGGAGGAAAAAATGTTTCCCATTTGTTTTCTTCAGGGTAGTTTTTAGACAGTGTCCCAATTTTTTAAATTTTCTGTTGTTTTTGTTCTTGGGAGTTTTGTTTTGTTTTGTTTGTTTTTGTCCCCTTTACTGAGCTCTTAAGTCCATGGTCGCAGAGAAGATGTTTATTAATTAATTTACTACTGTACTCCCCACACCCAGCCTAGGGCTCCTTAGTAGGAGGCATTCATTAAGTACTTGTTCAGGAAATGGATGACTGCATCTGAATATGAATCCTGACTCCTGCCCGTGTCTTTGGGAAGGCTGCTTTAGTTTTGCTAGACACCAATTGCCTCCTTTGTAAAGGGAGAGTGACCAGCTTCCTCTACCTGCCTCTAGGCTTCTGGCAGGAAAGAATTAGTGATAGACATGCAGGAGCTTTTTAAATGGCACAAATTAAAAGGCTTCAAAGAAATTAAAGGGCTTTCTTGTTGGGATGGACGACATGTTTGGATGTGTGGTATGTAGAGTAATTGCCCAGCCCGGCAAGATCCTCTCTCACATAAGAGCAGATTGAAGAAGGTGTGTGCAGCACGAGTTTATCAATATCCTTATTTAAATGGCCCCAGAGAGTCCCAGGAGCAAGATGTTCCTTTAAGGTCTTCTGCAGCATCGTGAGAATTCATTAAGGTCGGTAGAATGATTTGATAACCTCGGATAATAGGTGTGACGGGAGTGTAAACTTATATTATTAAAACATGAATTGAATTGTTTTCTGGATGACTTAAGCAGGCAACAGGGTGAAGGCAATTTCAGAAGGTGCTTTGCGGTGCCTGGTGAAGAATGAACGTTGAATTTGGCTGTTGTTCATTTGCTGCTTTTCCCAGAAGGCTACAGTGCAGACTGTGTGGAGAGGAGCAGGGAGGAAACAGTATTATAGTGAGGAAAATAGGGTTCCCACCTGACAAGCTACAGAGGACCGCTGGGCAAAGCATGGACCTTCTCTAGGTCCCTATTTCAAGTAAGAAAAGCACTTTCCAGTCCTGTGGTCGGCAAACTCATTAGTCAACAGAGCCAAATATCAACAGTACAACGATTTAAATTTCTTTTGAGAGCCAAATTTTTTAAACTTAAACTTCTTCTAACGCCACTTCTTCAAAATAGACTTGCCCAGGCCGTGGTATTTCGTGGAAGAGCCACACTCAAGGAGCCAAAGAGCCGCATGTGGCTCGCGAGCTGCAACTTGCCGACCACTGTTCCAGTCTATTCCACAAACCCAGATTTACAAGCAGGCAGTTAGATTGACATGGGAAAATGAAGGGGAGTCTTTGGTCTATTAGATAAATTGAATTTGAGTTTAAAATCAAACAAGTTTGCCTTAGGACCACACTTCTGGAAGCTTTTAATGAGTTCCTGTCAATCTTATGAGGAAGAAGAGATGAGAGTTGTGTTGCATTTCTTTTCTTTCTTTCCTTTTTAAAATAGATTTTTATTGATTTCAGAAAGGAAGGGAGAGGGAGATAGAAACATTGATGATAGAGAATAATTGATCGGCTGCCTCTTGCACACCCCTTTCCAGGGATTGAGCCCACAACCTGGGCATGTGCCCTTGACCGGAATAGAACCCAGGACCCTTCAGTCCACAGGCCGATACTCTTTCCACTGAGCTAAACCAGGTAGGACTATGTTGTATTTCTTTAAATTATTTTATCATAATTTTTTTGTTAACATCTCAAGTAGTATTCTTTGACAACTTTGAGAAATATTGCACCCAAAAATGATGTCTTAGGTGACTCTCCATCTACAAGTCACTCAGGGCAACCTCCCAAGACACTACTATAATTTCAGTGAGACCACATTCTTATACTTATTAGATCAAATGATAACAAACAAACAAGCAAGTGAAGAAATAGGCAAATCCAGCACGCACATCCAGAATTATGCTCCTTTGACATCTCCTTCTGAATGCCTCCATTGGGGTTTAAAATCAGCCTGTCCAGAGCCAAACTCAAAATCCTCCACATCTGTGTCACGCCAGTCCCAGACTCCATCTGGTGTTCCCTCTCCCAGTGAGTGACACTGTCATGGCCCTCTGTGGCAGCTTCTGTTCTCGGTCCTCTCATCTCCCAATCCTCACTATTAGTCCTATTTACTTCCTATAACCTCTCAAGCCAATCACTGTCTCCATAGAAGATAAGTGCTGGCTGGCATGTCTGGTGTTTATGATCTAGCACATGTGATCTTTAATCCTAGGGGTGGGTATTTATCCCCAGTGAACAGAGAAGGGCATGGAGGCACCTGGAGCTTAAGGAACTTGCCTGAACCCACATCCCCAGCCTATCACAGGTAAGCTGGGAAATAGACCCAGCTCTAGAGCTCCCTTTTGAGTACATCCTTGCAGCCTCTCTGAGAGCAATTCAAGTCTAAATTTCCCCATTGTTCAAATCTGATTTTCAAACCAATCCTGCCTTGCCTACATTACAGTATTGATATAAGTATAAAATTCAGGGGAGAGATGCATAGCACTTTAGAAATGTAAAAATGGCTTGACAAAGGCAAGCTCTTATTACTCAACTAGGCTGCAGAATTCAAACAGGCCAGGAGAGTGCATCTCAATTGGCATAATCTCTGTGATAACAGCTCCAGACAATCTTGGGAAAGAAGGAGCTGAGAGCGCTGTCCATTTCCTCAAATAAGAACTCTCACAAAATTCATGAAAGGCAGGCAACATTAAGCTATTGGAACTGCATTTCTGATTTCTCAGATGGGTTGATCCAGAGCCAAAGCCCAATTTTTGAACTATAGAGCTGTTAAATAGCACCCAGGGCATCTCCCTCATGTTACAGAAGTAGAAACTGAGGCATATAGCAACCTTAGGTCAAAACCATAAGACAAGTCACAATTCTATTTCTCTCTTTCTCTTCCCCACAATTCCAAAATTAGGCTGCTTTTCAGAGGTTTTTCTCCACTCTCTATATATATCAATCTCTAAATTCCCAAAGCCGAGACTCAAGTTCTTTGATTGGCAAGAGGCCACTGGCAGCCCAAGTGGAGCATGCATGGCCTGTGGCATTTGCTCTGAAGAAGAGCTCCAGGTGGGGCTGGCAAACACAGCCATGCTCTCCGCACATTCTTTGGGAAAAGCATTTTGTGTGTGCTCCCCAGGGCCTGTGAGTCCGATGGCTGGGATATAAAGTGAAGCCTCAGCATGAAAAGGAAATAACACGAGTCAGAGCCATGATTACATCATTGTCTCTACACTGGATGCTCCACCTTTATGCCCAAAAGCTCATGCCACAGCCATCCTTTTAGGTTTGGACCAAATGTTGTTTGAAGATCCTAATTTTCCTCTCCAATATTTACAATTGTGTCTTTTTAACTTACATAAGCAACACTGCCCGCCATGAGAGAAAAGCAGTGTGTGAAATTTTGGAATGGGCCTTAACAGCCTGCTCATCAGCACCCCAATCCCTCCTTACAACCCTGACAATGTGCTCTTGGGGCCTCTTCATTACCAAGAGAGGGTGTGCAACCCAAACGCCTAGAAGGGCAGGCAGAACCATAAACATTCTAAGCAGGCTGAATGTGAGAGTGAATACCCATTCTGTAGAAGCAACCATAACTCTGTCCTGCTGTCATTGCTGCATGGCATTGTAGACCCTCAGCATTGTCAGATGCTTCAGTTTAAGAGTAGTCCCCAATCCAGATTTTGGGGGTCAAAACTCCTGACTTTAAGGTGATGGCAATGAATTCTAAATTTTTAGAAATGCTGCATAGGCCAAATAAGATACCTGCAAGCCAGACGCAGTCCACAGGTGGACAACCTCTCATTTATTAACAGACTAGAGGCCCGGTGCACAAATTCGTGCATGGGTAGGGTCCCTCAGGGTGGCCTGCGGGGATCAGGCCGAAACCCGCAGTCCAATGCCACCTGCTGCTCCTACCTGCCGCCCCCGCTCATCCTGGCCCCAGTGCACCTGCCTCGGGCTTGTGCCCAATCAGTCTCAATTGGGAGAGGCTTGCACTGCTGCAGCAGCGCTTGCCAGCCATGAGCCCTGTGTCTGGCACCCTCCCGAGGGCGGGATCGGGCCAAAACCAGCTCTCTGACATCCCCCAAGGGGTCCCAAATTGTGAGAGGGCACAGGCCAGGCCGAGGGACCCCACTGGTGCATGATTGGGGTCAGGGAGGGACCGTGGGAGGCCCTGTCTTGCCCAGTCCTGGTCGGGACCGATAGGGGCTGGCTGGCTGGCCGGGGAGGGATACAAGAGGTTGGTCAGCCGGGGAGGGTTTATGGGAGGGCTCCAGGGCATGTCTGGCCCATGTCGCTCAGTCCCCCATCTCGGCCGGACCCTAGCAGCAAGCTAACCTACCGGTTGGAGCGTCTGCCCCCTGGTGGTCAGTGCACATCACAGTGACTGGTTGACCGGTTGACTTTCTGCCCCCTGGTGGTCAGTGCATGTCATAGCGAGCGGTTGAGCAGCCTTCGCATATCATTAGCATATTACACTTTGGTTGAACAGTCGATCGGTCACTGGACAACCAGACACTTAGCATATTAAACTTTTATTATATAGGGTGTCCATAAATGGGGTCTACCCTATGCATTGTTCTATGGTCTTGTTTTCCCTGACTCCATGTCTTGGTAGTGATGGTTCTGACAGCTCCTATACGTCATGTCATGGATTTTAATAGTTATATAGTATTCTCTGACATGGATGTATTAGGGTTCACCTTCTAATGTCCTATTGATAAGCATATAGATGTTGGTACTTTTACAATATCATAGGGGTTTCAACAAATCTCTTACACATGAAGTAAGCATGTGTGAGGACATCTGGGGATGATCACTAGTTACTGGTTTTCCTGACACTTGCCACCTTGTCTCATTTCCCTCAGTGGATGTAGAGATCAAGAACCACATCTTTATCCTTGTGTACTCCCCTCAGTATGTCAGCAACTATACAACCCTTGAATGAATGACTAAATTCATAGACTAAAAAAGGTCAGATAAATAAAACTCATCCAACCTGATTTTTACCTCTGATTTTCTGAGTGACTTTTAGGCAAGTTATTCTCTTTGTATAAGCCTGTGTCTCTCCATCTGCAAAATAAGCCTTATTCATTTATTCCACACATTTGAAATGTTTCCTGAATACCTTCTGAGTATTGGCCATTGTGTGAAGGATGAGGGATACAGCAGTTATCTTCTGTGGGTCCTCCCTAAGTTCTCTTTCAGTCTCACCTCCTTCAATGCAATGATATTCTGCCAGGCTCTCAACCGCAAGCCTATGCAAATTTGAAAATGGAAATAGTGCCACACTCTCCCAGGAGGAAGTGCTAAGTGTCCCCCACTGAACATACATATACTGTGGGGATTCTTAAATGCTATGTACTGACAACGGCTAAGGGCAAAATATTCATAATCAGCTTTCACTGTCGAAACATGTCATGCTTTGGATAATTTCCTCTGTCCTGTGAAAACTCATGACAGTACAGACTCTGTTCAAAGAGTGTGACTTCCACCCTTTAAGATGATGGTAATTGGAAGGAATCTTCCCTTCTTTTCT
Organism: Plecotus auritus; assembly: GCF_963455305.1. NCBI lineage: Eukaryota > Metazoa > Chordata > Mammalia > Chiroptera > Vespertilionidae > Plecotus > Plecotus auritus. Next base: position 19,844,445 of record NC_137773.1, read on the forward strand.
GTCAGCTGGGGAAGGTAGGGTGTCCCAGCTTAGCTTTGCTACACCTTATCCCCTGAGGTAAAAAGTAAGTAAAAATGGGAGCAGTAAAACTAAGTAAAGACTTTATACAATGGAGTAAAAGTAATAAACTCATGAGCCATCAAGAAAGGGCACAGGGGAGTCAGCATGCTGTCGTAGAAATAAAGTCACATTGAAAAGGAAGGCAATATTCCTACCTCTGTGACCTCCTTAGGCAAGTTCACATTTTTTTTTAAAATATATTTTATTGATTTCTTACAGAGAGGAAAGGGAGAGGATAGATAGTTAGAAACATCGATCAGCTGCCTCCTGCACACCTCCCACTGGGGATATGCCTGCAACCCAGGTACATGCCCTTGACTGGAATCGAACCCGGGACTCTTTAGTCCGCAGGCTGACACTCTATCCACTGAGCCAAACCGGTCAGGGCCAAGTTCACATTTTTGTGCTTCAGTTTCAACATTTGCAAATTGTCTATAAAATGGTGATAACATCACCTAACCCACTGGACTATTGAAATCATCAAAATACATTTTTATTATTATGGGAGATGCAAATGACCTATTGTCTAGTTTTATTTGTACCATTGACCAGGTTTATGACCTGGGGAAAGACATTCATTTTGGGGGGACTTCTTTTGTATCATCTCTAAAAAGGGGAACCAAACCTGCTATAGCTACTCCAAAAGCTACAGTGAGACTCCAAGAAAGTGGTAAATGGTGAGCTGGTTACACATTAAATGATGACTCAGGTTACACATCAAGGAAAGTTGTGAATTGGAATATACTCCCATGGTTTGAGGTTGGTTGTCACTTCACAATTTCATCAGGGTTGAAAGTGTCCCAGCTGAGAGTAGGGCACATGACAACTTAAATTTACTCTCTGCTCCATTCATTCCCATATTTGAGCATCTCTCAGTACCATCTAAGTTCTAGGAAATACCATAGTGAGTGAAAGGGAGTAAGGCTTTTCTCTCATGGAGTCTAGTATCAAATAGAGGGCACAACTATCAATTAAATTACCACAAAAATAATTAGAAACTGAAATAAGGACTACTACAAAAGAAAAAGAGAGACAAAAGGGAGACCTATTTTTAAGTGAGAGAGTTCTGGGTGTGTAGAGGGCCACTGTGTTAAAATAGGGTAAAATGGCATGTACATGGTTATTAACCCATTACCCATACAACTACTACCTTCTTCCTGATCCTGAGTCTATTATTCAAGAAATTTTCAGTTACCAGATGATATATGAAAAAAAAGCTCTAATTTTTGTATGCAGATAATATATTATTCACTAAGCCTTTAATATGTGCCAAGAAATGTTCTACGTACTTTAAAAGTATCAGTGTTTACTTCTCCAACAAAACCTATCTTTTAATTCGTTGTTTCTCAGATAAAGAAATAGAGGTACAGGAGTCACAAGTTCAAGTCATAATTCACTTCTTAGGGAGAGTGAAACCTTGAGCAGTGATTCAGAGCCTCATTGCTCTGTTTTGTATGGTGAAGATTAGAGTCCCAGCCAGCATTTAGGGTTGGCACAAAGATCATGTAGGATAATAAATGTCCTTCTGTATACTGCAAAAAATTTACTGTGTACATAAAGGGGTTATCATGAGGGGTGTTCAGGGTATTGCCTCGCAGGTTCATGTTGGATGCAGCAAAAACATTGGAGGTCAGTATCACTCTGTTAATATTTGCTTTAATGTATTTTACTAGTGCCTTGTCATTTGCCAGGATCCTTTTTATTTTTTCTCTATTGCTATATATTTATGTCATGGTATTTCTGGATCTTCACACTTTTCTCTGGCACATTTGGAACTGCATTGGTTGTTGGAGAGGGCACTCGGCATCATTGATTTGTGTGGAGGGACCTTTTTTGGATGGCTGTCTTGTGTTACTGTACATCTGATTATTCAACTCCTTTAAAACACCTCTGCCTGGCTGGTGTGGTTCAGTGGTTGAGCGCTGACCTATGAACCAGGAGGTCACAGTTTGGTTCCTGGTTAGGGCACATGCCCAGGTTGTGGACTTGATCCCCAGTGTGGGGCATGCAGCCAATCAATGATTCTCTTTCATCATTGATCATTCTCTCTTGTTCTCTCTCTCTCTCTCTCTCTCTCTCTCTCTCTCTCTCTCTCTCTCTCTCTCTCTCTCTCGCTTCCTCTCTGATAAAAATATATTTAAAACACCCCTGTATACCTTTGCCCCATGTGATATAAGGGAACAAAAATCAAGGCAGTGTGGGTCCAAGAGTGTCAGCTGTGTAGACAAACCCTGGGCTGAACGCTAAAGCACTAGTCTTGACCCTGAAGAGCTGATGACAGTGGAACTATGTCCATACCTCCTTAGAAATGGAGCAGAATCAAAATGGATAACATCACTGGTAATATAATTCATGCCATCACCACTGATTTCCCCGACACTCTTTCTCTACCACAACACAAAGAACTTCAAATATAACCTCCCCCAAATTATCCTGGCCTCCTCCATGGAGTAGTGCGGGGAGAGCAGCATTAGTTACAGGCTCCCAATTTCAAATGTGCTGAGAGAGAACACCAAGGTGGCTTCTCCCAGGTCACACTGCCAGTCTCTGTGGCTCTCCTAATGGATTAGGAGTGTGGTGTACAGAATAATGTCCATGTCCTAATCCCTGGAACCTGAGGCTGTGTAATCTTGGATGGCTAAAGGGACTTTCCAGGTGTAATTTAAGGCTCTTGAGATTATCCTGAGCTATTTACATGAGCCCAAGGTGATCATAAGGGTCCTTTTAAGAGGGAGGTCAGATGGTCCAAGTGACAGAAGGAGATGTGACAACATAAACAGAGTTTGGATCGTTGAACCAAGTAACACAGGCAGCCTCTAGCTGCAGCTGGAAAAGGCAAAGGACGGATACTCCCTTAGAACTTCCAGAGGGACGTAGCTTTACCAGCATCTTGATTTTAGCCCCATGAGACCCATTTCAGACCTCTGACCTCCAGAACTGTAACATAAGAAATTTGCATTTTTGTTTTAAGCCACTGAATTTGTAGTAATTCATGACAGTAACAATAAAACATTAATGCAGGTGGCCTGCCCTTGCACACCCTGGATTTGAGAGAACAGGCAAGTGAGATCCAGGGAAGCAAAGCCATCATCCAGAGAAGCAGAAAAGCCTGGCTTAGCTTGAAGGTATTTACAGACTGCAATGCTACCATTTCCAGTTCACAAAAGATCCAACAGGATGTCTGTGTGCCTCCAGTGCCTGCATCTCTGCCAACCTCCACAGCACAAGCGAGCTCCAGTCTGCCAATCAGCTATTCTCCTGGAGTTCTGACTGCTAAGATCAACAGGTTTCCACCTACACATGGCAGCATGTTATAAGTTCTAGATTTTTCATCAAGACTTTCTCTTGGGTTTCCAATAGTTCCATGTAGGCAGGAATCTGACTAAATCAAAATTAGGAAGATGATTGGGATCCTCTTCTTTTTTTTCCCCTCTTAAAACTTCAATTTTTTTTTATTCACACAAGTCATTTTTATTCTTATGAAAGTTTTAAGCAAAAGATACATACAGTAAAACTGGCAATGCCCACTTTTACGCCCCCTCACCTATTCTACTTCCCATAAACTCTTTTTAGCACATATCCTACTAATTTTTCTTTAACTTGTTGGCACATATAGATCTTCTTGTAAAAATGAATTACATCCTATCCATGAAGTGAATGTAGTCTAATGAGTTCTCTATTGATGGACATACAAGTTGCTTCTGATTTTTCACGATGACATGAAATCTGCAATGTAGCCTCATCACATCTCTGTGTGCTAACAAGGTGCGTCAACAGAACAGAGCACCACAAGAGGGGTTGTTCCATCAAAGGGTTGCATGTGTTAGATGATAGAATTTGCCAGATTGCTCTACAACAGGTTTTCCTGATTTACATTCTCATTAACAGTATATGAAAGCACCATTTCTCTACACCCTTAAGATGATACCCTGGGTATAATTCATCTTTTTAATAGTTGCCAATCTGTTATGTGAAAAATGCACTCTGACAGTTGTTTTTATTTGCATTTCCCTTGTTTGTAATGAACTTGAGCATCTTTGTATACATCATTGGTCATTTATTTTTTTCTTCCTGCTTAAGTGGTATCTACTTTCAGTGGGTTGAACAATGAAAAGGTAGTGACAAGGAATTGTCAAGCTGTGTCTGAGCTGCAAATCAAGGCCCAGCAGCCCAAGGCTCAGATTCCAACACCTCCTGTGATATTTATACTGTAGTCAAGAGCTGCATGCATACCTGGGAAAATGCTGTGTCTATTTTAAACCCTCCAGGGAGAGATGACGGGTATCAAGTTCATTGGCACTCTTATTTTTCTGCCACTCTATCCACTCTACCACTTTGAACCTTTGGCATATACCTGCTAATTTTTTTTTTTTATTTTGTTCCTCCTCAATACAGTGAAAAGCCTGGGGAAGGTGACAGGTCTGGTATTTTTTGTTCTTAAATTTTTTAGGTTCTAAAATTCATTGGTCAAATGTGTACTAATCTTCTCCAAGAACCAGCCTTCAGCAAAATTAACAAGTCAGTCCCAGGTTTTCACAGTCACTGATAAAGACTCAGAGAGAGTCAAATCTAGGCAGAGCAGCATCCTATAGAGGGAGGGAATGTAGATCTATGTATGAAACAGAACTAGGATAAAGTAAAATGGAATGAGACTGGAAGGGACTGTAAGGACCAAACCATAGAGGCCTTTTGGACCATGTAACAGACTTTGTTCTATTTCCAAAAAGCAAAGGAGAATTCCCTGGGTAGGTGGGGGGCATGTTACACAAAGGGGATGGTCATCTAATTTGCCTTTACCAAACTATCACTCTGGCTGCAGCACTGACAATGAATTGGCGGGTGACTCAAGAGGATGCAATGAGACCAGTTGGGAGGCTCTTGTTGACAAGAGAGGATAGTTGTATGAACCAGAGAGGTGGTGTTGAAAATGGAGAGAAGTAGAAAGCTGTAAGAGATATCTGTCCTTATTGAGTTTATTAACCTAACTGGGGAGGCAGACACATGAAAAGAGAGCATAGCCATAGACTGTCTAGTACTCTTTCTTAAGCAAACATATGATGACTCTTTTTCTCTCAACTCTATTTACCCTTAGGGCAAGGACTATTACATTTCTAGCAACTGGCCCATAGTAGATACACAACAAATATCTATTCAGTAAGGGAATGGTATGGCTAAAACAAGGATTCAAAACAGCAAGATATCACACTCATTGGTGAAGTTTCATGGGAGAGATGAGCCTGACACTGGTCTCCAAGGGGCAATGAGATCACTGTTATCATCTCACTCAATCCAGTTCTGAAAGGCATTCATTTTGTATATTCAAAATATGAGGTTCAGTGAACAACTTCCCCAAAGTTATTTATTTAATAACCGGTACATTGAGAATTGTAACCCTCATCTGTGGACCAATGAGGCCATCCTACTCTTGACATATTCTTGAACTCACACAACAGATCGGGGAGAGATTAGTCTGCCCAGGAGAGATGAAGTTAAAATGAGCTCTGGGAAGAAAACATGCTCCAGAGGGAGGAGACATGGCTCCTTGGATGCTCATTCTGTTCATTTTCATGTTTCTGATTTCAAATCATTTATTAAACAGTTGCTGCATGTTCCTTAGATCACTCTCCTTTTACATGTATCTCATTTAACTGCCATGACCTAATTGGACAGCTAATATCCCCATTTTAATTTAGCAAACTGAGACTCAGGTTGACAATCAAAATGGAATAAGAAATATGTGGAAATTTGAATCCAGGTCTAACTGTGTTGCCCTCACCCCAAATGATAGAATTTGCCAAATGCTCTACAACAGGTTTTAACTTGTTGGCACATATAGATCTTCTTGTAAAAACGAATTACATCTTATCCATGAAGTGAATGTAGTCTAATTTAATGAGTTCTCTATTGATGGACATGCAAGTTGCTTCTGATTTTTCATGATGACATGCAATATGCAATGTAGCCTTATCACATGATCTGATTTGAGGGTCAAGGTCAAGGGAATCTAGGAAGAATATAATTACCTTGACTGGAGCTAGGCTCATTATCTGTGTACCTATAGTGTGTTTGTCTTTTTTTTAGACTTCCTTTAAAAAAAAAAAAAATCTGAGTTGGGTAATGGGTTAGCTCAGTGGTGGGCAAACTCATGAGTCAACAGAGCCAAATATCAACAGTACAACGATTGAAATTTCTCTCTCTCTCTCTCTCTCTCTCTCATATATATATATATATATATATATATAGAGAGAGAGAGAGAGAGAGAGAGAATGAATGAGGAAGAGACGGAGAAACATTTATGTAGAGAAAAACATCAACTGGTTGCCTTCTGTCATGCCCTGACCAGAATAGGGCATGACCGGGTATGTGCCCTGACCGGAATGGAACCCACCACCTTTCAATGTATGGGGCAACACTCCAATCAACTGAGCCACACCAGCCATGGTAGATCTTTTTGTCTCTTATATGACCATGACCTGACATACATGTTCCCCACCAAACTGCAAGAGCTCTCCAAATATTTCCTTCTCTGTTGAAGTTTATTATCTAAAGACAGCATAAAAGTATTACTATTCCTACCTCTGTGACCTCCTTAAGCAAGTTCACATTTTTGTGCTTCAGTTTCAACATTTGCAAATTGTGTATAATAGCAACACATCTCTCAGAAAGTTATTGTGAAGAATTAAGCACTTGGCACACAGTAGGCATTCAGTATATATTATTCTTACTAGGCTGCCCCACTGGTCTTCATTCAGTCATTGGTCAAAGATATTTATAATGTTATACTATATGTCAAACCATGCTCAGTGTTGAGAATAAAGGGTGTTCTGGTGCTCTATCACTGTGTAACAAACTAACCCTAAGCTTAATGGCGTCAATGACAACAGTTTATCACATCTCATGATTTTGTGGGCAGGGCTCGGCTGGGTGATTTTTTTCTAGTATTCAGCTGGCAGCTGGTTATTCTGGAGGGTTCAAGATGGTTTCACTCAGATGCCTGGAACGTTTATGGGAGCAGCTGGAAGGCTGTGCTGTGAGGCTTCTTTCTCTCTCTGGAGTCCCAGGGCTTCCCACACAGTCTCTGTGGTAAGAGATTTACAAGCCTGGTAAGTGATGGAGCCAGGACTTGAACCTGAGCAGGACAAATCCAGAAATCACCACTCTATACCTGAAACATAACATACTGTTTAAAATTAAGTTTGGCCCTGGCCTATGTGACTTAGTTGGTTGGAGCATTGTCCATAAACCACCAAAAGGGCCATGGGTTTGGTTTGATTCTGGTCAGGGCACATACCTAGGTTGCAGGTTTGATCCCAGTTAGGTGAGTACGAGAGACAACCTGTTGATGTTTTACTCTCACATTGGTGTCTCTCTCTCTCTCTTTCTTTCTCTCTCTCTCTCTCTCTCTCTCTCTCTCTCCTACCTCTTGTCTTCATCTGTAAAATAAAGGAAACTTCTTTCCATATCCATTTCCCAGGTTCATTTAGAGAACTATATTTGTAGCAGAGATCACAAGGATTAAGGAGACCCTGTTTTTAGTCCCGACTCATCTCATTCTCTGTGCACTGTTGAACAAATCTTTCTCCATTTCTGAAAAACATTTTTCATAAAATAGTCTTGCAGGGTTCTTTCAACTCAGATTTCATGGAGGATCTTGAGAAAAACACCACAAGCAAAAACAGTCTGTTAAACTGAAAGAGAGGGTTGCCTTGATTTAGATTCCTTGGGGCAGATGTGCTGAGTGTGTCTTTGAGAGACATATCCATTTTTTCTTGGGATGAGCACCCTGTGACTGGCCAGGGATAGGACTAGTATCTATAGTCTGGATCAGACCAAAACCCAGTGCTCAAACCAAATGGGACTGTACTGATGACCTTAGCCTGGGACCATGGAATGATCAGCTAACCCAGTGGTCGGCAAACTGTGGCTCGTGAGCCACATGCGGCTCTTTGGCCCTTTGAGTGTGGCTCTTCCACAAAATACCACGGCCTGGGCGAGTCTATTTTGAAGAAGTGGCGTTAGAAGAAGTTTAAGTTTAAAAAATTTGGCTCTCAAAAGAAATTTCAATCGTTGTACTGTTGATATTTGGCTCTGTTGACTCATGAGTTTGCCCACCACTGAGCTAACCCATTACCCAATTACTCCACTGAGCATTGCTATATATGACTTGACATCACAAATAGGAAGCTTTTAAAATAATTGGCTAACCTATTTGAGTAACATTTTTTAATAAATTTTTTTTATTGATTCCAAAGAAAGGAAGAAAGAGGAAGGGAGAGAGAGAAAGAAGAGAAACATTGATATGAGAAACATCGATTGCCTCCTGCATGTGCCCTAACTTGGGACTGAAATTGCAACCTGGGTATATGCCCTGACTAGGAATTGAACCTGCCACATTTTGGTATATGGGATGATTCTCCAACCAACTGAGCAACACTGGCTAGGGCTGAGTAACACCTTTAAAATTAACCAGAGTCATCCAAACCTTAAGGCTACATAATGAATGATAAAATACTTTTGAATCAATTATTATAAACAAGGGACTTTTTTTGTTTTGTTTATTCATTTCAGTATCCCAAGCACTTAGCACAGGGCCCAGCACATAGTAAGCACTCAAACACTTGTCATTGAATAGAATGAATGATTAATGTTTAATGGAAACATAATTGAGTCCTACCCATTATTCAAGTAACAAGACTCTTGAAATCCATGCTTAATAAAAGCAAATGTCATTTACAAAAAGTCCACTTCAAATAATTTTATCTGCTTAGTTGGATATACATAATTGATCCTTAGCTATCACATAAGAAAGACTTTGTATTCTAGACAACTGAGGCCATGAGCCGAGAAGGGCCCAGCAATTGTTCATGGCCCGTTTGATAATGTCTGACATTGAGTGAACTTCACCTTTTGAGTCCTCAGGTGAATGTCTGTAGAATTAGAATAAATTTAAAGCTCGCTACAGCCCTAAAGGTCAATGACCTTAAATAATTTGTATTTTGCCTACATACAGCATGATATGACAAGGCTTAAATGAGATTTCTTCTGCTCAAGATAATGTTAAACATAATAATGATGAAAAAAGTATTAGCCTTTTTAAGCTCGAGTTTCAGCTTGGTTCTTCCATTTGTCAACAAGATTTTAGGCAAGTCACCTTACCTTTCTGGGCTTTATTGTTCTCATTTGTCAAGTCGCCCAACCATCTTTTGGGGACATAAAATTAAATTATAGGACTTTCAATGTCTTCTGCATGAAATAGTTTCCTGCCCACCTTGGTATGGCCCTTTAGAGATAGTTTTGTTGAGTCTTCTAAGATACCCCATGAAGAAACTAAAACTTAGAGAAAGAAATTGATTTATCCAGTGTTAAATAGCAAGTTCACAAAGACTTGGGGTAGATAGTTTAGGTTTTAATAACAATATATTTGTTCATTTAGCATCTTAGTAATAACAGCTAACAATTGAAGACCTAAAGTACACCAGAAACATTACATGAATTAATGTATAAGTCTCAATATAACCCAAGGAGGTAGTCCTTATCATTGTTCTTGTTTCACAAACAAGGAAACTGAAATTTGAGGATGCTAGTGGCTTTCCAAAATTTACACAGCTAATAAGAGATGGAGCCAGGAATTAGACCAGAGGGTTTACTGTCTTAACCATTAATCTATACTGATCTCTGTCACCACATAGGTGGTACAGATGCATATTAAATCATGACATGGCACATTACACACACACTTATCTTATGTCATCCTCAGTTATAATATAACAGAAGGAGTGTTATGATGAAGGGAGTGAATGCCTGGGTCACACAGCCTTCCAAGAGGTCTGTCTAGGTTGTGGCTTAGAAATGGGGGAAGGAATGGGAATGGGAGAAAAGGGTGTTCCAGACAGAAGGAACAGCATGTGTGAAGATCTGAGGAGGAGAAGGAGCACAGCTCATTTTAAAAACTATAAAATGTATGGTCAGGATAAGAAGAGAGTGGAGGCTGGAGCATAGCAGTGGTGTAAGGAGAATGGTCTTTGAGCCCCACTTCAGAATTTGCGTATCCTCCAGAGGGCAGTAAGGAGGTTATGTATGAGAGGGGATTAGGTATGGTAGTGACACGCTGAGACCCATCACTGAGATTACAATGAAGAGAGGCATATAAGACTGGAGGCTGGGAGAGAGGTTAAGGAGCATTACAGTGATGGTGTGTCCTTCCTCAAATTCCCTGGACAAAAAAAAAAAAAAAAAAAAGGGGGGGGGGTGGCTTTGGAAACACGAGTACCAGGCATGACCTTATTATTTCCTAAATTCTGCCTGAAAATCAGTTGTTCTGGCTCCAGGAGGGCCCAGTGATGGTAAATCTAGACCCAACTAGTGTTTACCTGTGGTTTTTAAACAGACTGGAGGTTTTATTCTTTCCTCTTGCTCCTATCTGCCCACAGATGTAAGGGCTGCCCAAGACAATGCAATGATTTATTGGGAAGCCGTTGACAAGTTGGTGGTGTTTTCACCCCAGACCATGTCCCCTACATTGTAGACAAATGGAAAACTTCGGATGAGTTGCGTTGGAAGCTGACAGAAAACCAGAGCCTTTTGGTGGCATTTAAACTCATTTCACGGTTAATACAGCATCTGGGGCACATTTTCCTACGTTTATGCCAATTTTTATGTGTTTCTGCCACACAGTCGGAAGCCACGATCATAAAAAAGAAGGAAAACAGTACAAAAAATAAAAGTAAATAAGCAGATTCTGCTTTAACGCTCCCAGGAGCACTGAGTCCGGCAAGTTTATGAGTTAGAGAAAAAAACAAACCCTGCATGGCTGTATGTAAAGGAAAGGCAAATCTATCCCTCTGCATTAGAACATATTACGCAAAGACAGGCAGAGCAGGGGTTGGTCCAGAATTTGTCGCCCGTTGTCCAAGTGTCTTAGAATCTACAAACCTCTTCTCTGCGACTTTCTCACTTGTAAAACACACAGCTTGTACTAAATGATCCAGAGGTGATTCTACAGTTATGTCAGTCATCCTTCACACTGTGCTAGGCCTAGGACCAGGCAGATCGAGGAAACCTGATTTCTGACCGCAGTGAATTAAAGCACATTGTAGAAACCAGACTCACCTTATCTTACCTCCTTTGGATCAGGGAGTTTTCTAACTATGGTGCTGTGAAACAGACCAATACCTTTTAAAAAGACGGAATAATGTGATTTTTACATCTAATTTGTAGAAAGAAATTGAATTAACGGCATTTTCAGTGTTGAGGACTCCTAGGATTGATTACTTCTATACCCCTGTTTATACTATATTCGCTAATTTTAAACATTATTTGATTTAGCATAAAATGATATATGGCTACTTTGATTTAATGTAACATTTTTTATGGTTTTCCATAAATAGCTTAGACTTTTAAGTAGGCAAAAGCTTAGGGGTGAAACCATAAATTTCTGTTATGCTTGAATTTTGGTGTAGGCTCTGACATTCTAGCTATGAGTCCTTAAGAAAAGTTATTTCAGAACCCATTTCCTCAACTACAAGATGGAGCAATAATAGTACTTACCTCGCATTTTTATTATGGGGATCACATTTTTAAAAAGGCCATAAAGCATTTAACATAGTTTTTGGTAAAATAGGTACTATGTAAATATTATGTAATGGGAAGTAAGCATAAGAGAAATAATGAGTTTGACCTGAACCCTGAACAGGGAGAATTTAAACAAATAAAAATATGTAAATAAAAATTCCATTTTGCAGTTATGGTGCATTGCAAAGAAAAAAATAGCCCCAGTTCTCCCTCACTTCTCATATTCACACTCTTTGTAATATGACTTCACAGCCCCTCTGATGAAGAGATGAAGTCTATGTCCTCACCTCTTGAGTATATGGCTAGCTTTTTGATTTGCTTTAACAAATAATTTGTGGCAGAAACAATGCTATGCCCACTTCATAGCTGGGCCTCACAGTTTTTATCATTGTTTTAGAACTCAGCCTCCACTGTAAGAACAAGTCCAGGCTGCCCAGCTGCAGGATAGGGGTCATATGCCATAGACCCGAATCAGCCAAGTTGTCCAAGCTGAGGTCCCAGACTCCTGAGACTCCCGGCTAGAACCACCTCATGGCTTTAGTTGACCTCAGATGCATAAGTGAGTCCTTCCAGCTCATCTCTGATCAGCAGAAACACCCAGGAAACCCATGGAGTAATAATAAATGATTGTTGTTTTAAGCCACTAGGTGCTAGGTTAGTTTGTTACACAGCAATAGCTAAAAGAGACTGTGTTGATGGTGGTGGAAGGATAGAAAAAGGAATGGAAAAATGGTTTCAACCATAGGAGGAGTAGAAGCTGAATAAAATGGATGTCACACATCTATGAGCTAGAAAATATTAGGTTTTGTGGCAGAAATAAAGATAAGTTATAGAGTATATTAAAGTGCACCCAAAAAAGAAAGAAATGGCCATTTATTATCATTTGTATGAAAGCACAAAGTTTCTGAGTGAAAACATCATGAATTAGAGGGTAAGGAAAAGGACAAATAATGTTTATAACAAATGACATTAAAGATTAATACCCTTAATATATAGAGTTCTAAGATATCTATCAAGAAAAATGAATCCAAAAAAATATCCCTGGAAACCAGTAGAAAATACTTCCCTTAGCTTAGGGCTGCTGTACATGCTGTGCCCAGACTTCTCTCTTTATCTAGCTACTTATCATTCATATATATATTTACCTCAGACTCTTTCAGGGATGTCTTTTCTGAATACGGACATCACAATAATATGTGTTGTCTAAGCAACCTGCTCCTCTGATTTCACTCATCATTATTTGTATAATGTCTTTTATCTCCGCTAGACTGTAAATTCTATCAGGCATGCACGGAAATTATTTTGTTCACTAGTATAATCCTGGCATCTGGCAAAATACCTGACATAGGGTAGACACTCAATGGCTATTTGAAAATGAATGTGCCTTTGAATGCTGGCCATGAAAAAAATATTGCTTACCAAAAACCAAACAAAAAAAAACAAAAGCTTAATTACAAAAGCCAATATTAATAATTTAAAAAGTCCAGTCCATTTAATCAAGAAATGCGAATGAAGATAAGATATTTTGTGTGGCTAAAAAATAAAAGCTAAAACAAACGAAAAGGCTCCATGCTAGAGAGGCTGTGATAAGCATGTAGCACTAAACTGATTATCAATTGATGCAATTGTTACAGAAAGCAATTTAGCAAAGCATTAATTTAAATATTCACATCCTTTAACCCAGTAGTTGCTGGTTTAAAAAAAGAAAACCAGATGTTTTAGCTCAAGTTTTATGACTGGGAATGGCGTTGATCCTAATTTCAATAGAAAACACCTATATGATCAGTAATGTTATTATATCAATCATCAGCATAGTTTAGAAGTTGAGAATATGGGTTCTGGAAAAAAAAAAGAGATTAGTTCTAATATTGGGCATATCACTTATCAGCTATGTGGTAAGAACCTCATAATTCAACCTTGTTGATCTTACTGGTCCCATCAATAAATCTTTGGGTTTTAGGAATTAGTCATTTATCTTATTTTCAACATATATACTCATTACTCTTTGAGGAGCAGTAGCTTGCATTATTTCAAATTCTCAATTTGCTTTTCTCTGTTTTTTTTTTTTTTTTTTTATGACCCCAAGTAGCTGAATGAGGCTGGTCTATTCTGTGTATTAATGTGTTTAAATATAGCTTAGAACTAACAGAGGCAAAAATGAGTAAGAAATAAGAAAAGGGTTTCTCCCTCCCTCCTTCTACCTTCCTCCCTTCCTCCTTCTCTCCCTCAACCTCCCACCATGGTTTTCTCTCTTTTGAGTTACATTTGTGCTCATAAATAAGAGTCTACACTTGAACATAAAATCTTTCTTCCTTTAAAAAAAATTAAGCAGTGACTGGGACTATATAATGACTAGAGGCCCAGTGCACGAAAATTTGTGCACTCAGGGTAGTCCCTCAGCCTGGCCTGTGCCTCTTGCAGTCAGGGGATGTCCCTGGGGAGCAGGCCTAAGCCGCAGTCTGGCCTCCCTTTGCGGTAGGTGACCAGCAGGCCGATCAGGGGACAGCGTGGGTGGCCAGCGGCTTGCCCCGCTCCCCATTGGGCCACCACCGGTGGCCTCCCTCTGTGGGAGGCAATACCAGCAGGCCTATCTGGGGAATAGGAATTGCTGAGCTCTCAGTTGGCCCCTCCCTGAATCACCCTGCTGCTGCTGCAGCCTGTGGCCTCCCTCTGTGGAAGGCGACCAGGTGGGCAATCAGGGAATGGCGCCCTTCCCCATCGCCCTGCTGCTGGTCGCCACCCCCCCTCCACCCCATCTCCGTCCCCTCCCTTTGCTGTCCCCTCCCTCTGCCTTGGCTGGCCTGGCGCCACCTGCTCGCCGGCCCCACCACCGCTGACCAGTCGTTCTGCCATTTGGTCAATTTGCATATTATACTTTTATTATATAGGATAACTAATAGGTTTACTGGGCTGTGTGACATGTCTAAGTTCTTGACAAAAGACAAGGCAAAGCCACTAAAAATAGACCCCCAAAATGAGATGTTTTAGGATATTAGAATTATAAAACTAATATATTAGCTCCATATTTTAAAAATGTTTCTGGAGCCCAGTTTTGTGTAGAAATGAACTTGAGGTTAGAAATAAAGATATTCCACTGTTTCAAGATTTTTGTGACACCGTTTATTTTATTCAAGAGTAGACTGCAGGAAGTGTTATATAGTTCATGGCCAAAAAATAATTAACTATTCATTTATCAGAGAGCTTAAACTCTATGTAACCCAATGTATACTAATTGGGGAATAACTAAACTCTTTTAATTAGTCTATTTAACTAAACATTTTTCTTTTGAAATAATTTTTCATTTACAGAATATTGCAGAAGATAGGGCAGAGAATTCCCATGTTGTTAGTACCTTACATTAGCATCATACATTAGTCAAAACTACGACACTTACATTAACTATTACCTAAACTCTAGGCTTTATTTAGATTTCACCATTTGTTTGATGTCATTTTCTCTTCTAATTTAGAGTAAGTACCACACTGTATTGAGTTTTTGTCTCTTCCGGCTTCTCTGGTCTATGACAGTTGTTAAGTCTTTCCTGTTTTTTATGATTTTGGTGGTCTTGAGGAATACTGGCCGAATATCCTGTAAAATATTCCTGAATCTGAGTTTATCTCGTTTTTCTCATGATTAGACTGGGTATATGGGTTTATGGAAAGAATACCAAAGAAATGAAGTGTCCTTGTTATCACATTATCATAGGGTTCAAGATAAGGACATAACATAATTGACAATGTTAATCTTCATCCCTTGGTTAAAGTAGTTTTTTGACAGAGTTCTCCACTGCAAAGAAACTTACTAGTTTTTTCTTCCCCTACTCTGTTATTTGGAAGTGAGCTACTAGTTAGTCTGCATTCTAGCAGCAGTGCAGAGGAGGAGAGCAGAAACTATGCTCATCTTCTGTAGAACGAGGTATCTACTAAATTTGTAATTATTTTGTAGGAAATACATATCTCCTCTTCCTCATTTATTTATTTACTAGAGGCCCAGTGCATGAAATTCGTGCTGGGAGAGGAGGGTCCCTCAGCCCAGCCTGCACCCTCTTGTAATCCGGGACTGCTGGATCCTAACTGCTTGCCTGCCTGCCTGCCTGATCACCCCTAACCACTCTGCCTGCCTGCCTGATTGCCCCTAACCACTCACCTGCCTGCCTGATTTCCCCTAACCGCCTCTTCCTGCCTGCCTGATCACCTCTAACCACTTGCCTGCCTGCCTGATCATCCCTAATTGCTTGCCTACCTGCTTGATTGCCCCTAACCGCCTCTGCCTCCCTCCTACCTGATCATTCCTAACTGCTTGCTTGCCTGCCTGATCACCCCTAACTGCCTCTGACTTGGCCCCCACACCCAGGACCCAGTCTTCCCTTCTCCGGCTGGCTGCAGGCACCCAGGACCCGGGCTTCCCTCCCTCTGGCCAGCTGCAGGCACCTGGGACCTGGGCTCCCCTCCCTCTGGCCAGCCACAGGCACCTGGGAGCCCAGTTGGCTTTGCCTGGGCCCCAGCTTTGTCAGGAAGGACATCTGGAATGACATTCGGAAGACGTCTGGTCTATCTGGTCTAATTAGCATATTACCCTTTTATTAGTATAGATTAAGTTATTGATATCAGTGTGGACTTTATTTTATTTTATACTTTGGTATAATGCAATGTTATAGTACTCTAAATTATTTTATTTTATTTATTTATTTATTTTTGCTCAAATTGTTGAAGATTTGATTATTCGAAGCTTTAGGAGCTTTTATGTTGGCTCCTGTGTCCTTTTAAAAAAATTGTGATAAAATACAGAAACATAAAATTTACCAATTTAACTATTTTTTAAGTGACAATTCAATGGTATCAAATACATGAATAATGTATTACCTTCACTACTTTCCATCTCCAGAACTCTTTCATCTTATAAAACTGAAACTCTATACCCATTAACCAATAATTTCCCATTTCCACCTTCTCTCCATCACTAATAATCACCATTCTACTCTTTGTCTCTACAATTTGGACTACTCTAATTCCTCATCTAAGTGGAATCACACAGTATTTGTCTTTTTGTAACTGACTTGGTCCACTTAACATGATGTTCTCAAAGTTCATAGATGTTGCATCATATGTCAGGATTTTCTTCCTTTCTAAGGCTGAATAAAATTCCATTTATGTATAGTTCCAATAAAATGGAATAAAATTCCACTTGTGTATAGTTCACATTTTGCTTTCCCATTCATCCATTGATGGATACTTGGATTGTTTTCATGTTTTAGATATTGTGAATAAAATGATGAACATGGGTGTATAAATATCTTTTGGAGAGCCAGCTTTCAATTATTTTATGTATAGCTCCATAAGTTGCATTGTTGAATCATATGATAATTCTATTTTTAATTCTTTGAAGAACATTCAGACTGTTTTCAACAGTGGCTATACCATTTTACATTCCTACCACAAGGGTTCCAATTTCTTCACATCCTCACCAGCACTTGTTTTCTATTTTTTTAAATAATGGCCATCCTAATGGGTATAAGGTAGTATCTCACTGAGGTTTTTATTTGCATTTCCCTAATAATTAGTGTTCTTGATCATATTTTTATGTATTTATAGGTCATTTATATACCTTTTTGGAGAAATGTCTATTGTAGTTCTTTGCCCATTTTAGAATTGGGTTGTTATTTTGTTGGTGGGTTCTAGGAGCTCTCTATATATTCTGGATATTAATCCATTATCAGATATATAATTTATAAATATTTTCTTCTATTCTGTTAGTTTTCCCTATTACTTTGTTGTCTTTTGATGCACATTTAAAAAGGATTTTTATGATGTCCCATTTGTCTATTTTTTTATTTGTTGCCTGAAACTTCGATGTCATATCCAAGAAATCATTGTCAAATCCAATGTCATGAAGCATTCTGAGGAATTTCTGCACAATAAGTAACAATGTCCCACTTTCACATCTATTTTTAGAGATTTGAGTCTTCCCTCTCTTTTTCCTTAGTCCATCTATTTAAATTTTTGTCAATTTTGTTGATTTTTTCAAAGAACCAACTTTTGGTTTCATTGATTTCCACTAGAAATTATTTTTCTACTAGAGGCCTGTTGCATGAAATTTGTGCAAGCGCCTTGGCCCTTGCAACCCTGGCTTCGTCTCGAAGGTCATCTGGAAGGATGTCCAGAATGTCGTTTGGCTTCCAGTCTAATTAGCATAGTATGCTTTTATTATCATAGATTCTCTGTTTCATTTATCTTTGCTCTGGTCTTCATTATTTCCTCTATTCTCCTAGCTTTGGGTTTAGGTGCTGAGCACACAGAGATAGTTGTCTTCCCCCTTAATCTCTCACTGTTCATCTCTCTAGATTATCAATAAAATTATTAGACCCAAAATACTTAAGAATAACCTCGATAAAGAAAAAGAAAATAAAATTATGGTGGACTAAGCCAGAGCTCTGTTTCTAACAACTCTACTCCTTGAAGCTTATGTAAATCTCCATTCTATCACTAGCCAGTTTTAAATATGAGTATGGGCCAATAAATGTAAATTAAATATGATTTTAGATGGATTCAAATGCAACATGTAACCGAAAAAGAAGTAGGTAGTAGATGATTTGCTGTTTCATTAATCACAGATCTTCTCGGGGATGAGACAAAGTGGTCTGGTGAAAGGAAAAGGGAAACTGAACAGACACACTATATTCAAACCCTTTGTTCCCTTCAATCTCTCATTACCATCTCCCACCCCTCTGAGCCCCTAAGGATTTAGGCTGAACTAAACCCATGGAAACACTAATGATGCTGAGTCATACACGCTTTCCCTCAGGATTCTATTCTCTCTACCCACCAAGTGGCATTTGCAGAAATATTCAGTGCTAGCTTTATCCACCTGTATTTTATGATGCTAGGGAAACCAGGGGTTCCTTTAGTCTTTTACAAGCTCCCACAGAAAAATTCAGATAATGTACATTTCAAGCCACCTCCTGTCCATTTCTGTACATTTAGTCAAACACAGGGCCTAACTTGGGCATTTCATTACAACCATAAGCTTTAGTCACTGTAGTTGCAGCATGCCCTGGAAGACCTGGGCACCTGATCTTTATTTTTCATCAAAAGAACACAGCCTTAATTCCCTGATTGCCACTTTTCAAAAAAAAAAAAAAAAAAAAAAGAAGAAAACAAAAGAAGTAGTCCTGCTCTGGCACCAAGGGTCCTCATTTCTAGTCAAAAGTCAGCCCTTAGATTCTATAACTTTTTTTAGTGTCTTGGCAAACTTACAGCTTGTGGGAAGAATAACTGAAAGTTAAGAAAGTGCCTTTATTGGAGATAACAGGATTCTAGCAATCAAAGTCTGGTCATAGTCAATTATCAAGGGCATTCTGTAGTCAATCATGATCTTTGAGGACAATTGCTGAGCTCTCAGTTGGTCCCCTGTTTCCTCCAGTCCCTTGTCCACATTATCACCAGGCTGATCTTCCTCAATGTCATTCCATCAATGCCATTCCACCTTAAAGTCTCCTCCACATATTCTACCAAATCCCACAGCACAGCTTCTCATACTTCTGGATGCTTTGGAGTCACATAGGCAGCTTATTAAAATGCAAATTCCTAGAGTTTGGTAGGACTGAAATGGAGCCACTCTTAACAAGCATGCCAAGTGAGGCAGGTGGCTTGAGAGCCACCCAGAACAAAGCTGGACCACAGGAGAAGTCCAGATTTCTTATCCTGGCATTCAGGGCTTTTCTAAATCTATTTCCAACTACCCTTTCCTCAGATTATTTATTCCATATCCCAATTAGCTTGGCAACTAACAGGAATAAGGAATAGGGCACTCGCTTCTTTAGGAATTAGGTCAATGTCCAAAAGTATTCTTCCAGCCTGGCTTGGGTCCCTACCAATCAGGATCTATTCCCAGTCGTTACCAGCCCATAGCAATGTCTCCCTCTACTGAACTTTCATTGCATGAGAGTTACTGAATCAAATTTTTGGGAAAGTGAGGGGAATGGCAATGAGACAAGGTTTCCTAGAAGTAGAAGAAGGAAAAAGGTTTCTACCAGGAGAGTTCAGACATGAATGAGAAGATGTATTTTAGGTGGAAAATACAGCATAAGCAAAGGTGGGTTCTGTGCACATTTTAAATATGAGTGCTCTGTATCTAAATCATGCTTGGAAGTTAAACATGGAAGTTAAAGTTTAGCACAAGGTCAGGTCTCAGAGAAGACCTTAAATGCCTTTCAAAACACCAGGGACTTTGTTCCTGGCAAAAAACATGGTTGGTGATTTCGGGGTTATTCTGATGCTGGCATACAGCATACTCATCTTATACAAATTCAGGGGAGCCAACAGAGGCTGCCCTGGAGACTGCTTAGGTCTAAATGTCAACCTGTCTATTTCATAACTGTGATCCTGGACCAGTTATTTTGCTTCTTTGAGCCTATTTTCTCACCTGGATTATAGCAAAAACAATGGATCTCATTTTATAGCTTTCTTGCATATACATATGGCAAGTAAGGCAACCCTTGGTAATAATAAATATTTAATACTCTTATAGCTTACAGGAAGTGGATATTATCCCTCTTTCCAAAAATGAAAATAGTCTCAGAAGAGGATAACTTGTCTATAGTAATGCAGATAATAAAAGCAGAATTGGGCAGTGTTTTGCCCTACATAAAGGCTGGATGGGCCTTACGGGACCATTCATTTCAACTTCCTCATTTTATAGTAAAGAAAATTGAGGATCAGAGTAGGAACGCAACTTGGCCAATGTCCACAGCAAGCACTATGAGCACATCCCAATGCTAATAAAGGAGATGTAACAGTGAGCACGACAGTCCCTGCCTGTCAAGAGCTTTCAGGCCAGCAGGGAAGTACAAGTATGGCAAGCAGGTCTGAACAGGAAGCAGTCGTAGAGGCTGGCATGGACAGGCAGAGCTAATTACATCTCCTCCTTGAAATGTGGGCCCACTGATCAGTATGATGATGAAGGAGGACTAGAGGTCAAGTCAGATGATAGTGTAAGTCACTTGCAGGGACTCCTCAGCAACATACAGTCCAGTTTTTGGAAGCAACATTGGAGCAACCATAGCCTCCTAAAACGGCTATCTATAATTATGTTTGCTTAAAAAAAAAAAGTGAAAAAAAAAAAAACACAAAAAAACACCAAAAAACCGGAGCAGCAGGGAACTGACCCTGTAGTTAGTTCCTAAATCCTCCCCCTCCCAATACACACACACAATTCTCCAGGGTGACAGCTGTCACACCCCAAGCAGCTTAAAGTCCTGAAGTGGCCTTGATGCAGCGAACAGAGCCAAGGAAGCTGCCTCTGCCCCCACCAGGATGGCCTCTCACAGTGCGCTGGCAGTTGCCTTTGAAACACAGCCCAGAGCCCAGAGGCACACAGGCCTCAGCAGTTCGCTCATTCCCCTGACAGGCAACTCTTGGGCTTTGGTGTGAGCCCTTCTCCCAGCTGACAAGCTCTAAGACAGATCTGAAGGTTGGAATCCCTCTCCAGAGCCTTGTGGGGCCACCCACGTCGCTAATCACTACTGTGGCCTCCTGGGAGAGCAGGGTAGGCGTGGAGGATTGGTCATTAAAAAGAGAGCTTGCTGAGATGAGATTTCTGGAGATGAACACATTTAATCTGGTTCCGGAAGCTGGCAAGCCAATTGCACATTTTAAGAGGTCTTCAATTTGAAAGAGATTGGCATACCTAGGTTAAATGCATAACTCCAGGAGGAAAGGCCAAGTAACCGCATGGGCATTCGGATTTTTGTTGGTGAGAGGGAAATCCCTCTTCCCCTCTGGTTTGCTACAGTTTCTGAAATCCCTCCAGTAAGGGCGGAGGTCTTGCTCCTTTGTGTCCTGATGGTTTTCTGGGAAGGATAGCCCTTGAGACAAGTTTGAATTATCAGCTAATACTGTAAAGAGGAATTTTACTTGGGCTCCCTTCTAAAATCTGACCACTGGTTGAGAAGGAACTAGCCACGTGGAACACCTCTAGGTCTTGAGGTCACCTTAGGAACGTCAAGTGGGCAGGTGGCAGTTCCCTTGGTTACATTTTGCCCCTCTGTTACTGGAACTGCTGCCAACTTCTCCAACTCAAGAGGAATCAGGGAGACTTTAATCAGACCCAGCCTCTATCCATCTCTTCTGCTGGCTGCAGTCTGTCATCTCAGCAAGGTGGTTTATTATGGTTTGCTCATAACTACAGAGAATGGCCATCAAATTGTTCTTTTCAGAGCATGTTCTGACCCTTAGTCCTGTACATCCTTTGAAGTCCTGCAGTCATGTCACATTTTAAATGGAACTTTTTCTTCCCTTCTACAACCAAAGGAAGCTCTCTCTTCTCCAAATACAATAAAAAAATACTATAGCACTTTGTATAACTCCTAGAAATCTAATAAAAGTTGGATTTGTTTAAGGAGTGACTTCTCCTTAGCTGGATGTTTACTGCATTTTTTCACTCTTATGTGTTGTATGAAAGCAAAAATCATTAAGACAAACTTTTGTTAATTAGTTGAACCCTAATCAAACCAGGGTCCCTGCAGCCATCTCTATTTGCTCAACACTATCATTAATCTACACCAAAGAGTGGCATTTTTTTTTTTTACCTGTAAAGAGCCAGATAGTAAATATTTTGAGATTCATGGGTCACATGGTCTTTGTCACAACCATTCAATTCTGCTATTGTAGGATAAAAGCAGCCAAAGACAATGTATACATGAATGGGCATGAATCTGTGACAATAAAACTTTACTTACAAAAATAGACCATGAGCCAAATTTGGTTCTTGGGCTATAGTCTGTTGATCCCAATGTAGACCATCATGTCACCTTTCTTTGACAATTTTATATAGATTGTCAGTGTTTAGAGTTATAACACATGCAAAGAAGCTGCAAAGTCATTATGCAAAATGAAAAACTTAGTTGTAACTGTATGGAGGCAAAAAGGACTGAAATATCTAAAGATATAGAAAAGCCCTTGAGAAAATTAATGAACCATAAAATATTTGTGTAAAAATTGCTCATTTTATGATCATAGTTTAAGAATCCAACACAAAGCAAATGGTGGTATAGCTTGCTACCTCAAAATAATGAAAAATATGCCAACATATAAATATGTGATTTTATTTTATGAATCCTATAAATTAGGACATCATTGCATTTTTAAATTAGATGCTGCTAAAATAAACCTGCTTTTATATTTTAATATATTATTTTTCAAGATAGGTTTCTGGCCAGATTTTTTCTCTCATATATTTACTATAAGGTCCCTATTTTGAGTGTTTACTTTAAAGGGGTCATTTTCATGTGAATTATCCTTATATAATAAACACTTCCATTATGTGAAATCCTTATCTTCTTAAAGGAGACATCCTTGAGGGTGGTAATCACATCTAACTCATTCTTGTATTTTATAGCCAGTAGACGTGAAATGGAAATGTGCTTTTGTGACTCATGTCACCTAATTGCTCCCTTTTAAAAAATATAGTATATGGAGTTCTCACTTTAGATGATAGTACAGGACCATAAAAATGACTGTACAAACAGTAACCATGCAAAGCAATTTAATTATCAATGTAATAATTGTGATTGTTCTATGGCCTTTAAAATTTTTTTGTAAAACATTAAAACTTTTACTATTGGTTATAAATATGAAGATATGAAAAAGCAGAAAACTAGTATTTATTTGTATGCTATCAAGCTACGAGAAACAGTGAGTATTAAAGTGTTGTATTTCTTCACAAAAAGACTTATCAAGAGTAGTTTGAGCGGTGCTCTTGCATTTTTGTGCTATAATTTACTGTGTAGGGCAAACGTGTTTTCTATGCTCTGGAGAACTGTCATCCTCCTTTCTAAGTTTGCATTAGCTTTTAGCATTCTTTTCTCTTTCAATGTCATGAGATATCTCTAAGAGTTCCTTTAATAGGAAGTGTTTTGCTGGCATTACTTTCTCGGGAATATCTTCATCCTTTTTGTCAGGAACACTTTCCTCATTAATATCCATACATTTCACCTTTGCTAAGTTCCTTTAGCTGCATGTGTAGAGTCTCCTGAATGGTGGCAATGCCAACATTCCCACTGTCAGGTCAGCTGTTTCTGCTATTACCTCCATTACATCGGATTCCAATTTCACTTCCAGCACTATCACATGTTTGTGATTGTTGTTGCACTGTCATCTTTGTGAGTCAATTTCCTTTCCTGATTATCCATTTTTATAAAATGTCACATGGGCTTGTCACTGGAAGACAAAAAGGCAGCACAGCTACACACTTTGCTTTCTGTGTAGGAACTGAATTCCAGGTACATGGTGACCAGTTAGTGATGGAGTTTGAAAGCAGTGACATGACCACTGATCGTGATGTGTTATTTATGGAGTGGTTTGTGGGCTGAAGAGCCAACAGCAAAGTTGGCATGCTATTCAATTATTCACAGTTAATGTAATGCAGTGACTAAACTATGAACTGCATTGTTGGAGGAACCGTGTTATCTAACTAAACAGTGGCAACTTCTAACTAAAATGCGAGCTTATTGAACCTATGCAATGTGAAGGCTGCCTGTCCATAAATAAAGTTTGTTTCTCAACACATAAATATATCACAACTAAAAACCTCAACAGAAGTGTTTAAGCATCATTACTTTCCATACTTATACTAAACAACTTCATGGTACCATAACATTTCTGTGCATTTTTCATTCAGTCAAATAAAATTTACCTTTTGGACAGTGATTCATCCTGTCCCTCACAATGGGGAGCACAGCTGTCCTTAAGCACCAGCAGATGGCTCTGCCCCACCTACTGGTGACCCAGAACACAAGGAACTTGCCTACACTTCCCTCCTGGGCCCACATCCTAAGACATATCTGATTAAGTGGTGCAGGAGAGTGAGATGGTCCCTGTGCTAGGACATGGTGGGGACTAACACTGGGCTTGGGAACAGGCTGAGAAGAAGGTCAAGCCAACTTTATCATGGCTCACACATTATGATTTGAAACATGATCTAGAAGGCCTTTGGCATTTTGTACCATTTAACTGACTCTATGAAATGACATTATCAGGGATTGTTTCAGTCTCAAGAAATCTACAGTTGGTGCTCATACATCTCCTGACCCTGAAGTCTTTACTAATGTAACACCAATGCTTTACAGATCACATATATAACTCATTCAGTTTTTTAATAACACACCAGAAAGGAAAAGTACATTTATGTTTTATATGATTTTCCTTGCAGAAGGAGGAGCTGAGGTCTGGGTGGTATGCAGCATGCCCAAGGCCCCACTGAAGTCTTGCTGCAGAACCATGACAGACATAGTTGTAGATGACCTAGAAATAAGCTAAAAGGCAAGACTTCTCCTGGGCTGGAGGTGACGCTCCCCATAGGCTTATGAAAGACATTCAGTGATGGAACTACATGGCAAAGTAGGAGGTACCCAGAAGAAGGTGTATTTGGTATTAAATTGTGGCCCCCAAAGAGCAATTTTTTTTGACTCCAGTTTCCAGGGAGGAGTTATAGGATGATGCCTATAAGTTCTAACAAATGGTAATTTACAATAAGGATAGATAAAAACGAAGCTGTAGAATAACAAGAATGTAACCCCACGCTCTAGAGAGCTAATATTTATTTACTCATGGGTGAATTTTCATTCACAGATGAATTTTTATTCCCTCCTTTGATGAGTTCCTAAGAGCAGACACCACTCTGGAGAAAAGCCTACAGTAATAGGTCTCGAAGTTCTGAGGTTAAGGTATCTGTTGCAGGATCAAAAGTAGGCATGGTAAAGGCAGGTTTCCCAGGTAACACCTGTAGAGGTGGCAATGAGATTAAAATATTGCATTAGTAAACGGACATTTATACCAATGTATAAATGCTTTTCTATCTGAAGTAGACCTCTCTTCCTATGTCCATCACAGTGTACATTTCCCTTCTTCTATAATATCATCATCATTTCCATTTCGGAGAATCCTCCTACCTCTGACTTTTATTTCTCCTAGTATTAATGACCTCTAGGGACCCAATGATGACAGCAATCCAGCAATAGCTAATACAAATCATCTTTCTGGCCACAGTGACTGTTCAGGGAGGAACACAACTTATTCTGGAAATGGTGAATTAGAATATGCTATCTCTCTGTACCAGGATTGGACCTGGGATGATGTGAGTCTTTAGCTGGTAGGTTCTATCATGTAAAGAGAGACTCCCAGGGGAAAGACAGAGCCAAGGACGGAAAGCAGAGCCAAGTGTTGGGGAACAGCATAGTTCTGACAATATTGTTGAGCCCCTGGATCTAGCCATGCTGAATACCAGCACCTGAATGTTTCAGTTAGTGATCTGATAATAGTTCTAGTGTGGGGAGAGCAGAGAAGAGATTTAAGTATAGAAAAGGAAAGGGCCTTACTCAAAGTCACATGTTTAGTGAGTGGCAGAGTCAGAATGGCAACCCAAGTCTTTGGAGTCAAAGTTCAGGGCTTGTTTAACTTTATGATATAGGGATGAGGGAAGAAAAAAAAAGTGAGAGATAAAGTTAGCAGAGGCATAATTCAGGTTAGGAGACAAATGCAATAACAGGGACACACGGAGGCCAGCACCTCAAACCATCTAACCATATGATCATAGCACAAGTCAGAAATCTTACACTGTAATTTTGGTCATTCAAATATAAGTAATAAAAGTGATTGATATTTCTGTCTTTAAGACAGAAATGTTTTATGATTTATTCCAAAATCACAAAGTGAGATACTGAGGATTTTTAAATGTAAGCATTTATATTTCTCCATTGTCAACTCTGATGGTAACATAAGAGGAAAAACATCTGAATTTTGATTAACAATGTTATGATATTAAAAATAGGTTTTGCCTGATGGATTGGAAAATTGTCTGGGAGGACTATGACTTTGATTTAACTAGTCCATAGCACTATCCTTTAGATTTTATCATGGCTTTTGATTGGTCCCCAAATCAATTTATATTTGTACTTGTTCTCAAGCCTTCAATAAATTCTAAAAGGTCATTTTATTTTTCCTTTCCATTATTATCTTGTAAAAACCAAATTTCAGCATACACAGAAATTTGATTGAATTCGGGATGTATAAACACATGATTCTACAGAGAAAGCCAGAATTAAGCATGTCTTTTATTTTTGGGCTTGTCTGTCCTCAGTATTTTTTCTAGCAACTCAGAAAAAGAAGACTACAATGCTTTGATTATGCTTTTTATAACTCTTAGAAACACACCTGTGTCTTGTCTGCCATTTTGATTCCAACACAATGCTGCATGATATTGAGTTGAGTGGCAATAACACATTTATGTTTTTCTTCAGAGCAGAAAATGTAGAAAGTAATTGCATATGTTTGGTGACAGAGAAAGCCCATTTTACCCATATTTTTTCTTTGGTTTCCTGAGAATGAGAATAACTCTTGCACATCAAATGATAGAATGGTCATTGTTACTGGAGAATGACAATTCAATATACGAGAAGTTATGATAAGAATTACTCTCAAAAAATTGAATTTTCCTGGCTTGGAAGAAAACACTTGGAGAAGATTATTAAATAAGGTTACCAAACCATTGAGCAGTTTTGGAGGAACCAAGTAGAAACTGTCATAGATTAGTAGAGATAGGAAAGGAGATTCAAACAACTCCTGACCGATCAATATAATGTCCAATTTGGAGGAACATTTTGCGTAAAGTAATTGAAGTGGTGTTTTGTAACCCCTTTTCAGAAGAAGTTATACTTTGTGAGAGCCAGCATTTATTCAGTCTTTACTCAGAATTATTTATTTAGCCTTAAAACATAAATGGAGAACCAGACATTTTTTGGATGCTCATTTGGCTGCGTTGTTGAATAACTCAAGTTCCTGCTTTCATGGTGTTTATATCTAGTAGGGTGAGATAAATAAAAAGATAAGGTTCTTTATTTTAATCATAAATACTGCAAGGAAGTTTTGGACATAGCAGCAAGATTTTTCTATTGGGGACAATTTATACCCCATAATGGGAAATTTGGCCATGTGTGGAGACATCTTTGGTTGCCACAGATGTGTAGAGAAGCTACGGGCATCTGGTGGGTAGAGGCCAGGGATGCTGCTGAACATCCTACAAAACACAGGACAGCCTTCCACAACAAATAATTATTTGGCCCAAAACATCAGTAGTGCTGAGATTGAGAAGCTCTGGTCTAGAGCATGCATTCTCAACAGCAAGAAATTGTTTTTAGGGAGTGAAAAATAACCACACTTCCTATTTTTATGTATAAAGCACAGATATACCTACAGCACATGAACAAATATATTTGTGCTATTGAAATTTCATGGGGCTAGATGATAAGGGGGAAAATAGTCTCAAAAGGCTCATTGGGAGAATAATAATGAAATAAGATTGGGAAATACTGGTCTAGGGCAGGGATCAGCAAAGTTTTTCTGCATATGGCTGGATAGTAAGTATTTTTATATTTGTAGCCATACAGTCTTTGTGGCAACTACTCAAATCTGTCATTGTAGCACAAAAGCAGCCACAGATAATATATATACAAAGGGGGATGGTTATGTTCTAATAAAACTTTTAAAAAAACAATAAAAGGGTACATGGTTCACTGAATCCTGGTTTACAGCATCAGGAAAACAATACAAAAAAATTTATAAGGTAATTGCCTTGTTAATTTGTAGATACATTAATGATAATTATCGATGTATGGTATATGTGAACATTAAGGACGATTCTGTTATATGAATGAGCAATTAAAGGGATTTTTCTCTTTAGATACAAGTAAATAAGTGTCCTCAAAAATTTGATGAATGGTTGGATAATCAAATTTGAGGGAAATCATCCCATAAGATCACATAGCTGGCTTTAAGCTAAAAATGTAAAACAAAATAAATTCATGAGGCGTGCTTATCATGTAGCAAAAAGCTGGGTATGAACAAGGAGGAAAACCACATTAAATGGCAAATTAGGGACAACAACAGAGAGGAATGGGGGACTGATTTGTAAAAATATCATGAGTGTCAGTATCAAACTGCAGTCTCAAAGCACCGTGTCTGCCTTCCAAGAGTCATCAGCTTTAGCTTATAATATTTATATCTTCTCCCCAAATGCTAAATCATTGTCATATATTCTGGTGAATTTTACCTGCTGAACTTGACTGCTGTTACCAGAATACAGGAAACAAGCGCTAGTAGTAGACTGTAGATTTAAATGCAGGTAATAGTCTCAACTCAAAGGTGGCTTAAATAAGTGTATTTCTCTATCAAGTAATTGTCTAAAGGTAGGCAGTCAAGGTTATGGCAGACCATCTTGGCTCTTTAAGGTCATCCAGGGACTCTAGCTTCTTATCCATGAGCCTTACTTATTTCACCTTATCTGTGAAATTTTAATACTGCATTTATCATGTATATCTGTTCATGTTAATTTGTTGTCCTGCCATCCCTAAGATGTGGCCCCTCTTATGTGCAATCCAAGATGACTTTTCATCAGGCAGCAGAATGAGAAGAGGGAAGTGTAAGAGCTCTCTTAAAGATCATGACTCAGAAGTGATACCTTTCACTTCCATTCACATTTCATTGACCTCAGGAGTCACATAGACATTTCTGATACAAAGGAGGCTGGGAAACATAGTTTTTAGCTGGGAACTGTGTACTCACATTATATTAAACATGGTATAGGGATATTGAGAGCCAACCAGAAGTCAGTACCACAGAATTTAAATGAAATCAAACAAGTTTCTGAATAGCTCAAGGAGAGAGATCAATATGTTATAGGAACTTTCTTCTAAAGAAGAAAGAAAAGGATATTTGAATTATAAAAGAAATTGGGAAATCATGAAACCAGTCTTCATGTGCTTAGAAAAGAAATGAAAGATCTTAATAAACCTACTAGGTCAGTTCTAGATCAATGGCTAGAAGTTAAAGGGGGAAATTAGGAAAACGGAGAGATAAGATACCTCTATGAGTTCAAACAAAGTAGAAGTGGCTATTTATAAAATAGAGCATACTCCTCATCATTCAAGTTTTCAAACATTATTCTGTAAATTAAAAAAAGAATTTGAGTATCCACTTTATACTAGGCATTATTTTTGTGTGTGTTCTAAGGATATAAAGATGAATAAAAGAGTAATGACCTGTGGCCTACTAGATAATAATAAGCAGTGGAACAGAGGTGTCTCTGTGTGTGTGTAATTGGATAAACTGGTAGAAATATTTAGGCATAGAATTGAGGATTTTTTTGGTATTCTTAAGAAGTCTTTATATATAAAGAGGTATGATTCTCTCAAATATATATTTTTTTCATTCTCAAGTCCTTCCAACTAGTTGCCTAAGGATCAAAAGTAAGAAATAGTTTAAAGAATGGCAGCCTTAAAAAATCAGATACTTAAAACACAGCAATCCTTGTTTGTTTTAAGGACTCTAAATTAAATATAGTGTCTAGGGAATTTAATTGGAGGTTGCATTTATTCACAGGTCTTGGTCCTTTTCATCCCTGCAAAAAACTGTAATCCTCATAATGGAGCACTCTGCAATCTGTCACTGGGGGGTTCTGACACCCAGTGGGGAGCAATTTAAATGCTTGGGTGCCCATGCCCGCAAACAGAGCTCAGAGATCCCGTAGGTGTGTGTGTGTGTGTGTGTGTGTGTGTGTGTGTGTGTGTGTGTGTGTGTCCTAAGGAATTCAGAGCTCATTTCTAGAAATAAAATCAAGAGATGTTTTTCAGGGAGTGAGAAGAGATAAATCCAGGGCAGAAAAAGAGACCTGGCCAAGGATAAAATGGGATGTAAATTCCATGTCAAATCCCTCCAGTGAGAAACAGTACAGCCATGACAGGCCCCTCTGCTTCTCTAGGATTCAGTTCCCTCACCAATGAACTAGGGCCTCAGGATCCCAATTCATCCTGCCAATATTGGTTTTCTAGGTCCTATCCATTTCCTTAAAAAAATGGCTGGAAAATCTGTAGACAGGATGTGACCTATGCAGTACACCACAGTCCCCACCCCTCCCTAATGCCCTGCCTGGGCCCACTTTACCCTTTCACATTACCTTCTAGTACCTCCAGGCATATAGCTTTGAAACCAAACTCGTAGTCATTGAGCACTTTTTGCCAGGCACTTGTATACGTTATCCCACTTAATCTTCACAGCAGTCCCCTGAGAAGAGTGCATTTTATAAATGAAAAAACTGAGCTCAGGGAGTTTAAGTAACTTGCTTAAACATATGCAGCTAAGATTTAGTTGAAATAAGATTTAGATCTAGGCAGTTTGTCCCCTCTTAACTTCTATGCTCTGTTGTCTAAATAATGTATGAAGACATGAGATCTGCCAGCAATGAGTGAGGGATTGAAGAGTTTGGAGAGTAAAAATAAAAATCTGAGTCCAAATCCAGATTGCCTACTTACCCGTGTATCTTGTAGGGTTCTGTGAATTTTAAATAAGCCAACCTATGTAAAAACACTCATCACAGGGAACTTGCTCAAAAGGTAGCCATTATTTTGCTAAAAATGTTTCTTATAATCCTATCTAATAAAAGGGTAATATGCAAATTAACCATCACTCCATGACAAACATGGCAGCACCCATAGCCACAAAGATGGCAGTGTGGGCTGAAGCCACAGAGCTGGAGTGGGCAGGAGGCTTGGCTTCCTTCGTCACTGGCTGATGAAGGAAGCCAAGCCTCCTGCATGCCCAGGCTGGCCACTGAGGGAGACACGCAGGGAGTGCAGTGGGGAGACATGTGAGGAGTGAGTGAGGTTCCCTGTCTGGGGGTTTCAAATCTGCCATTGGTTCCTTTCACCGCTGATTCCTCTCCTCGCAGGTATCCTCCACACAAAAGCTGTTCCGTGCAAATACGTCATGTCCTTATGGGTGAATCTTAAACCGAATGAGTGTCATATCTGGGCAACCTAACTGCTGTTAGAAAAAGGACCTGGGAGGAGGGATTTAGGAATCACGAAGCCATCGTGACCTGCTCGGTCTCCGGAACTGCTGTCAAACACAGGCAGTCTGAGACCCTCCCAAACACCACCTGAGCTAAACCTGAGAACCAAGATATTTTCAAGGCCCAAAGTTGACGTGGGTAAGGGGGCAGGGGAGCAAAGCAAGCAGAACAGCCAACTCAAGCAAAGACACAGGAGCCTAAGATAACGCAGAGAAATGTCCTGGCCACCGATGCTCTCCTTGCAGATAGATGTGGTGCCCACACCTAGCTCTGGGGATGGGTGTGTACATACAGAATTTAAGGCCACCAGCAGGAGGGAAAGTCGAAGAATGCCTAAGGATTTTTTGTACATGTCCCACAGTTGAGAAGCAGAGTCAGAATCAAGAAGCGAAGTCTTACCTCAGTGCTGGGGTGTTTAAAAGTATCTAAAAATAGCAGTTCCATCGCCTGCAGTACTTCTGGTGTCCAAAGAGCTAGCACAGCAAACCTTGGCCTATCTGGAAGCTCGGTGTTGCTGGAAGTTGCTGGCCCCACCTTCTCCAGCACGGTGGAGAAAGGCTGAGAGAGGAGAGGTGGATACGGTGGCTCCAGTGGTCCAAATCCTGTCATTGTCTCTGTTACCTAGCCTCTGCGCCCTCCAGGATAGCCTCAGTACCAGTGCAGAGGAGGCTTTGGAGAGGGTAGTGGTGAGGAGAATGCTTCTGACTCTGGATACCCAGTGAAACTGCTGTCAAGAGCCTTTCTAGGGCTGGCAGGAAAACGCAGCAATGAGGGAAGAATAATGTCTCAAAACGAGTAGGTTTTTTTTTTTTTTCCTTCTCATCAGCAAAATGTGAATATTACCTAAACCACAGATTTTGCGAGAATTAATTGAAATAAAATTCCAGAAATTGTATAACAGCCAGGCTGAAGTGGATAGGTTGGTTGAGCGTGAGCATGGTCCTGTGCACAGAAAGGTTGCAGGTTCGATTTCAGGTCAGGGAACATACCTGGCACATACCTGGGTTTCAAGTTGGATCCCTGGTCAGGGCTCCTAAGGAAGGCAATTGAAGGGATGTTTCTTACATTGATGTTTCTCTCTCTATCCCTCTCCCTTCCACTCTCTCTAAAAATCAAAGGAAAAATGAATTAATGCCATATCTACAAATGTGGATAATCTAAAAAGAAAAAAAAAAGAAGGGGGGGGGGGCCCTAATCAGTTTGGCTCAGTGGATAGAGCATTGGCCTGTGGACTGAAGGGCATATGCCCTGATTCTGGTCCAGGGCATATACCTTGGTAGCGGGCACATCCCCAGTGGGGGTGTGCAGGAGGCAGCTGATTGATGTTTCTCTCTCATCAATGTTTCTAACTCTATTCCTCTCCCTTCCTCTCCATGAAAAAAAATCAATAAGATATATTTAGAAAATAAAAAAAAAAACAGGGTAAAAGAGGTTGAATATGTACTGTATAATTTAAAGCATGTAAAATAATATAACTTTTTAAAATATATTATTGATTTTTACAGAGAAGAAGGGAGAGAGAGAGTTAGAAACATTGATGAGAGAGAAACATCGATCAGCTGCCTCCTGCACACCCTCTACTGGGGATGTGCCTGCAACTAAGGTACATGCCCTTAACCAGAATTGAACCTGGGACCCTTCAGTCTGCAGACCGATGCTCTATCCAATAAGCCAAACCGGTTAGGGCATAATATAACTTTTTAGGGGCATATATGTTATCTATACTAATAAAAGGGTAATATGCTAATTAGACCAGGCATCTTTCCAACATCCATCTGGACGACATTCCGGACAAAGCCACAGTGGTGGGGGCTGAGGCAGAGGCTGTTAGGGGCAATCGGGCCAACGGGGGAGGGCACTTAGGGGCGACCAGGCTGGCAGGGGAGGGCACTTAGGGGCAACCAGGTTGGCAGGGGAGCAGTTAGGTGTCGATCAGGCTGGCAGGGGAGTGGTTAGGGGGTGATCAAGCTGCAGGCAGGCAAGCAGTTGGGAGCTAGCAGTCCCGGATTGTGAGAGGGATGTCTGACTGCCAGTGTAGGCCTGATCTGAGGGGTCTCAGATTGGAGAGGGTTCCGGTTGGGCTGAGGGACACCCTCCCCCTGTGTACGAATTTCGTGCACTGGGTTTCTAGTGTGTATATAATTGTTGAATATATAAAATACCATATTATTGGTCTCAAAAGCATGACCTAAAGCTGATGTTTCCTTCATAAGCTGCTTATTGGCACATTCTAAAGTACTGTTCTTTGTTCTATTTCTCTCATATTAAAGGAAGATTTTCCTAGATAAGTAGCTCTAAACCAAAGCTGATTTTGCCTTCCATCAAACATTTGACAGTACCTACAGACATTTTTGGTTGTCACAACTTGTGGGGAAGGTATTTGCTACTGAAAACTAGTAGATAGAAATGAGGGATGCTGCTAAACATTTTTCTATGCACAAGACATTCCCCCACAACAAAGAATTACCTGGTCCCAAATGTTGGTAGCATCAAGGCTGAGAAATCTTGATCCATATGTATATACACAGATAAGTATAAGACAGCAAGAAAAAAGCCTTATTTATAACTATTTTTCTCCTATATAACTTAAAAACACACACAATTGCATAAAACCAAAGCTGTAACTCTGTGTTGACGGGAACCCAGTGCATAAAGACATAATTTGTATGACATTTACAATACAAAAGAGAGAAAGAAAATGGATCTATATAGGAACAAAGACTTCATATACTGTTGAAATTAAGTTGGTATTAATATATTGATGACACAAATGGAAAATGAGAAAACTAAAACTGTAAAACTATTAGAAGAAAACAGAGGGCTAAATCTTGGTGACCTTGAATTAGATGATAGTTTTTTAGATAGGACACCAATATTAGAAGTAACCAAAGAAAAAAATAAATATATTAGACATCATAAAAATTAAAACTCTTATACATCAAAGAAGTAAAAATGTAACCCACTAAATTTGCAAATTAGATATCTGATAAAAATTGAGTAATTACAAATATAATAACTCTTATAAATCAACAATAAAAAGACAACTGCCAAATTAAAAACATTGGGGTAGCCTGGCTGGTGCTGCTCAGTGGTTGAGTGTCAACCTATGAAGCAGGAGGTCATGGTTTGATTCCCGGTCAGAGCACATGCCCCGGTTGTGGCATGCAGGAGGCAACTGATCACTGATTCTCTCTCATCATTGATGTTTCTATCTCTTTCTCCCTTTCCCTTCCTCTCTGAAATCAGTAAAAATATATTCTTAAAAAAATGGGTAAAAAATTTGAATTGATAGTTTACCAAAAAAGATATATAAGTGGCCAACAAGCATGTAAAAAGAGGCTCAATATCATTACTTATTAGGAAAATATAAATCAAGACCTCAATGAGATATCCTTTACACAAACTAGGGTGGATATAATCAAAAGACAACAAAGTGCTGATAAGTATTTGGAAAAATTAAAACTTTTATACATTACTAGAGGCCCAGTGCACGAAATTCATGCACGGGAGGGGGGGGGGGTTGTTCCTCAGCCCAGCCTGCACCCTCTCTAATCTGGGACCCCTCAAGGGATGTCCGACTGCCCGTTTAAGGCCAATCCCAGTGGGATTGGGCTTAAACGGGCAGTCGGACATCCCTCTCACAATCCAGGACTGCTGGCTCCCAACTGCTCGCCTCCCTGCCTTACTGATTGCCCCTAACCACTTCTGCCTGGCAGCCTGATCAACCCCTAACCACTCCCCTGCCAGCCTGATTGATGCCTAACTGCTCCCCTGCCAGCCTGATTGCCCCTAACTGCCCTCCCCTGCAGGCCCGGTCACCCCCAACTTCCCTCCTCTGCCGGCCTGGTCACCCCTAACTGCCCTCCCCTGCAGGCTTGTTCGCCCCCAACTGCCCTCCCTTGCAGGCCTGGTCCCCCCAACTGCTCTCCCCTCCTGGCCTGATTGCCCACAACTGCCCTCCCTTGCAGGCCTGGTCCCTCCCAACTGCCCTCCCCTGCTGGCCATCTTGTGGTGGCCATCTTGTATCCACATGGGGGCAGCCATCTTGTGTGTTGGAGTGATGGTCAATTTGTATATTACTCTTTTATTAGATAGGATTGGTGTGAATGTAAAATTGTACAGTTACTGTGGAAAAAGTTTGGCAGTTTCTCAAAAGTTAAACATACAATTACCATGACCAGTAATAGCATTCCTAGGTATATACCTAAGAGAATTGAGAACATATGCCATATAAAAATTTGTACATGAAATTTATACATGAATAATGATAGCAATGCTATTCATAATTGGCAAACATAGGAACAACTCAAGTGTCTACCAGCTGTTACAGAGATGAACTGTGGTATGTCATACAATGGAATATTATCTATATATATAAAAGGCTAAGCAGCTAGCCGACCAGTAGCTATGATGCACAATGACTGACAGGGGACAGACACTCTGACCAGTAGCTATGACTCACCCTGATCACCAAGGGGCAGACACTTAACGCAGGTGCTGCTGAGCGACAGCAACTTTTCAGAGTTCCCTCTCACACTCTGGGACCTCTTGTAGGATATCTGACTTCTGGTTTCAGCCCAATCCCCGCAGGCCAGCCTGAGGGACTCCACCTTCCCGAGGAACCCTGCTCACTCCACAGTTGCCCTTTGAGCCCTGGAGCTGCCCCAGTTGCGGTCAGCTGGGGAGGAACCATGGGAGGTTGGCTCCAGGCCGTGTCTGGCCCATCTCGCCCAGTCCCACCCCACTGGCCACCTCCTAATTAATTTCATTTCAGTGTGCACAAATCCGTCACCAGGCCTCTAGACCTAATATATAAAAACCCAGGGGCCATAACATCCAAAATGACCGAAGGCTCAACCAACCAGAAGTCAGTGGTGGGTTGCCATGGCCCCGACCCAGCACTGACTGCTGAGGGGGCTGCGGATCAGGCCCAAAGAGAGGCCTGGAGAGAGAAGCAGGGTCTGATCCATAGCCTCTGTGGCAGCTGTTGATCAGCACTTGCCTCTCTCTTTCGCTCTGGGCCTGGCCAGCAGTCGCACCTCTCTTTCTCTTGGGCCTCCACTGGGGCTGCTGATCAGCCCCGCCTCTCTGATCAGGCCTGTTGATAGGCTCAGAGATGCTGACTGGCATAGAAACCGACCAATCAGAACCAAATCTGGGTGAAGTGCGAGGATCCAATGGCTGCCTAGGAGGCGGAGCTTTTGATGCTGACTGGCATAGAAACCGACTATTCAGAACCTATTCTGGGTGAACTTCAAAGGCAGAACCTAAGGTGGGGGCTGAAGAGAGGTTTTAAGGGCAACAGCTGTTTGGTGTAAGGTGTAAGAAAGCGGTTCAATTTTTTAATGACTGGTTTGGCAGTATAGTGCATATGGCTGGCTATCAGTCCAGATATAGGGATTATGTATTTTTATCTGCCAAGAGCATCTCTTCCTGATGAAAAAGGCTTCCTTCCCTCCCCCCCCCCCCAACTTAAGCAATCCTATCCTATATAATCTATACTACTAAAAGGGTAATATGCTAATTAGACAGGGTCGATCTGCCATCTTCTGGACATCCGACTTCCTTCCAGACAAAGCCATGGTGGTGGGGGCCAAAGCAGAGGCCGTTAGGGGCAATCAAGCTGGCAGAGGAGGGCAGTTTGGGGCGAGATCAAGCTGGTAAGGGAGGGCAGTTAGGGGTGATCAGGCAGGCAGAGGCAGTTGGGGGCCAGATCAGGCCAGCAGGAGAGGGCAATTAGGGGCGATCAGGCAGGCAGGCAGGCAGAGAGGTTAGGGGCAATCAGGCAGGCAGGCAGACGCAGTTAGGAGCGATCAGGCAGGTGAGCAGTTAGGAGCCAGTGGTCCCAGATTGCGAGAGGGATGTCCGACTGCTGGTTAGGCCCGATCCCTGTGGAGAGGGTGCAGGTTGGGCTGAGGGAACCTGCCCCCCCCCCCATGCACGAATTTCGTGCACCGGGCCACTAGTTTATCTATAAAAAAGGAAGTACTGATAAATGCAACAATGTGGATAAATCTTGAAAACATTACGGTAACTGAAAGAAGCTAGACACAAAAGGCCCTATGTTGTATGAGTCCATTTATATAAAATGTCCAGAATAGGCAAATACACAGTTAGAAAATAGGTTACTGGTTCTTAGGGGCTGGGAGAGGGGAGAGATGAATGGGAGTGACTGCTAATGGGTGTAGTATTTTTGCTTGGGAGTTTAAAAGTTCTGGAATTAGGTAGTGGTAATGTAAAACTTTGTGAATATACTGAAACCCTCTGTGTTGTGCACTTTAAAAAAGTGAATTGTATAGTATGTGAATTATGCCTCATTTAAAAAGTGTAAATTGCTCTATGGGAGCTTATCACTTGACCAGGTCCAGGGAAAGGGTTTTCACTAACATATTCACTGAGATGAACTGATTCTTCATGGAACAGTCAATACAATAGTATGGAGATGGACAAATCTGGTTCAAATAGTTTGTAACTGAGGAATTTGAATGATATAATCAAATTACTATGAAAATTAAGTATCTTGGGTTCTATTTAGCTCCGTCATCATTAGGGCATGGTAAACATTTAAAATTTCATGCTAATTCTAATATATTTAAAGTGGCTACCTGGATCATTGTGTTGAAAAGGATTTTGAGGCTCAGTGTAGACTTCACAGGGAATTGATGATAATTATTGTGTGATAATGGTGGCATACATGTTATAGTGTAGCTGGTTCCATAAGTGTTCCTGTGACTTGAAACAGATACTTCAAAATATATGGTAGACAAATTCTCAGGTAGGTGTGCTGAGTCATCTTGAAGCATCACTTAGTTTTCCCAGCTTCATGATTATGAAAATGATCCAATTGTCACATCTTTCAAAAATATGATTTATACTGTTTTAAAATAAAGGATTTAAAAATAAGCAATGTCAGTAGCAAGCATGAACAGTCTGAAATATTTGAGCTGGAGGAGTATATAAATAGCTGTGGTCGATGATCTAGGCTTGTTCTTTTCTAAATACAGTGATTTTCAGTGCTAGCATTTAATTATGCACTGTACTTGGATAAAAATGGGCATTAGGAAAGATGAGCTTTTATGATGGATGTGTTGTGTCCTAAAATATGGCTTGAATCTTTGCTACTGCAATTGGAAAACCAACAGCCCACAGATGAATGCTCACTTCTTAGAGAAGTGCATTGGGGTATTTTTGCTCTTGTATTATTTGAAGGCAGATCCATATGCAATCAGTACAAACTTTAACACATGACAAGATAGATACGCAGTCTTCTAAGAGGTCTCTATTTCCAGCCAAAATGTCCCACAAATCATCTTGACTCGCTTGCCTTGTCACTGTCTTACTAGACATGACACTTCACTCCACTGACTGCTAAGAATGACAACTTTTAAGATTCCTTCTTCCTCGATATATAGAGCAGATGATATTCAAGTGATAATACAGCCCCATTAGGGTATGCACAAATTTCTATAGGGGTACATTTAAATATGAAACTCTCCCCTAATTTAAGAACGACAATAGTGGCAATTACTAATATCTATGTAACACTTGCTATGTGTCAGATACTGTTGTAAGAACTTTGTATACATTAACTTATTTAATTCATAACATCCTATGAGATATTAATAGTAGTAGTATTATTTCAAATACTATAATGAGGAAGAGAGAGGTTAAAGAACTTGCCCAAGATTACTAGTGTACATCTAATAAGTAGGCCTAAGATTCAAATGTAGACTGTATACTCAGGTGACCATCTTCCTAACCATCAGACACCCTGCCTCTTAGAAGCATGCTAATGAGAGAGCTGTTAGCATAAGATGACTATAAATCCAGTTTGGTGTATAAAAAGAAAATAATTAATAAACTATGGTAGTTTGTCTACTGACAGCAATGATGGACCTTCCAAACTACCTCAGAGAGGGCTGCAACCTCAGTGTGTCACAATATTGCAGTTCAGAAGCCATGGCCTTGAGTGTCCACACCCACATCTCTGTTCTGGTACTCCCGCACTCACCTGTCAAACAAGTCCATCTTTCCTTTGCGTGGTGTTCTCCACCCCTCCCATCGCCCTCCAGTCTCAATAAGAATGGATTTTCTTACTGTCACCCACTATGCTCTTGACTATGCTCTTTTGTTCTGGAAATTTTATTCCTGATCAGCTTATCGTATTTATTATATAAGATGTACTTACCTGACTACCAGAATAGGATCTCCATTCTGCACTAGCCCAAACACAACAGGGATATCAGATCCAGCTAAGAGGCAGAGGTTATTTATTCTTTCCTCTGTCCATAAATCACCTTCATTTTAGACTTACCTGCTCCTCCCTCCCTCTCATAAGCCTCCTCCTAGTGTGCCACTAGCCACAGGATGCACATGTGAGTCACGTGGGCATGATAAATTCTTCCAGTCACAGTGTTCCAAGGATAGGAGCATGATCTAGGCCAGACCAATTGCAGTTCTTCCCTGAGATATTTTTTTTTTTAACTGAAATTGTCTGGTAGGAAAGAACTTTCTTTGGTCTCTGGCCACACAGCTCTGAGTATGAAAGCTATAGAAAAATGATATTAAGCCTTAGCCGGTTTGCCTCAGTGGATAGAGAGTTGGCCTGCGGACTGAAAGGTCCCCGGTTTGATTCTGGTCAAGGGCACCTGCCAGGGTTGTGAGCTTGATCCCCAGTGCAGGAGGCAGCTGATCAATTATTCTCTCTCATCATTGATGTTTCTATCTCTCTCTCTCCCTCTTCCTTCCTCTCTGAAATCAATAAAAATATATTTTTTTAAATGTCTTATCTTTCTGGGGATATCAGATTTTAGAATGAAGCCAAAACCTACGATAGAAATCAGAAAGGACAGAGAAAGAACCCATGTGTCATTTTAGTCCAGCTTCTCTAAGGCCAGATACTGCTCTTCCCTTCTGGAAATTTGATTACATGAGACAACATATCCTGCTTCTTATGTAAAAACTGGTTGAATTTGGGTTTCTGTCACTTTCAACAAAGAGATTTAACAAATATAGAATGACACTAAAAAGGATATTGATATACAAGGATAGTACCCTCATGGAGCAAAAAAGCGGAAAACCAGGCCCAGCAAAGGAAGATTGAAAGGGAAAGGGGATATTGAATCAGAATAAAAGATTAGGAGTAGCTATTTTTAAATACCAAAAGGTTAAGTACTAAATATCAAAGCTGTGTACAAATCACCCCCAAACCCAAAGGTTAAGTACTAAATATCAAAGCTGTGTACAAATCACCCCCAAACCCAATGGCCTAAACCAACCACAGTGTATCATCAGTTTGAGGGTCAGGAACCTGGGAGCAGCATAGCTGGGTTTTTCTGGCTCAGGTTCTTTCATGAAGTTGCAGTGAAAATGCTGGCTGTAACTCTAGTCATCTGAAGGCTTGGCTGGCAATGGAGAATCCACTTCCAAAATATCTTGCTCACCTGGCTTTTGGCAGGAAGACTCAGTTCTTTGCCACATAGATCTCCTGGGGTGTCCTCACGACATGGCAGCTGGTTTTCCCCAGAGTGAGTGATCCAACTGGAAAAGATGGGGAGAGCAATGACTTTGATGACCTAGTCTTGGAAGTCACATTCTGCCATTCCCATAATATTCTGTTAGATGCATCAGTCACCCCAATTCACTGTGGAAGAAGACTACACAGGGCATAGCTACCAGGAGGCAGGGAGCGCTGGGGGGCATCTTGGAGGCTGGCTCCCATGGGCTGTCACTGGGAAGAGGCCTTGAATATATTTCATACAGGTTCAAAGGAGAAGTTGGCCACCAGTGGAAGATCCCAACAGATTCTAGCTTCATATAAATGAAGTCATGAATGTACAGGGATGACCCCAAAGCAAAACATGTCATGAAATGTGTTTCCTGACATTGAAAGGAATAACAGAAATCACTATTTTAGGTGAAATTAAAGAAAGGGTCTTAACTTTCCATACGTTGTCCAAGAAGGGGTTGAAGCAGTAGGCAACTTCTGGAAACTTTTTTATTCCTAAAATGTGTGATGTATAATCCCCAGATAGATCTTTATTCATTTACTTCTTAAAACACCTTTTACAGATGTTGTGAAGCACTGCCTCTATCCCCTTGGCTTACCCAGTGGCTCCTCATAGATAATTTCCATGGATGATTCCCGTATCTCTCTATCTGAGGTTGTTTTATGGTCAAGACAAAACAACCCTCAATTAATGGAGGACAGGAGTTATAAGATAGGCACCCCAGCTTCTCAGCCCCTCTGCTGGGATAACTCTAAGTCATAAAGTCCCCAAGGTTCCACAGTGACATCTTCTAGTAACACATACATGTGTTAACAGCCGTATATCCCTTCCCTATCTCACTCCCCTACTCAGAGTGCTTCCTGAAATAACTGACAAATTAAGCCACTCATGTTCAAATGCTTCTCTCAGGTCTCTTTTTTTCGGGAACTTAATCTGAGACACCCCTCTATTCCAAATCTGACAACTGAACACTCTATTGCATAGTTCTGGTTATTTGTGTATAAATGCACTCAATATCTAAACCTACTCTTGTGCAACATGTTTTATGATTTTTGGTTTCTCGTTTCCGAGTAGTAGGCTTCAACTCAAACAGAGACCAGAGGAGGAATTCCATTGTTGTAATAACTCAGAAGCATCATGCTGCTGGCTCGGGGCTAGACATCAGAAGACCCGCTGCCTAACAGTTCTGTTTCTCTCTAGCCATGTGGTCTCCTGCGAGTCACTTGACCTCCGAGGGCGTCAGTTTGCTCCTGCTTAATTAAATGTTTGTCTAAGTCAGTGGTCCTTAAACATTTTGAGTCCTTTAAAAACACCAGGACAAGTTTTATACTCTCTTCCCTGAAGAAAAACGAATGCGACCAATGTTTACATGTGAACATAATGAATCTGTGCATAATCAATCTCTGGTTGTTATGAGGCCATGAGGCCTGTCCACTGCCTCCAGGCAGAGCTCCACGGACTCCAGGTTACAATGTTTGGGTCTGGATACTCTTTAACTTCCCTATAAATTTCAACACTTTGAATCAATGAGTAATTGATTAAAGACATCATGATTTCTTCCAGACTGAGATTTCTCAATAGCTAAAATTCAGCTGCTTTATTAAACCTGACATTAGATTCAATATCCAATCTACTTGAAATTCACGTTCATCCTCCCAGACAGTGTAGCTTCTCTAGAAAAAGTAGGGAGTCACTCACTGCAGAGAGACACAAGCCAGACTATCTTGCAGGCCAAATCCATATCAACAGTTGGTATTGTTCTTAAGATGATAGATTACTTTCAGAAAACATACGATTCTCTAAAACAAACTTCTTCACCGCACCACACTGCTGAGAAGGAATGCAATCCCACTTCTCAGGAGTAGAAATATCTCTACCACTTTGACAGAGCCTTGCAGAAGTCTCTCCTCTCTGCTCTCACAGAAGAAAATGATCTTAAATCAGGACCTGGAATAGTACAGGCAGACATGATGTTTCAGGCCTTATAAGATACCACACGCCCTTCCAGCACCATCCGGCTCTCTCCACTGTCACATCTTCCACATCTTCTTGTTGCCTCTTACAGATGAGCACATGTGCAGTATAGGATTTATTGTATCTGGGTCTCTGGAAGAGGTTATAACCAAATCCTCTGGACCACTCAAAATCTCGACAAAGGACATACAAGCCATTTTCTTTTTCTTCTTACAATATCACTTAGGCTGCCTCTTCTTTGTGGGCCCCCGGAAGAAATATTAATTCAAATTCCTATGGAATTGACTGTCAGAGATTCAGAGG
Organism: Plecotus auritus; assembly: GCF_963455305.1. NCBI lineage: Eukaryota > Metazoa > Chordata > Mammalia > Chiroptera > Vespertilionidae > Plecotus > Plecotus auritus. Next base: position 19,887,758 of record NC_137773.1, read on the forward strand.
ATGAAGATCTAGTTTCTGGTGTTCAGAAAGGTTGTTCGCAGCAGGAAATCCAGCCATGGACCCCCGCGTTTCCTCTAGTCAGAAGGCTTGCCTGTTTGCTACTCATCCCGAGCAGTGTCTAAATATTGCATCTGATTTGAATGAAAGCAAAACAAGCCTGCATTTATGGAAACAAAGATGTGGTAGTAATGGTTACGAACCAGTTGTTTCTAAAGAAGTGACTTACTAGTGTTTCTGTGAAGGGCTGGGGATTTCAACATGCAGTGTTGGCTTAAACCAGGCGTCCTCAAACTACGGCCCGCGGGCCACATGCGGCCTGCCGAGGACATTTATCCGGCCCGCCGGGTGCCACTGCCTGTCCTGCTTAGCAGCCGACTCATCCCGGGCCCGCAGTGTGCATAGGAATTTGTTCATAGTTTGTTTTTTTTAAACTATAGTCCGGCCCTCCAATGGTCTGAGGGACAGTGAACTGGCCCCCTGTTTAAAAAGTTTGAGGACCCCTGGCTTAAACTTTCAGGATAACCAATTGCCAACCTGTTTCAACTGGGGACACTGAACAAGAGATCAGAAGAGCATAGAGGTTCTGAGCATGAATTTAGGGCCACATAAACCTGAAATGAAATCCTTGATTTATATGTACAAGCTCAGTTACCTTGGGTGGGCTGTCTGACATCTGTGCATCTTTTTTTCTCACTTGGGAGCTCTTCTCACCTCGCAGGTTGAAGGGAGGATTAAACGAGGCACTGTATGTAACATTCTCACCGGGGGCACAATAAGCATTCAAATAGTAAGTGCTGTTGTCTTTATTTAAAACATGCAGTAATTTTAATGTTACTATATACTTTTAAAATATAGTAAATAACGTTCCCAAGAAAGAGCTGTAGCAAAGTGCTTATTTCTACTTTGGCAGAGTTCTGGGTGGTTTGGGGCTCAGCTGCTCTCAACAGAGGCTGAGCATGTTGTTTGTAGAGCAGGGACAAGCGGAACACAAGAACAGGTGTTGGCACTGACTGTTAGCAAAGAAGTACTCAGCCTCACAGTGTATAACTGGAGCAGCTTAAAAGGAACCCTTGAAAAAATAAAGGAAGACCAGGAACAATGCCCGGCAGCTCTGTTCCACAGAGGCCTGCCTCAAGCACAGACGACTCTGGCTTTAAGTATAGGGCCAGCAGACCCCTGCTCACCAGTGAGATCCTGGGTGAGAGCTGGGGGCGGGACCTCGTCATCTTTTATGAGGTTTCATGTGAAGCTTATGAGTTGAACCAAATACTAGTTGAGCTGTGGAATCTACTGCCCTGTACCCAGAGTCTCATGCTTCCCTCTTCCTGCTCACATAGCACTTTGCAGCTCTCTATTGACCATTCATCCCAAAGGTTGCGAATGTCTATTAATGCAGACATCTCCCTTAGACTGTGAATGATGAGATCAGTGATGGTGCTTGTTTTCCTTACCATCTCTTACCCCCATTGGTGAGGGAAGGCGTTTCCTCGGGGTGGCGTAGGCATATCTGGGAGGTGAGCAGGTGCTGCTAGAGCTCCAGCTACTTGCCTGCAAAACAAGAACGGAATTTGCTGTCTCAGTAGCATGCACTGTGTGGTCTGTAACCAGGGAAGCTTTGCTGCCTTTGGTTTTTGGGTTGCCCTCCCTACCCTATTTTCAGCTCCCTCCCAGACTGCCTTTCTTTCTTCCTCCTTCCCTCCCTTTTTCCCTCCCTCTCTTATTCCCTCCCTCCCTCCTACCTTCCTCCCTCTCTCTTTCCTACTATTTCTCACCATTTCCCTGCTGTGTTCTTTCTTTCCTTCTCTTCATTTCTCTAGACATTTATTAGCATTTATTCTATGCAGGCCTTGTATTAACTGAAAGGAGAGATACAAATATGGCATTTATTGCTTTCTACCTTCTAGGAATTTAGAATAGACATGGGGAAACAATACCAAGACATCAGCAAACAGCATTCAAGGTGAACTGTTCCCAGAGCCTCAAGGGAAATGCATATGATGCACCTTGAGCACTTAGAAAATAAAAGAATCTCATCTGCCTGGGACAAGATAAGTACAGAATCTGGGAAGGCTTCCTGGAAGAGGAGGGGTACTTGATAGAACCCTTAAATACAGGCAGAACCTGAATATGGGGAAAGAGACATTTAAGGTGGATAAAACGAAGGCAGAGAACCTGGGAAGTGGGGGCCCTGTAGAGCCAATTGTGCTTGGCTCTAATCAGACTATTGAAGGGAGTCGAGTCTTGGGTGAAAAAAGTTGGCTCTTCCCACCACTCCCTGGGTTCAAGGAGAATTGGTTCATCAGTTGCTGTAAAGTATCCTAAAGCTTTGGTCAATAATACTCCACTGAGAAGGAAAAAGAAATATAGAAAAGCTGTCCAATACTTGTTAATCTGAGGTGGAGAGATTGTGCTGTGTCCAGTTTTAGCAAATTTTAAAAAATGGTTTGAGAAGAGAGTAGCAATGACATTTACATTAGTTGTAGCTAATGTGCATTGATTGGATTAAAATATCACATTATGAATTCGAAAAAAAAGGCCTCTGTTAGAAAATGAAATGCCATTGCTTTAGGGAGGGGATGGGAAATAAAGTAAGCAGCCTGGATTCTGCTTTGTCTGGATGCTCTGGGGTTAGTGGGAGTGGGGTCATTGATTTCTGCTCTTTTCCTGAAAATGCATTAATGAAACCATTTTAAAGTTGAACAGAAGCCATCTGGGACTTCCCCTACCCTCCACCCCCCCCCCTCCGCAAGGATGTATTATTTGTACATGTATAACGCATACATCCACAATGCCCATCTCAACTAGTTGTAAAAGTACAGTTTCTATGCAAAACAATTTATCCATTGCAAGGCACAATTGAAAAATGTCTGCTTGTTTGTACAAGGAGCTGTGCTCTGTGAATCAATGAAGATAATAAATTACAATCACTGTCACTTTTAAAGCCACAAGGCTCAGTCCCAACCTATGCCACAGATGCAGCTGAACTGAATGCCACTGTCTTGGTGGGTTAAAGAACCCAGGTGTTATAGGGACTGAGTTCCCTGTGGGTGGGCTCAGGGTGCTGTGGGCAGCTGCTAAATTCTGAGGTTGTAGCACTGAATGAAAAAAAAAACATCTCAATCATAAAAAATCCTGCTATCAGGTTGAAAATACACATGTTCTCTACACTGGGTAAACATTTTTTCTGAGCTGAAGACTCAGATAAACATAAATGTTGAAAGGAAACCTGCTTGAATGGTTTTTTTCCTTCCTAATTATGTAAATATGTATTACTCATTCCCTTTTTACTTCCTGGCTGCTGGCAGCTCACACACTTGAGAAGGTATGTTTTATTCAGGAGAACAAAACAGGCAAGGACCTGGGACTTTGGTGAATAGTAAATTGCTTTTGACTTGGCCTTTTAGCTCATTATGAATCTTTAAAATGGTGAAATGTGCTCCTTTTTCTTCTCTGCTGAACTCCCCAGGTATATGCTGAGATGATGGGGTTGGAGCTGGGGGTTTAATAATCAGAAGGGAAAGCTAGGTTTGAAAGGAGTCTTGAGCTCGGATTAAAGGATATAGATGTTATGCTTCTATCCACCATTCATTCCATCCATCCATCCATCCATTCATCCATCCATCCATCCATCCATCCATCCATCCATCCATCCATCCATGTCTGTTTGTTTTTGTAATGGTTAAGATCATAGGCTCTGGAGCCAGCCAGCCAGCCAGAATTCAAAACCACCTCTGCCATTTAAAATCAGTGTGATATTGAGCAGCTAGGTCCTTTGAAGACTCGGTGTCCTCATCTGTGAAGTTAATATCTACCTTTCAGGTTGAAATAAATGAATTCGATAGTATGTCAAGAACCTAAACTTTGTGCGATGGTTAGCATCAATAAACTTTCAGTAAATGGTAGCTCTAACTCGATTCGTGTTTATTAATAAGCTACTCTGTGTCACACACTGGACTGAATGTGATCCAAATCTGATACAAAGCTATCACTCGAGAGCTTTGTAATTTTATATGGGAGATAAGATGTGTAGGCAAGTGACTTTAGAGTAAGGCTGGTAATGAAGAGATTAATAAGAAATGATCAGATGTAGAGCTATGTTAGTTCAGAATAGGTCAATCTACTTCCAGCTGTGGGGAAAGGAGGAGGCTCTGGGGAAAGGGTGCTACTAGAGCTGGATTTTGGGGATATGTAGGGTTTATAATGGAAGAGATTATCAGGGGAAGGAATCTAGCATGTATTGTCTACCTATTATCGATCTGCTACTCCAGTGGGACTTCATGTACATTATTTGACTTAATCCTCACTGCAAGTTATGTCATGATTGAGTGTCCTATAGTGATTGATAATTTTACACCATCGTGGTGTGGCTTAGAGAGATAGAATGACATACCCAAGTTTACACAAACAGGTTTAAAATCTAGTTACCTTCCTAGGTGATTCAAGGATGTAAGAGCATCCACCTGGAAAGATATCTGTGATGATTAAATAAAGTAACACATCAGAGCTTCTAGCACAATATAAGCACCCAAATAATAGCTAGAATATTGCTTTGAGAATAAAGAGGATAATGATGATTATGAAGCTAATGATGATGTGGTGAAGTTACAGATCCATTTCAGTTTTGTCTGACTTCAAACACTTTATTCTTTCAATGAGCTTTGAAAGTGGAGAAAATTCTGAAACAATTGGTTGGTTGAGGAGATGCTTGCATAAATTGGTGGAGGGAATACTTCTTATTGCAGGGTATGCCTAGACAAAAATGTTAGCAATAGGAAATATCTCAGAGATCATGCAACTTTATCATTTCAGATAGAAATTTGAGGTTCAGAGTGGCTAAGTCACTTACCTAAGGTGACACAGCTAGATAGAAGAGGATCTTGGTTAAGACAATAGCCTTGAGTTCTAAACCTACAGGTAAGCCTCTCTTAATTATAGATTATCAGGGTTTTTCTTAAGGTTAGCTCAATCTTCCATCTCCTCTCCCCACTAATTATTTTGCTAACACAGTGTTGTCCAACTGAAAGAGTACAATTCACAATTGTGAGCCACACAGGTTATTTAAAATTGTTCAGTAGCCATATTTTTAAAAATAAAAAGTAATAGGTAAATTTTATTTTAGCAATGTATTTTATTTAATCCATTATATCTAAAATGTTATCAATATATTGATATAAATTAGATGTTTTATATTTCTTTTTATTTTATTTTAATTTTTTTCTTTATTGATTAAGGTATTACATATGTGTCCTTATCGCCCCATTGCCGCCCCCCCCCCCCCCCCGCAACTCATGCCCTTACCCCCCTGTTGTCTGTGTCCATTGGTTAGGCTTATATGCATGCATACAAGTCCTTTGGTTGATCTCTCCCCCTCACCCCCACCCTCCCCTACCTTCCCTCTGAGGTTTGACAGTCTGCTTCTTAATCGATGCTTCTCTGTCTCTGGATCTGTTTTTGTTCATCAATTTATGTTCATTATATTCCATAAATGAGTGAGATAATGTGATATTTATCTTTCTCTGACTGGCTTATTTCGCTTAGCATAATGCTCTCCAGTTCCATCCATGCTGTTGCAAATGGTAAGAATGCCTTCTTTTTTACCGCAGCTTATTATTCCATTGTGTAGATGTACCACAGTTTTTTAATCCACTGATCTGCTGATCCCCTCTTAGCTTGTTTCCAAATCTTAGCTATTGTAAATTGTGCTGCTATGAACATAGGGGTGCATATCCTTTCTAATTGGTGTTTCTAGTTTCTTGGAATATATTCCTAGAAGTGGGATCACTGGGTCAAATGGGAGTTCCATTTTTAGTTTTTTGAGGAAATTCCATACTGTTTTCCGCAGTGGCTGCACCAGTCTGCATTCCTACCAGCAGTGCATGAGGGTTCCCTTTTCTCCACATCCTCGCCAGCACTTTTCATTTGTTGAGTTGTTGATGATAACCATTCTGACAGGTGTGAGATGGTACCTCATTGTCGTTTTGATTTGCATCTCTCTGATGATTAGTGACTTTGAGCATGTTTTCATATGTCTCTTGGCCTTCCTTATATCTTCTTTCGAAAAGTATCTAATTAGGTCCATTTCCCCTTTTTTTTTGATTGGTTTGTTTATCTTCCTTTTGTTAAGTTGTATGAGTTCCCTGTAAATGTTGGAGATTAAACCCTTATCGGTGATAATATTGGCAAATATGTTCTCCCATGCAGTGGGCTTTCTTATTTTATTGATGGTCTCCTTTGCTGTGCAAAAGCTTTTTATTTTGATGTAGTCCCATTTGTTTATTTTCTCCTTAGTTTCCATTGCCCTAGGAGCTGTATCGGTGAAGAAATTGCTTCAGCATATGTCTGAGATTTCTCTGCCTGTGGATTCCTCTAGTATTTTTATGGTTTCCTGTCTTATGTTTAAGTCCTTTATCCATTTTGAGTTTATTTATTTATTTTTTTAAAATATATTTTATTGATATTTCACAGAGAGGAAGGGAAAGAGATAGAGAGCTAGAAACATCGATGAGAGAGAAACATCGATCAGCTGCCTCCTGCACACCTCCCACCGGGGATGTGCCCGCAGCCAAGGTACATGCCCTTGACCAGAATCGAACCCGGGACCCTTCAGTCCGCAGGCCGACGCTCTATCCACTGAGCCAAACCGGTTTCCGCCATTTTGAGTTTATTTTTGTATGTGGTGTAAGTTGATGGTCTAGTTTCATTTTTTTTTTGCATGTATCTGTCCATTTTCCCAACACCATTTATTGAAGAGGTTGTCTTGACTCCATTGTATGTTTTTGCTCCTTTGTTAAATATTAATTGAGCATAGTGGTTTGGGTCGATTTCTGGGTTCTATATTCTATTCCATTGATCTATATGTCTGTTCTTATGCCAGTACCAGGCTGTTTTGAGAGCAGTGGCTTTGTAATACAGCTTGATATCTGGTATTGAGGTCCCACTTACTTTGTTCTTTCTCAGGATTGCTGCAGCTATTCGGGTTCTTTTTTTTATTCCAGATGAATTTTTGGAAAGTTCGTTATATTTCTTTTTCATGCTGAGTCTTAAAATATATTATATATTTTATAATTACACTGCATCTCAACTTGGACTAGCCACATTTCAAATGCTCAGTAACAACATGTGGCTACTCAAATGCACAGCATAGCTCTACCTCATCCTTAGACACTCAATGACCCCCATTACAAGGCTTTCAATCAATGAACACTTCTGATCTTTAAAAAGAGTTTCTTCTTATTGACTTGTAATCTGATCCCTATAACATATTCACATTTTTCCCAGTTCCACCTCTGGCAGCCATATGCACAATGTTTGTTTCTCTTCCATGGTCCAGCACTTCAGAGGGTGCTCATGTCATGAGCGAACCATTATATTTCAACACCCGTGGTTCCTTCAATCACTTCTCAAGGACAGGGCTTTGGACCCCTTCCTCATTCTATACTCTGTTCTGAATGTGTGTGTGTGTTTTTTTTTTTGTTGTTGTTGTTTGTTTGTTTTTTTGTCCCCTGGGCACAAATGAACCCAGCGTTCCAACAGAGGCCTGGCCAATACAGACAGGTCTACCATCTTCTGCAATGTAAACATACCATTACTTCCAACACACATTTCAAAGAATTAACTTTTCTGTTTGTCAACCTCATCATGTTGTTTAGATGGCATGTAGTGCCTCTTAAGTGTCCCTAAGCATATTCATATGGGTACTATCTAAGCTCTGTATCTTCTACCTTGTATTTATGCCAGTGGTGTTTGGACTCCAGGGTAGGACTTTACTTTTACTTGTTTCATTTCCTGTAGCTAAATCCAGCTTGTAATTCTGACCTATTAAGATATGAGGATGTTGCTTCTATCATCTTGTGAATTCTCTATTTTTTTCTGCTTGGCATTCTAAGCATGATAAGCATACCTTCTATAGCACCATGAACAAAGTAATTAATATGCAGTTTGGGGCAGGAGCTGGTCCATCCAAGAAGTTTCTCTTGTGATTCATATCATCATATCTTTTCAATTCACCCTTTTCTTTTCTTGGTTCCCTGTCTACTCTTTAATGAGCAACAGAGTTAAAGACCAGGTTAGTTGAGTTAGAACTCTGCATCAAAAGCCACTTGAATAATCCTATTGGTCAGTCCTTAACCATTGAAAATTCTGACCTCATAGCTTCTGTATCTTCTTCCATCCCTTAAGTTTTACTACCTTCCCTCCAGCTCAGCGTCACATTGCATTATCTGTTCTTCTTCCCTCTTCTTCCATCTCTGATACTTTAAGTACCAAAGACCAGTTTTCCAACATAAACCTTCCATTCTTGTAGATCACTGACTCCCTCTTCAAAATTGGGTGTGAGCCTCTCTCTTTATAAAAAAATGTTTAAGTTTTAAGACATTATAAAAGTAGAAAATAGCATAATAATCCTGTGTATGTGTCACATGTACTCAGACCCAATCTTGATTCATCTTACCTCTACTCATTCTCTCCTCTATTATTTTAAAGCAAAGTATATGTACCATATCATTTTATGCTTAAGTATTTCTAAAAGTATTTAGAAGTAACTAGAGGCCTGGTGCATGAATTCATGCACCAGTGGGGGTCCCTTGGCCTGGCTCTCCGACATCCCCCGAGGGGTCCCAGATTTTGAGATGGTACAGGCCAGGCCAAGGAACCCCACTGGTGCATGATCAGGGCTGGGGAGAGATGCGGGAGGTTGGCCAGCCAGAGAGGAACAATGGGAGGGCTCCAGGGCATGTCCAGCCCATCTTGCTCAGTCCCGATAGGTCAGACCCCAGCAACAAGCTAGCCTATTGGTTGGAGCATCTGCCCCCTGGTGGTCAGTACACATCATAGGAACTGGTTGACCGGTCAACTGTCTGCCCCCTGGTGGTCAGTGCATGTCATGGTGAACAGTTGAGTGGCCTTAGCATATCATTAGCATATTACACTTCGATTGGTTGAATGAATGACCCGGACAACTGGGCACTTAGCATATTAGGCTTTATTATATAGGGCAGTGGTGGGCAAACTCATTAGTCCACAGAGCCAAATATCAACAGTACAACGATTGAAATTTCTTTTGAGAATGAAAAACCGACTTCTGCGCATGGGCCACGAAGTTTCAATCGCACTGTATGTGCGCGCCTGCACGTGGTATTTTGCGGAAGAGCCACACTCAAGGGGCCAAAGAGCCGCGTGTGGCTCGCAAGCCGCAGTTTGCCAACCACTGATATAGGATAAGGATTTTTTAGAGACACAACTACAACACCACATCTAAAAGTTCATGATAATTTCACATATCATACATCCTGGGCCACTTTTCTAATGTCCAGTCAATCTTCTGAGAATATGATATGCTATGGGAGGTATTCCTTTGATCATAGCCTTGCTAGACAAAAATAAGAGGCTCTCCACTAGTTAATTAGAACAACATAATCCAAAAAGCCTCTATAGCTGTTCTAAAATGTATTGTTTTGGCCATTTCTCCATGCAGCTTGAAAGCAGAAGGCAAGGGGGAGTGGCAAGGGAAGGATATTTAAGTTTCATTTGTTCCTTTGGGAACACCCAGTATGTTCTATTAGTGAAGTGTGTTATAGCCCTGGAAATACTCAAGCTCTCCTTGGACCAACTCCTAGAAAATGTACGTGTGAACTGATAGGTTTTTGTGAAATCTTTATTTTTCCCAGCAGGAACAGAAATGTGTAGTTACTTAACAAGAAGAGCAGTTTTCCTCAGGCTGTCCAACAGCTGAATTAGAGGATCCAGGAAGAAAAAAGTGAGCGGCAAAGATCCATTTGGGTTTAGGTAATTCTACCCTTTGTGACCAGTGAGTTGAGTGCAATCACAGACCCCTTCCTTTCTTCCTTCCTTCCTCCCTCCCTCCCTCCCTCCCTCCTTTCCTCCCTCCCTCCCTCCCTCCCTCCCTCCCTCCCTTCCTTCCTTCCTTCCTTCCTTCCTTCCTTCCTTCCTTCCTTCCTTCCTTCCTTCTTTCCTTCCCCACCTCTTCTTTTTATTTATTTATTCTTTAATTTCTCATAGGATGTTCCTCTACTGTTTCCCTGGCAGGCAACCATATGAATTGAATTTAGCTCCTCAATCCAACTTTTCTACCATGGCCATTAGGACCCAGCATCACTTAAGTGAAGTCATTTTTGCCAGGAGCGATATGAGTCAAGTTGTCTACAAACTTGTAGCAATTTTATAAGGCACTGAGTTCATAATTTACTAATGCCATCTGGAAAGGAAGGAAGACTACTTACAGTGGCATTGATCTATAGGGAGATATGAGGCGTACTTTTTGACATGCTCATCTTCCCCATGAAAGCATCCTATATAACCCCAGTTGGAATTAATCTCTTTTTATCCATTCTGCCATTATATGTGGCTCTTTGATTATAATAATTTTAGTATTCTGCCTTTAATTACAGTTACTTTTATGGATATCTGTCTCTTTTACTCATGTCTCTATAAAACAGGGACTCTATCTTAGGCATCCACACATCTGTGCCCTGCACATAATAAACATTAACAGACATTTATTGAAATAAAGGTTTAAAATGCATATTTGATGATATACAAGAGTTAAAATTATCCAAAATATAGTGCACAAATCTAAAATATAGATGCTTTTAAGAATTCAATTCAGTTATCATGTTAGCATCTACTATGTAAAATGAAAAACAGTGCAATTCATTGGGAGTTTACCATGGTCCAATACTGTGTTAATAACTTGGCATATAATCTTATTTAATATTCAAAGTAAATCATTGAGCTAGGAACCACAGTTATCTTCTTCACTTTACAGATGAGGAGATTGAAGTAAGGCAGGTTAAGCACTTGTCAGCTCAAGTTGCAGATGTGGTGCTCAGCAACTAACCTGTCCAAACACAGAGACAATGCCAGAGTCCTGTACCATTGTCCTATGATATCTTTCTAAGTCTTAGGCAAGAGATAACTTATACGTATAAATCCTGTCCGTGCCAGTCTCATAGAATGTAGTTTATATACACTTGTCCAGTTTCCCATTACTTGCCTATGGCAGTTATCATAGCTCAGTACATAAATGGTAAGAACATGTTTGAATTTAAGAGCTGGAAGGGATCTCAGGAAGAATCTAATCTGAATTTCTTTCCACATGGAGAGGTAAGCCCAGCGAAGCCATTTCACTCAGATTGAAGCCCAGACTCTTAAGGGTCTGCAACACTCACCGCCCCCTCTCCTCCTCCTCCTCCTCCCCCTCCTCCTCCTCCTCCTCCTCCTCCTCCTCCTCCTCCTCCTCCTCCTCCTCCTCCTCCTCCTCTTCCTCCTCCTCCTCCTCCTCCTCCTCCTCCTCCTCCTCCTCCTCCTCCTCCTCCTCCCCTCCCCCTCCTCCTCCTCCTCCTCTTCCTCTCTTCTCTGCTCTCTCCATACCGGCTTCACTGGCCTCCTGTGTTTCTCAGACACATCCCCTCAGGGTCTCAGTCTAGGTGTTCTCTTGACCTTGATGCTCTTCACCCAAATACCCACAGGAAGGGCCTCACACATCTTTCAAGTCTTTTGCTCAAAGCTCACTTCCTCAATGAGCTTATTTAATGATGTATCCTGCCCCACCCCTGCCTCAGAACCTTTTTTCCCCCTTACCCTTCTCAACTTTTTATTTGTTTCATAGAACTCATTATTCCTTAACATGCTACATAATCTACTTTGCTATGTTCATTTTTTTGTCAGTATTTTCTACTGACAATACATATTGGTAAGCTCCATGAGGACTGGAGTTTTTATCTCTTTTTGTCTTTGATACATTTTCAAGTTCTGAGAATAGTGTCATGAATGAAAGGTCTACATACAGATGCACATCTAGTCAATGCCAGGATCTAAACTAGAACCTAGGTAAATCCCTAGTCTAGTGTTCTTTTCACTCTGCCATGCTAAGGATTGGGGTGAGCGAGGTGACCTGGCACAGCACCATCTGAGTTGAAGCTGGAGAGTGAACCATAGAGAAGAATTGCCACTTAATTCTTCTTCTAGCCTTTGGAGAGAACTTTGGAAACTTTATGTATCAGTGAAGAGAGAATAGAGATCCCAGGGAAAAGAGGAAGCTGTTTGTTGAGAATCTACCATCAGCAAAGGCCATATGATGCCTTTCATATACTTCATTGCATTTAATCTTGACAAAATATTATTTCAATTCTACAGATGAGAAAACTGAGGCTCAGAGAGTTAAGTAACTCTTCTCTGGCCACAATGCTAATATCTAGATTTAAATATAAGAAAGTCTATTAAGACTCTTCAAGTGCTACTACTTTAATGTATTAGAGGTAGAATAGTTTTTTTTTTTTTAAAGTGTTTACTAGTTAAGACAGAGGGATAAATATTTATAGTAGGTGTATAAGCCAAGACAGGTATTTTCATATTCATTTAGTGTGTAATGAATTATTGAGTACCTGCTATATTCAAAAGGCTGTACCAGGAAGTTATGTGTAAGCTATCAATTAAATACTTATTAGTCCCTAATGTATACAAGTCATTGGGCTAGAGATTGAGAATGCTGATATTGAAACACATGGTGCCTCTTTCCAAATAGTTCACAGTTAGGATCAGCTTCTCAATGGCAAAACGGTGAGGCCAAACTTAATGGAAAGGCACAATAGATAATCAATTTATGCAACGCATACTTATTGAGCACTTAACATGCTCCAGGCACTTTGGTAGGCACTGGGGACAAAACGAATGTGCTGCTCATGATATCGCCCCAGGGGTTAGGATTAGGATCTTATAGACCACTTCCAGCTTTAAAAATATATGATTTTTAAAAAAAGTATATTATGTCTGTAGCCATTATATTGTGAGTAGAACAACAAATTTGAGGAGATGTTTTTCCATCTTCAAAAACTATTTTTCTATTCAGCCAAGAAGTCATTATTGACAAATGAGTGGAGTTCTGACATATGTCTTGCTTATTTCACTTTCATCTTACTCATTCGCATAAGGAAAATATCAACTAACATTCTGGTCAGAACTATACTTGTTTGTCAATTACAACCACCGTTTGGTTACAGGTACAAGAGCACCACAAACATCAAATGAAAGCATTCTGTGAGAATTTGTTGGTTGTATGGAATTTACAATAAGGGGTATTGCATATTTTATTAGTTTCAAATTGTGTGCTGCACATTATTTTTTTTTGAATATATTTTTATTGATTTCTGAGAAGAAGGGAGAGGGAGAGAAAGGTAGAAACATCAGTGATGAGAGAGAATCATTGATCAGCTGCCTGCTGCACACCCCCTCCTGGAGATCAAGCCCACAACTTAGGCATGTGCCCTTGATCGGAATTGAACCCGGGACCCTTCAGTCTGTAGGCCTACACTCTATCCACTGAGCCAGACTGGCTGGGCTGTACATTTTAAATAAAATTTATATAAAACGTATGTGTGTATATATATACTAGTACATATGCACATTTTCTTCTCCTGGTTAAACATTTACCAGCACACCACTGCTTACCAGCCCTTTGCCTGGTACCATTGCCTCAGGTCAGTGTAGCAATCTCCACTGAATACCTTACCCTATGTGCCCTAGCTCCCTGCAGGTGCCAGTGTGCTAAACCAAGCCAAGCCTCAGACAGAGATGGTCTCTATTCTCTTTAATGAATGGGTACAAAGGCAATATTGCCTTGTGCTTCAGTTACTTGCAGAGTTTTAGTGAACACGTTTCTTTCAGGTTTGGCTCACAGAACTCCCCTTTCTCTCACCATGTGTCCAAGTGGTCTGGGAGAGAAAAGGAAGTTGGAGGAACATGCTCATTGTGTTAAAAACTGCTCATCCTCTTTACTGGCCAGGCTTTGCTGTACGTTGTCTACCTGAATTTTTCTCTCAGGACACTTCTTAGTACTTCATATACAGTTATCCTGGTGATTTTAAGTTACTAGTTGTCCAAACCTTCTTTGAACCCAGTCATATCCCAGTGATACTATCATTTTTTCCAGGGGAAGTGACCTCACCTTTCCCTCTCCAGCACCTCCACGTGGCACAGTAGGCACTGAATAAATTATTGTCGAACAATGAATGCCGTGCATCAGTAAAGGGAACACACCAGATGTAGTAGCTTCCAATCAAGGAATTTCCATTAGTCCATACGAGAGACACGCTTTCCTACCACTAGGAAGATCTTTGGTCTGGGCCACATTTCATGCATGAAGGCTGTACATGAGTTGGTGGTTTAATGGGTTCTGCCTGATTGCAGGGCACGAGGGCAGGAGCCACGCGAGTCTTCCTGTGTTCCGTCTCCTAGGTGATCTATGCACTCCGAATCCCATTTTAAAGTCTTCTTGCTTCATTTTTTTAGGCTGCTGAGCCCTTTGCCTGGAAACAGTGATGTTCCTTTGTTCTGATATTTAAAATCTGCCTGCCCTTCCTGTGAGCATAGGCCCTCCTGCTTTGGCCGGGTTTTCATGACATCTTTTGTAATATCTTTCAAGGTCTTGGTATCAGTGGAGGCACTGTCATATCCCTTTCATTATCATGAGTCACGGGTTGACCCAGGATGTCCCAGATCGGGGAGGCAAACATCTTAGAAGCTGTTCAGGTCATTGCTATTTCAAGTGATAACAAGGGCTGGCAAGATAACTGAAGATTCAGGTGCTATGGGTATAATACTCCCTAAAATAAGATAGTCTTTCCAACCTCAGAAAAGTACAGATGGTTCCCCCATTGAATACAGGTGAACTCCTGATTCATTTTTCCTGGCTTTCATAGCAATCAGCATTTTAACCTTGATTTTCTTATAAATAAATATTTAACTCCTACTCTGAACCAGCCAGTGTACTAGAATCTTTCAATAAAATGGTAAACAAAATAGGCATGACCCTTGCCCTCTTAGGATTTATAATCCAACAAGGAAAATGGATTAAAGTAAGATGAGTACAATGAAATGAAAAACAGTAGAACAAGTTCAGAGAGCAGAAGCCCAGCTTAGTCCTGGGGCTTAGAGAAGCCTTCTCTGTGGCTATAACATTTACTCTGACATCCTCTGAGTAGAATTCAGCTGCAATAATTATTATTGCAAACACTTATATAGCCATTTCTATGTTGGACATTGATATTGGTTTTGCTATATGCTAATTTAATCCTCAACCACAGGAGTTAAGTACAGTTATGATAAAATGGATTCAGAGTAACTTGCTAAAGGTGGTATCAGAACCAAGTTTCAACACAGCAGTTAGGTTCCTAATCCTTATTCTTAATGACTGTCTTAAACATGACTTTCTTATGTATTAGATGCACCCAATTGTTTTTCATTGAATGAATGAAGGAAAGAAGAAGAAGGGGGGGTGGGGTGGAGAGAGAGAGAGAGAGAGAGAGAGAGAGAGAGAGAGAGAGAGAGAGAGAGGAGTGTTTCTAGGCAGAGAAATCAGCAAGTGCAAATGTCCTGTGGCCACAGAGAAGAGGGTGTGTTATGTCATAAGTTCAATGTGACTACAGAGTGGAGAGGAGGCACAGCAAGGTGTCCTCTGAGGCTGGAAAGGCTGTAACACCCAGTGACCCATGTGAAGGATAAGCTCTGCATATTGCTCAATTTTAGGTAGAAGAGGGACCTGATGAGATATATTCTGCTTTCAAAGATCACTTGGTC
This sequence comes from Plecotus auritus, assembly GCF_963455305.1. Lineage (NCBI taxonomy): Eukaryota > Metazoa > Chordata > Mammalia > Chiroptera > Vespertilionidae > Plecotus > Plecotus auritus. Next base: position 19,903,349 of record NC_137773.1, read on the forward strand.
TGCAATTTGGAGAATAAATTGCAATGCAAAAATGGATGTGGGAAGAACAGTTAGGAAGCTGCTTTAATAATTCAGGTGACAGATGAAAGATCACAGTGGTGGCAGTGGAGGAGGAGAGAAATGGAAAGGTTCAAGCTATATTTAGAAGGTAAAATCAACACAAGCCTCCCCTCCAGCCAGATGTGTTTCTGTAGCATTTGATATCTGCTCCTGCTTCTGTACCTTTGCTCACATTGTTTCTGGCACTTGGAAGTTCCTCCTACTTTAATCTGAACCCCTTCTTTTGTGCTGACCCCTGCCCAGGGCTGTTATAGTACTTGCTTCAGTCCTGTCTACCTGAAGCTGATCTTTGTGTTTCCGGTACCTGAATTTATCTTGTCTCCCCATATAGATGGGTTTCCAGAGTACCCAGCCAGCTACCCCACCCTATGTTATTGGGCAGCTCCACAGCTGCTCTTGCTCTATGGTTATCAGATGTGAGGTGGTGTGGGCAGGGAATTCCTATATTGCACAGACCATGGGACTAAGCATCAGAAGTGCTCTCTGCACTAACTAAAATCCCCAATAACAAGTCATTTTTGTTTTCTCATCTGAAAAATGGGTACAATGCCCTCTACATTAACCATTTCCAAGGATTCAAGGGTGGTTTTAGGATACAATCAGATGATGGCTGTGAAAACACTTTTTCATCTAAGAGTGCTTTATAACTTTATGAACTTATGAGTCTTGTAACTGTATAAGCCAATTACATGGATTGCCATAGAGAAACCCAATTTGAACGTGCTTAAAGACAATATGGGTAGCTAATGAGATAAAAGGAATCAAGGCAACTCTGAAGCCTCAGGAACTAGAACCAAAGACTCCAATGCCATCAACATCCCCTCTCATATATTTCCCTCCCTCCTAGCTCTATATAACCCTTAGCCTCTCTTCTTTCTTCTGTACTACAGATGGACTTTCTCCACATGGCAAGGCATAGCCCAGGGAACACTGGGCTAATATTTCATTTCAGAAAGGTGAGAGGAGAAGAAAAAGGATCCTTTCTGTCAGTTTCACTTGGATAATTTCCAAAATATTGGTCTGGTTTGTGTCATGAACCCATCTTAGATCAAGCATTGTGACCAGAGAATGAGGGTCTTATAACTGGAATAGTCCCTTCAGCAGCCCAAACCAATAACTTTATGGTTGGAATCCCCCTCAAATGGGTTGCTTTTTAACAGAAAAAGATTGAGAGTAATGCCAGACATACAAAACAACTTATGCCACTATAATTCAGAATGAGAAATGCTGTGGCATTGACTTGAGTAGGCAAAGAGAGTTGGTATGATTGAAAGGAAGGAAGAAGCTGTGTTAAACATGGCAGTATACTGCAAAAATTAAGACACCTTGCACATAAGATATGCTGAGAATAAATGAGCAGAGATGACCTAAAAATTTCATCCAAAGACACCTGGATTGATATCAACTCACAACAAAAGATAAAATTTTGTTGAAGGGAATCAAGACAGATTGAATCTTGTAAGTTGGTGAGGGTAGCATGTTAGGAAATGACAAAAAGCACAAATAAATCAACACTATTAACATCCTCCCCTGATGGAGATGGATTCTAATTACAAACAGAAGTCAGTTGATTGTGTGCAGATTTTATTTATGATCAAATCTGATTAGACAAATGATGACAAATGAAAAATAGTTGTAAATTGCCCAGTGATGAGCTCTGTGTTGCTAGGTAACAAACTAACATGATTCCCAGTAGAGCTAAAGAAAAGGGAGGAATTAGGGGAATGGAATATTTCCCAGATCTGACTTTTGTTTATTTATAAGGGACTATACCATGTGCTAAGCTTTTTTGATTTCTACTTAGGTTCTTACATATTATTTACTAGTAAAGTGAAGTATCAGCTTAGTGTCAGTTCTATGATGCAAACTTTCTCCCAAAAGCTTAGATTCAGTGAACCAGAGATGAGCAGACTTAGAAAAAACATAATAACTGTCTACAAATATGTTAATTCATCAAATGTTCACCTACATTTTCCTAAGTGGAGGGAATAGTTCCAGACACCATAGAGTGCAGAAGAAAATTCACCTAACAGTAACTGTTCTTGTGATATATGGGATCTGGGGCATGTAAACATCCAAAGACAAGATAGAGCAGAGATATGGGCCATCTGATCTAGACCCATCAGTGGCTGGATATTTGAGAAATGATTAAAGGGAATACAGATGTTCAAGTCTCAGAAGAAAAGGCTTTAGAAGGAGTGTAGATCCCAGACTGCCTTCAAATATAACGGAATATTTTGTAGATGATGAAGGAACTTTGTTCTGTGTGGCTCTATAGGAAGCACCACTATCACTGAGTGAAAGCTCAGGGGCAGGGTATCTCAATCCCGGGGGAAGGACTTGCAACCAGAGATGTCTCAAAGTGGAGTAAGCTCTCTTGTGAAGTTAGGTCTCCGACCCAGTAGAGACTACCTGTCAACAAGGACCAACTTCACCGAGTGACTCAACTTCACTGTGTGGTGGGTCATGAGGAAATGTCTTGTTGTTTCCACTTCCACAGTGTATCGTGCAGAATGATAGCATTGCAAGATGCCCTGTGACAAAGGAAGAGAGCCTTGTTATTGTTTAAAAAATGTTCTTCATGTCTAGGGCTCTGTGGAAGGTATTTTGGGAAAAACTTCTATCTTGTATGGGAGGGTAGAGTAATAACTGAGAGTGCCAAGGTGAGTATGCCTTCTCTCCTCTCAGACAACAGTAATGACATTCTCTTTCCTCGGCTCCACTTCTTCTAACAAGGTTGTTGAGCATCTTTATTCAGAAGTGGGGTATTAAGGATGTGGGATTAGGGAACTCTGACACATCATATTTTAAGAAAAAGCAAGCAACAAGGCTAAAACAAATGACGATTTAGATTGGTGGTCCTCCTACCTATAGCACAACACTTCCCAGGTGGCCTAAACATCCTCCAGGAACCTCAATTTGAGTGAGTGACTCCCAGACTTCTATATGCATCCTGATTTCTTTCCTGGCTATTCACCTGACTACTGGGCAACTCCATCTGAAACTTACTGGTAACATGTATGATTTACATTACTTTTACTATTATAAGCTTTCTTCTCCCCTGGTCATTGCCATTCAAAAATGGTAACGTTGTCATCTCTCACCAGAACAGATATTGTAGGCTCCCAGTTGGCCTCCTTATTTCTGCCCTTACTTCTTCAATCCATTCTCCACACAGCAGCCAAAATAATTTTTTTTACAATATAAATTAATCTTGCCAATCCTCTGGTTAATAGACTACAGTGCTTTCCCATTGCTCCTTGTATTAGTCAGTATTACCACAGTAATGTTTCATAACAAACCACTTCACTGTTTAGTGACTTAGAACAACAGCCATCTCTTCTCATTTACATTATCTGTGAGTTGGATGATTAACTCAATTGAACTGAGCTGGGCCTGGCTCCAGGCTGCTGGTTTGGTTCAGATATGCTCCACATGTCTCTCATTCTTTTGGGGGCCAGAAGGCTAGACTAAGTATATTCTTCTAGTGGCAATGGCAGAAGCTCAAGAGCATGCCTAAATGCACAAGCATATTTAAAGCTCCTGCTTATGTCATGTCTGCCAACAGTCCATTGACCAAAGCAAGCCACATGGCCAAAATCAAATTCAAGGGGTGAGGAAGTATAAGGCTATCTTCCACCATAAGGCTATCTCAGGAGTGTTGATTTGTGATACTTCTATATGGAGCAAAGAATTATGAACACTAATTCCACCCACCATGCACTTAGAATAACATTCAAACTCCTTACCATGGTCTTAAGACCCTAAGTGATTTGGCTCTTGACTAGTTATCCAAAGTCATCCAGTGCTACTCTCTGCTTCTTCCACTGCATTCCAGACACATAGATCTTTCTTTTCATCAAATATGCCAACTCCTGCCTTAGGACCTTGAATAAACTTTACCCTGTGCATAGAATGCTCTTCCCTAGTCTAGATCTAATTAGGGATGGTTCCCACTGTCTTTCTACTTAAACGTTGCTTCCACAGAAAGGTCTGACCTTCAGTTTAGGAAGTCTCCCTTGCTCTGTCTATTCCTTATTGCTGCCACTTGTTTTACTTTTTGTAAAGCATTACTCTCTCCCCAGTACATTGCTGTGTATGCCTTTGTTGGTTGAATACTCATCTGTTTTCTGCACCAGAAAATAAGATTCATAAGATAAAGTGCCTTGTTTCCTGTGTTCAGATTTGCATCCTCTGCTTCTAGAACAGTGATTGGCAACTAGTTTTGGAATTGGTAAGAAAATGTAAACACAGAAATTCTCCTTAGGAAATATCTCCCCAACAGAATAATAAATGCTCAATATGGTGACATTTTCTGTGCCCCTCCTTTTCTTTCTAAACAGAATAATTATTTAAACAAATAATGCACTTTCATTGTCAGAAAATGAGAAAATGTAAGTATGCAAATCAACATTAAATCATCAGAAATCACCACTAAGACAGAGTTAGTGTATATCCTTCCAAGCTTTTTTTCTGTACAAATTATATGCAATTGCAATTATTTTTATAGGCCCCCATACTGCTTTTACTTTGTATTTGTCATCTTTTCATGTCAACAATCAAGGATTTACATCATCTTTTATTGGCTACATATTATTTCTCGCACAGCTGGGCATAAATATCCCTGTGCTTGAAGCTTTGCCTACATGTATCATTAGTTTCTTATGATAAATTATAGTGGTAGGCTTGCTGGGTCAAAGGGCATTTATACTTGTTCAAGGTTTTTGAATGGCATTGTCTGATGACTGAGTTGTATCAACTTGGACTCCTGCCAGCACTATAGCAGGATCTATGGCTGGATTGTTTATTATCTATGGTTACTTTGACTCTAATTTAATGAAAAAGGAAGTTAGCATTTCAGTGTCCCTGACATTTGATGTGCCCCGAAGGTCTTCAGAACCTTGAGCCGCATTGAGAGAAGTGTTGCTCCAGTCAAAGTTTCTGGTCCATGGATCTCCCAAAGGGGTCCTCAGATAGAATTATAGGGGCCCACAAAAGTGAATGGCAAAACTATGACAGCTTTATTGTCACTAACCCATAACTGTAATGGAGATTTCCTTCTGTTGTGAATATAAACAATAGGCCACAACGGCATTGGCAGTACCTATGACTTTGTCACCAATAGAAATTACAGATATTCTCATATCGTATTTTAGTTGTTGCATATATATGAATATTTTTTTCTCCTGTCTGCTTTGAAATTATGGTAGTTATAGACCCACTGTTAGATCTTGTCGTTTAATGCGTTAAGAGCACAGAATAGTACTATTTCCAGATGTTCTATTTTAATATTTTAAATCTTTTATCTCAGTGTATTTGGTTTCTGTTGTAGTCATGTGTATCCTAATTTAGATGTTAAAAACATTGTTCAGAGAATGAGTGCATAGGCTTCATCATGTTGCCAAAGGGATGTATAGCACAAAATAGTAGGGACACCAACAAGTAAATGGGGCTGGTGTGGTTAGCTTGGGGACCTTGGCTGCCTGGATAGAAGTGAGATACGTCAGTTACTTAGAAAAGGCCAGCTGCTGGCTGTGGAGAGCATGTGATGGGTGATCGAGCAGAACCAGCACACGAGGGTCAGGGAAACAGCAAAGCTACAGAAAGGATTTTTGGTAAGCCTTAGGCAGGGCTTACAAACTGGTGATCCAGAGCAAAATTCTGTCAGCAAATGTGTTTTTCTTGGCCTCCACACACCTTTGAAAATATGAATTTGAACACCATCCAATGGGGAAAGTACTGTATTTCTTCACAGTGCCTGATACCTTCTTTCATGTTATACTAAGTGTCCTTCATTCATTTATGCTATGTCATGCTCTTGTAAGCATTTGAGTGTACAACTTTGGAGAAATTGGTAAGAGAGTTTGTTGGAAAGTGCAATGTTTGTCACTCTTGCGAGGGGCCTGTGTACGTGTCTTTGGCCCTTGCTACACCGAAAGCTCCATGAGGCCAGCATTTCTGACTGTAATTTACTGTGTTACAAATTACCGTGGAACAGGCATCTGTCATCCTCACCAAAAGCATTCGTTCCATAAATGTTTGTCAACAGCTTATAGTGCCAGGGCCAAATCTGCAGTCTTCATAATGACAAGGACACCCAGGGACCCGAGGACTAAAGCCTCAGGCACAGGAGGGAGGGCAAGGACTCAGCCGCCAAGAAGATCTCTGCCAGAATATGAAGAAGCCGAGTGGGAAAGTCTCAGGGAGAAGGTCAACTAAGGATAGAAACCCAGCAGAATTGGCCAAATATTTGCCTTGCCTAGATGTCTTTAATTCTCCCACTTGGAAATACTGGTTTCAGAGTCTGGGGCAAGACTGAACTTGGAAGTGGGGACAAGAGCAGAGATGAAGGAACCAGGCAGGAGTCATGGCTCATAGTAGAGAGTCCTTGCCTGGCTAGTGTCTGCCATTTGGAAAGCATGGTATAACCATCTGAATAATGAATCAACTGGGCTATATCCTCTCCTGCCCATTGCTTCTTTGTGTGGTCTGCTAAATCAGGGATCACAAAAATGAAAGGTATAAAGAGACCAGTCAGGACACATAGGGAGTGAAGTGGTGTCTGTCAAGTGGTGCTCATTGTGGCAAACGGTTCTTACCCCATTTGAAAGGGGGCAGCAGCCATACAGCTCTAACCAACTGGTGCCATAAGGAATTATGGGCCTATTGGGGGAAAGGAAAAGAAAAAAAAACCTTCTGATTTTTTTATAATCCAATGTAATTTTTTTTTAATATTAAGTCTTCCTACTTTAAAATGCCAGTATCTAATTTGATTTAAAAAATAAAACAAAATGTATACACAGAAACCACCACTGGCCAAAACATTGACTTCTACAGATTCTATATGTACTCACAGCCATCAGGTTTCAATATTTGCCCAAATATAGGTGAGGTAAGTGAAGCACCAAAAAAATTCAGAAATCACGATCAATTGTTTTAAAGTAGTATTTTCAAAAATAACCAGAAAAACAGTGCCATGCTGAGCCATAGTAAAGGCTGAGGACAAAGGATAGATCAGTAATACTGATCCTGTCTTTATTTAAAACCAATGTTTTGGCCCAGCCAGTATGCTCAGTGGTTGGGCATCAACCCATGAACCAAGAGGTCACTGGTTCGATTCCTGGTTGGGGCACATGCCCTGGGTTGCAGCTGATGACTGATGTTTCCATCTCTCTGTCCTTCTCCCTTCCTCTCTCTCTAAAATCAGTAAAAACATATATATTAAAAAACAAAATGATGTTTTGTTCACCATGGATTTTTGGCAATAATTTTTTTAAATTATTGAATTTATTGGGGTGACATTGGTTAATAGGTTTCAGGTGCACAATTTTATAATACATCATCTGTATACTGTATTGCATGTTCACCCTCCAAAGTCAAGTCTTTTTATTAACATACTAGAGACCCGGTGCAAGACATTTGTGCACTGTGTGGGGGGATGGGGCCCTCACCCTGGCCTGTGCCCTCTCATGGTCCGTGACCCTTCGGGGGATGTCCGCCCCCAAGGGGTCCTTAGCGCTGCCATGGAGGTGGGAGAGGCTCCCACCACCGCAGCTGCGCTCGCCAGCTGTGAGCCCGGCTTCTGGCTGAGCAGCGCTCCCTCTATGGGAGCACACTGACCACCAGGGGGCAGCTCCTGAGTTGAGCGTCTGCCCCTGGTGGTCAGTGTGTGTCATAGCTACCGGTCGTTCTGCAGTTCGGTCGATTTGTGTATTAGCCTTGTATTATATAGGATTATTTAACTTGATTACTGAGGTTTTTAAATTTCTAGCCATGTGCTAAGTGCCGGTCACTCAACCTCACTTTAGTCTCCCCTTCTATTTTAATTTTCTACACCTATAAATTAAGAGGCTTGGCTAGATCAGGGTGCCTAAACCTGTCTAAACCAAAGTGACTTAGACAGGGACTTTGTAACATTCCTGCACCGCGCCCTGGCACTTCTGACTCATTAGGCCTGAGTGGATTCTGGGGGAAGATGGGCATCTAAAGAGACCCCTGATAATTAATTCTGTTTGGAAACCACTCAGTTAGATGATTTTTAGGTCCCTTCCAGCTTTAATATCTTAAGACTTTACCTTATGATAATATTTTGTTTTGAATGCAAGTACCCCTGGGATTATGGTCCATTAAGTCAATAGCATCTCTATGTGAAATCATTTAATAGCTTAGATTTTTTTTTTCTTCTTGACTTAAGGACCCTAGGGAACAAGGCATGGAGTCTGAGGCTGATGGGAGGAGTAGAGCTCCAAAGGGGGCTGTCCCCTCAAAGAGGTTTCACTGAATCTAGGGGACAGGGAATGCCCTTTGTCAGCCGTGAACGACAGGAAATTGCTTTTAATCAATCTGAAAATAAATGGAAGTGAATGCCAGAGCATCTTCTCTTTGAAGAGATGTCAGAAATGCTTTCAATCTTTTATCTTCCCCAAAACAGCGGGAGGAACGCCACTGGAATCAGCCCTGTAATTTCTACTCAGTAATTATACCTCAGTAATTATACCTCACCACTTCCGACAGAGCAGATATAAATAGCCAGTTATCTTACTTTTTCTGCTTTTCTTTGTGTGTTTTCTTTCCCTCCAACCACAGACTCCGGTGGCTGATGCTAATGCTCGGACAGGACACAAAGCATTCACAGAAAGCCTGCTGCTAGACATTAGACCCGTGTTCCAAAAAGCCACACGCACTGGATCGGGAGAATCGCATTTGCCCAAAGAGCTCTGCGCTCTAAGATTTATGACAGGTGACAGGGAGAGACAGGCACCGAGGGAAGGGGTTTTGCTTTCCATTTCTATTTTCATTTCGCTCCCAGCCGGGATGTGCACGTGCGTGCATGCCTGCTGCGCTGTGTGTCATTACACCCACAAACCTCGTCTTCGCTCTGCCTGAGTGACTCACGGGAGGAAGTCCGGGCTTCTGGGAGGGGTGTTAACCCTCTAGGTCTCTGAAAAGCCATGTCAGGATTTCACTGTCCTCGGGACTAGGCACAACAGAAATATGTCAAAAAGTATTCTTTATGATGATGGTTGCTAGTCTTGCTAGTAATGATAGTGTTTCACAGTCACATAGAACTTTTACTTCTTCTTCAAAGGGATTTGACACCAATTATTTTGGAAACTCCCACCAGAATAAATACGTTATAGTGGGGGAAAGTTAGATTTTGAAGTCAGACATTCTAGCATTTAAATTCCAGCATTTCTACTTGCTTAGTGAGTTGACCTTGGGTGAAATAACGTTTCTGAGTCTCAGTCTCCACATCTATAAAATGGGATTATAATAATGTTCAACCTCAGAGAATTTCTCCTGGAGGATTACATCAGATAACATTATGTAGAGCCCTACCATTATCCCTCACATAGCTTCTTCAACTTGAGTGACTTCAGAGTCACCCAGAGGGCTTGTGAAAACATGAAATGCTGGCCCTATTCCAAGAGTTTTTTATTTGGTAGGTCCAGGGTGCAGCTTGAAAATTGGCTTTTCTAACTAGTTCACAGATGCTACTGCTGCTGGTCCAGGGACCACACTTTGAAAACCACTGATTGGTAATCTCTCAAGACATGTAATGTTTCCTTGTTTTACATATTCAATAAAAATGTCCATGTTCCAGGAAATGGGCTTGATAACAGAAGAGCAAGGCATATATGTCTCTTTTCCTATAGAGCATACACTAATGGGGAAGACAAATCTCTTCCCCCACCATCACTTTTGTAAAAGTTGGCATATTCAAGCCATTAAAAGCAAGGCCGTAGGGGTCGAGGGATATGAGCTAGATTGAAGATGGAGGTAAGTAAAATGCTGACACCCACCACACTTACAATATATGTTGTGAATTGCATCATTATGTTCAGATAAATACCCAGAGATGAAGTCATGTTTTGCGGGGTCTATGGCTTATATATTTGGGGGACTCACTTTAAGAAAATGGGCATAAAATTATGAGTAAAAAAATAGGAATAGTGCTGTGGAAGGAGCTGTGCAAGAGAAAGGCCCTGAAACCTAATTAGCTTCATTACCGCCTTGTACATCCTCCTCCATGCATACCCTAAAGTCTGTGTACCACTGGGGTTCCTGATATCAGGGAGTCAAGACATAGCTCCCAAGATCGATCTGATGTCCTGACCTAGAGCTGAAAAGAATTAGAGCAATAAAAAAGAGGGCAAGAGAGGTGCTGAAGGAAAGTAGCTTCGTTGTCACAACTGGGCGGGTACTACTGCAATCTAATGGGTAGAGACCAGAGGTGCTGCTGAATGTCTTACACTGCACAGGACAACCCCCAAAACAAAGTCTTATCCACAATGTCACTAGTGCTGCGGTTTAGAAACCCTGATATAGTGCAGTAAAGCTTTCTAGGTAGGAAACCCAGGTAGGAAATGCAGGTAGGAAATGATGGAGGCTCTACTATTTTGAGAATCACATTCCTCCCTTCTGGTATGGAGCCCCTGGTTCCTCCCAGCTCTGTCTAGAAGGAACACTCTCTTGCAGACACTTTCATGGCTGGCTCTCTCACTGTGATCAGGTCCCTGCTTAGGGGTACGCCCCTCAGATGCCTTCCCTGACCACCCACCCAATCTAAACTAGCCCTTCCTCTTTCTGTGCCTCCTCATACCTTTCCCCGCTTTCTTTTTTTTTTAAATTTAATAAATCTTTATTGTTCAGATTATTACAATTGTTCCTCTTTTTTCCCCCCATAGCTCCCCTCCACCCGGTTCCCACCCTACCCTCTGCCCTTACCTCTCCCCCACTGTCCTCATCTATAGGTGTATGACCTTTGTCCAGTCTCTTCCCGCACCCCCCACACCCCTTTCCCCCTGAGAATTGTCCACTCCCTTTCTATGCCCCTGATTCTATTATATTCACCAGCTTATTCTGTTCATCAGATTTTTTATTCACTTGATTTTTAGATTCACTTGTCGATAGATATGTATTTGTTGTTCATAATTTTTATCTTTACCTTTTTCTTCTTCTTTCTCTTCTTAAAGAGTACCTTTCAGCATTTCATATAATACTGGTTTGGTGTTGATGAACTCCTTTAGCTTTTTCTTATCTGTGAAGCTCTTTATCTGCCCTTCAATTCTGAATGATAGCTTTGCTGGGTAGAGTAATCTTGGTTGTAGGTTCTTGCTATTCATCACTTTGAATATTTCTTGCCACTCCCTTCAGGCCTGCATAGTTTCTGTTGAGAAATCAGCTGACAATCGTATGGGTGCTCCCTTGTAGGTAATTAACTGTTTTTCTCTTGCTGCTTTTAATATTCTCTCTTTGTCTTTTGCTCTTGGCATTTTAATTATGATGTGTCTTGGTGTGGTCCTCTTTGGATTCCTTTTGTTTGGGGTTCTGTGCACTTCCTGGACTTGTAAGTCTATTTCTTTCACCAGGTTGGGGGAAGTTTTCAGTCATTATTTCTTCAAATAGGTTTTCAGTATCTTGCTCTCTCTCTTCTTCTGGCACCCCCATAATTCAGATGTTGGTACGCCTGAAGTTGTCCTAGAGGCTCCTTACACTATCTTCAAATTTTTGGATTATTTTTTCTTTTTGCTTTTCCGGTTGAGTGTTTTTTGCTTCTTTGTATTTTAACTCTTTGACTTAATTCTTGTGTTCCTCTAGTCTGCTGTTCTTTTAAGCCCTTATTACATGACATCATCATATGTCACTTGATTGTTTATTGTTGGTGTCCCTCTTTCAAATGTCAGTCTCATCAAAGCAAGGACTTTGTTTTGTTCATTTCTCTCATCTCAGAACCATCTAGTGTTCTTGGCATTAGTGGGTGCTTAATAAGCATCTGTTGAATGGATGGAGAAGAAAAGGTTTTCCTGTCATGCTAGGGTTGTTGAATAAGTACTCAATGGACACAGCCTACTGTCATTAACATTATAAATCAGGGTTATGGCGTCCTAGTTAGACTGCAATGTGATACTGACCAGAGGATTCTCATTATCTCAGCCTGTGGGAGGAAGTGGCAGATTCTCCCTCCCAGAGCCCTGTGGCTTGGCACCAGCATCACATTTTTAGTGTCTGCTTTGGGAATGAAACTGATGGGCTCTGAAGGGACTGCCATCCATCACTCAGTCCTCCCATCACCAGCTCTGCAAATGACAACCTCTGACAGAAAAGTTGGGGGGAGCTGATTCAGAATTAATGCCCTGCATCTGGAAAGAGGCATGTTAAGACAGCAAATATTCAGGGAGCAAATCCAGACTGTCAGATCAAGGACAGAGAAGCAAACCAAGATGCCCTGGCTGAGCTTGACTACACACTTGGGCAACTGTGTTGGTAGATGACACTCAAATCAATGAAACTCAGATTTTTTTTTAATGTGTAGAAGGGAGAGAGAACCCTGGGAATGAAAAATTACCCGAGTGGCCTCTGTAGACCTGATCCTGAGCAATGGGTGAAATGAACAAAGAATGGAATCAATGTCATTTATTCAACAACTGTTTACTAAGAGCTTGCCATCTGCCAGGTCCTGTGAAGAAAGTATTATTGTCATTTCCAGCAATGAGGAAAATGGGACCCAGAGAAATGTAATAATTTGCCCAAGGAAAATCAACCATTCAAGGCCATTTTTTTCTTCTGAGACTTTGTACATGCTATTCCCTCTGCTTGATCTTCTCTTTCTTAGGGTCTTCATGTGACTGGCTACTTTTGTCTTGCAGGATTCAGCTCAGCTGTCACTTCCTCATTGAGGCCCTCCTTGATTACATTATTCAAAGTCACCTCTTCCTTCACTGTGTCATAAGACATTGCTTTATTATTATTTTATGTATCTCACTATTTGAAATGGTTTAATCTTATCTATCTATTAGTCATTCATCTCCCCCAAAATAGAATGTAACCTCCATTCAAGCAGGGCCTTTCAGTTGTTCACAATCATTAACACTGAATTCAGGACCAGCACTTAGTAGTTGCTCAATAAATACTTACTGAATGAATATATGGATGGTGATGGGCCTCAAGCCAGATATGTCTGAAACTGAGTTTAGCATTCCTAAGTGTTTGTTTCTTGCTCTGTTAATGTCCTGATCCAACATAAGTATAAAAAAAATTGAATGATGGCTTTTCACATTGGGATTATTAATTATTGGATATTAACTATAAAAACCAGTATTGTGATTACTAACAACACCACTACTGAACTTACTAGGGTCCTGTTACTGTATTACACCCTTTATAAACATTATCTTATTTAACACCTACTGCAGTTCTATGAATTAGGAATTAGTGCTTCCATTTTACTCATGAGGAAATTGAAGCACAGAAAGAGTAAGTAACTTCTCCAAAGTCACACAGCTACAATGTGGTAGAGCTGGTACTTTAATTCAAATCTGTTGATCTTCTTTGTGTATACTCTTTGGAGTATACACAATGTTATAATAGGGAAGTGAGCTGGGCTATATGATTTTAGGGAAAAATTACTCCTGTGAGCTGGGTTTGAGATTATTTTTCCCTATCCCTGTGATTCTGAATTACTGGGTCAATAGGATCCCAAGATTTAGAGAGCCAAGTTCTTTTGGCCTCAACGTATCTCATGGTTCCTTGATGCTTGTGCACAGAATGAAAGAATGAAAGAAACAAATGCTGTTTATGTTGTGTCTTAAAGATTTCTCACAGAGTAATATAAGCAAACCACAGCAAACAGCTAAATTGTTCTGAATCTAAAGCAGAGCTGCTGCTCATGAAGAATATTGATGTGCAAAATGCAAAATGCAATGTATCCTGGAGGGAATTGTCATGCTTTTCAGATGAGACTTATTGTTAGCTAACCTGCTTTTTAGGATTTAAGGTAGAATGAAAACTGCTACAGATTGGTCCAAGTCATGTCAAGCAGGCCAAGGTAATTCTAAATGGTATAAAGTTGGGGTAGAATGTAGAATCAGGAATTTTCTAGAAGATGCAATTGCTTAGCCTGACCCTTGAAGGATGTGTAGGATTTCTAGAAGCAGACGAAAGGAGTAATGATGTGTTGGAGTTGGCTCATGAGAGCCGAGCGTGCACATCTCTTCCCAACTTTGCATTTAGTGACACCCAATTGATTGCTTGAAATTGGCCATAGGGAAAGTATTTACACCATAGAAACTGGCAAACACTAAAAATCAGTACCAGCACACCACTGAAAATAAAGTTCGGAATCATTTGCAGTTGCAGATGCCCAGAAGTGTGAATGCACATTTGGTGAAGTCTGGTGACATAGGCTATCTGGAGGAGAGTCGTGGTGGTTGAACTGCCAAGGTAGGATTATGGGAGTCCTTGAATGTCAATACAAGGAGGCTGGGTTTTATTTTATAGGCACTCCCATCCATAAAAAAACAACAACAAAACTTTACGATATAATCTTATTTGTATTGTGATCTGATAATTATACTGTCAGAATCACAATTAGACTGAATAAGTGAGGTATTAGAAGTGGGAGACCAGTTGAGAAGATCTAGTAGTAAGTCACACAATGGAAATCTGATAGAGACCTGGGGATAGTGGAGTATAAGTGGGAGGAATGGAATAGACAGAAATGACCTGGAGAGGAGAGAATTTCGAAAACTTGACAAGTGACTGAATAGGAGTTATTGGGGTGGAATAGGGGAGTTTCAATATTACTAAAGTCACTCACTTTGGGAACTGCAAGTTGATGGTTTTATTTACAGAGATACAAAAGACAGGGGGTACAGTATAACTGAGTGGAAAGTAATACCCTCAGTTGTAGACATGTTGAAGTAAAGAAAATATTTTGGACCTTAAAAAACTTTAACCTAGATCTACAAAGAGAGGTCAGAGGTAGAGATAATAGATGATGAAAAAGGTCAAGGGGGAAGAGTATAGAGCATAGGGAGAGAACACAGAGCACAGATATAAAGAACATTTCAGTAAAACTTTCTATCACTTTTTCATTCATTTATTAATCCACATGTTTAACAAATACCCATTATGTGTACCTGTATGGAACACGCTCAGCTAATACTTTTTAACCCATTATGGTTGTAAATAGCATCCCTTTCTACTCGCAAAGGTGTCCCAATTTGGATGATAAATCACATCCCTAATTATGTGTCACAAATAGTGCTGCCTATCAAGAATTTAATGATTAGTTCATGTAGATCCTGCCCTTAAGGAGCTCAACTAAATATTGTTCTTTGTGTTATGGGTTGTGGAAGTAAAGTAAAAGTTATGCTTTCTCTCGAATAATTTACATTCTGGAGGTGAGATGTCAATATCCACCTACACAATAATTCAAGTACTATAAGGCAGGGTACAAATGAGTGCCAACACCATAGCATCAGTCAATAAGTACCAAAGTACCAGAGAAAGATCCATCAGTGGGATGGATGTCTTTATTTTGCCCTCTAGATCTGTTTTCTGACTTCTCCACCATCTTCTGTGCCCAGGAAGCCTGATATGCACGGACTATATCAATGGGATTTTTTTGTTTTCTGATTTCCAGTGAGTTTGGCAAATGGAAGGAACCAACTGTGGATGCTAGAAGAGTGAGATTGGGGCACTTATTCCTTAGGCTTCCTTCATGCTAAGTCACTGCAGGTTGGTTTCATTCTTTTCTCTGTCTTCCAGTAATCACTCCCTCTCCTTATCCCTGAATTGGTAGAGGTTCCAAAGCTCAGAGGTAGACTTAGCACTGAGCTTCAGTGACCTTCACTTGCACAGGCTCCTTCCACACTCTGGGATGAAACCCACCAGGGATATGGCCATGTGTTTTTAGATACCTCGCTAAAATAAGATCTTAGAGTAGTCAGAATTAAAAAACTGATCCCCAAGATTGCATGTCCTAATCCCTGGGCCTGTGAATATAATGAGATGTCACTCTTGTGATTATGTCATATAGCACAGTGAGGCCTCAGAAGCAGAGCACTTTCTCCAACTGGTGCTCGAGAAGGAAGGCAGAGAGATTTAAAGCAGGAGCAGGCTTCGATGTACTACTGTTGATATGAAGATGGAGGGGTCACAAGAGAAGAAGTGCAGGCAACTTTAAGGAAGTGATAGAGCCCCCCAGATGACAGCCATCAAGGAAACCAGGACCTCAGCCCTATAGCTGCAAAGTACTAAATTTTGCCAACAACCCGAGTAAACTTGGAAGCAGATGTTCCCCCTGAGCCTTCAGGTGAGGGCTCAGCTTGATGCCTTGATGTTAGCCTTGTGATAGAGCAGAGAACTGGAGAACTTCTGAGTTACAGAACTGTGGGCTAATAATTTGAATGTTGTTTTAGGTGCTAAGTTTGTAATAATTTGTTATGCAACAATAGATAACTAATACAGATATTTCAATCCATATTGAATAAGACTTCATCTCTTTCTACTCTAATTCTCCTTTGTCATACTTCCCTTTGTGTTGGGTAATATGGAGTGGCCCTGGGGATTAGGGGAATCTGACCAGGGGACTTGAGTTGGTTATACATTTAGTTTGGATTTGGTGGGATATTATTTTTACATGTTTCACAATCACTTCTATGAATAGTTATGGGTAGTTTTCCTGGTAAAGGAATGGCTTATAGAAATACTGGTTCACCTGGCATGACCATAAATAAGGAAAGGGCAGAGGTGAATTGTGACATGTTTTAAGTGCCTGACACAGAGGCAACTGGGCCCTGGAGGCGAATTAAGGTTGAAATACGGAGAGCTAAGAACTAGTTTGGAAAATGTTTCCAAATCTTAGAGGGCACATGTAAGAGAAATTTAATAAACATTTTTCCATAATAATTTCAAAATAATTCTAAAAATTTGCATGACATTATCAAAACAAGTTCTGAAACTGAAGTAAAGAAGAAAAAAGAAGTATAGATTTTCTCAACTTTTACTCACATCATCACAATTTACATGTAATTACTAGTAACAGTTTATGAAGCAAATCATTGTCATCTGAGAAGGTAATTAAAGAATATGCAGCCAAAAATTTAGGGAAATGTTTTATAGCATTTCATCAGGCAATTAATTAATATAATTATGCTGTTTTTCTGGCTTTTGTAGTTTTTGTGGCAGTTGACAGCTTTGTTTAAATTTTTACATTTTTGTACTTTATTTTCTCATTTGAAAACATTAATTTCCATTATTAATTTTATATTTGCAAATTTTATCAAAATTAATAAAGTGAGTGAATAAATTTCAGGTCCCACAAACCCTGGATCTTCCTGCAAGCCACCCTGGTGCTGTTAGTCTTAGAGTACTGCACTGTGTCGTCTTAGTTTCCCTAAACCTTGCCTACAACATGATTAAAACTGCTTTGTTAAATTCCCGTCAAATTACCTACCTCCCCGATACCTTCAGCGTTGTCTTGAGTGATCTTAAAAAATGGGTAAGCTCTCATAGCGAAAAGAAGGGGAAAGTGGATGTTTCTGGCCAACTGAGTTGCAAGAGCTAAGAGCTAAGGATAGGAGAGAATGTGAGGAGCCCTGAGCTGGGCTGGGCTAGTGGGGTTCACAGTGGAGATTAGCCGCATGCATATTACAACTGAAAATTTTAGAATTCCATACTCACAAGCCAGCACTTGCAAAATTTGGCCAGCTATTATTTTTGCCTGTAGTGCATGTAGTGTTATCTCTTATCCTCATCTTGTGTTGCTCTTGGAGACAGTAACCTTTAACAGACTGAAAGCTTTTTTTTGCTAAATTGCTGAAAACCTAGAAGCTAATTAGGATAATCAAAGTAACATTTGTCATTGTGTGTGTTATGTATATACATGTATATTACATAGATAGATCTCTCTCTAGTACTTTAATACTTATTGATGGATGCTATGGTGTTGGCACTTATTTGTAACCTGCCTTATAGTACTTGAGTTGGATGTACATATAACATGCATGTATTTGTACACACACATATATTACCAGGTGGAGAGGTCAGCACAGAGGCCATTTCATAGAACCTGAAGTAGGCCTCTCAGTGGGCCTCAGGGAGTGTTGTTTTCCCAAATGATTCTGACAATACCTGAAACATTGCAAAGGGCTAAATAAGACAGTTAAATATGAATACCCAATTCTTAGAAAGGACTAATTGTTAACATATAGATGTCCTGATGATGGAATTTACCATGCCTTCTGTTTTTGTTTGTTTAAAGAATTTTTATTGATTTTTAGAGAAAGAGGAAGGGAGAGGGAGAGAAAGCGAGAGAAACATAATTGTGAGAGAGAAAGATAATTGTAAGAGAGAAGCATCTATTGGCCATCTCCTGCATGCCCCCTATATTGGGGATGGAGCCAACAACCCAGGTATGTGCCCTGACCAGGATTTGAACCAGCAACCTTTCAGTGCATGGGACGACACCTAACTAACTTAGTTACACTGGCCATGACCTTTCTGTTGTTGCTTTTTAAAAAAATAACTTTTAAAGAAATCAACTTGTTTTCAGTGGAGAACATTTGAAAAAAGTACAACAAAAGATCAATAAAAATATAATAAATATAATTGCCTATCAACTTCTTACTACATACTTTTAAAGCATTTTTCTGTACATATCTACATTTGAGATGTCATTGTCCTGCAGTCTTTATAGCTTTTTTAATTTTTTAAAATTTTATTTTTTAAAGTATCAAAAATAGTAGTACATATGTCTCCTTTTTTTCCCCATTGACCTTCCCCCGGCCTCTCCTACCCCCCAGCACATGCCCTCCCCCCATCCCCCAGTGTCTTGTGTCCATTTGTTATGCTTATATAGTTTCTTTTTTTATTTAGCAAATTAAAGTGGATTTACCATGATCACAAATATTCTTTTCTATTTTGATTTTTAACAACTTCTATTGTTTGCTTGCTATAGAAATTAAAAATGACTTATTCTAGAAAATGCACAATTAGATAAGCAACCCTTCCACACACACACAAGACATGCACACCGTCCAGAACTGTCAGCATCATTATTATTAATGATGGTTTCTAATATTTTGATACAATATGAATTTTAGTGTCTGTATTGTATTTCACCATATGAATACAGTGTAATTTAGTAAAAGAATCTCATACATTAGATATTAGGTTGTTTTCAGTTTTTCACTGTCATAAATAAACCTTGTTCATCCGCTTTTGTAAATAAATCGCTGGTTATCTTCTTAGGATGAATTCCACTTTTAATGCTCGGCATGTTTTAATGCTGTGGACGTCTGCAATGATAAATGGCATTTAATTAGCCCAGTGCCCAGGGCTTTTCAACCTTCCTCAGAGAATAGGCTCCCCAGGGCGCTGCATCATCTGTTGACTTGCTGGGAGAGCATTGAACTAAAAGCTGGTGATATTCAAGGAGCATAATATGTCTTAAAGTCTAATTACATCTCATCTATAACCAAACATGTAGCTGGTATTCCAAAATGTTTTCCTTAGTATATTTAAAATGTGTATTTAGAGAATGTCTTATTTTCCTGCAAAATCTCTTCTTCTATTTTTTCTTGCCTGAATAATTCTTGCCATCCTTCAACATCTAGTTCAATGATTCATAACATGTTGGGGGCCATGGAGCACTTATAGGGGAATCTAAGGACCCCGGCTTCAAAAGAGCACAAACATATTTGCTGTCTCCAAGCCTAGATATCCTCGAAAAGTCATGTTGCTCTTCAGTACTTCACTAATATCAGGTGAACCCTAACTTCTTGAATACAGGAGGCCCAGATCTCTCCCCATGCATTTCTGGGTCTCTTTGAGGAATTTGTACACTTGCTCTGATTGCTGTACTTCTGCTATAGACTGATGGAGATATCAGTCCCCTCTTGCAAATTAAGAAAATTTTTCATACTAGGCCACACTCTATGATCTACTATGTCCCAAGCAAGGATGTGGGCCTCTCTCTTCATTAGCAAAAGCTAATGTCAGATTGCAGAATTGGCAGAACTCTATGAAAAGCGAGGGGTTGGAGAGAATTACAGTAGAGAGATGAGGGAGAAGTGAAATTGAATATCAGGAATAATTGCTGTAAAATCTGAATACTGTGACCCACACAGAAGGTCCCTCAACGGTCACCACTTTCCTATGTGCCTGTTCTGCTGCCAAGTTGCAGAGGTTATGTGGTCCCCAGAGATTAGAGACACCAACCCAGTCTTGTTCACTCTGATTTTAGACTCAGAGACCCTACCTGTGATGAGAAGCAAAGAATGTGGCACTATGTAAAAATATAATAAACTTTATGGAGAAGCAACAGTATCCCCATGAATGAAAACTTCTTGATATTCAGAAACAAAATGCGTGGCCTGAAGCACTTGAAATATGTCACTGTTTCAGTGTTTTCTGCAAACAATAATAGATACTTGCCTGAAATATCTATGATGAAATGGCTTATCAAAATGGGCTCTCAAAACAAAGGACAGACACATGAAAAACATTCCAGCTTCACTCTAGAAAGCAGAGCAGATTTTTGACATCCTACCCCATGCCATCATTTTTATAAGTTCAGTGATAATTGTAATAACAATAACTCATCTCCAACAGCTAACATAAATTGCTGGCAGATTTAAACGCCAATTAGTCTCAATCACACAACCATACCATTGGGCTGAATAATTTAAAATGTTTTAGACCCATTCACCCACCAAGCCCTTCCACAGATTCAATTCCTATCCACTTGCTCCATCTCAAGCCCTTTTAATTTTTTCTCTGACCTGTACTGATATCCACTCCTGAAAAGTGCCTGCCTCACAGACGATTACATGCTGGGAGGTTAGGCTATTTCCCTAACATTGTCTAGATTTTTTAAAAAATATTTTTATTGGTTACAGAGAGGAAGGGAGAGGGAGAGAGAGATAGAAACATCAATGATGAGAGAGAATCATTGACTGGCTGCCTCCTGCACGCCCCCCACTGGGGATCGAGCCCGCAACCTGGGCATATGCCCTGACTGGGAATCGAACCAGTGACCTCTTGGTTCCTGGGTCGACGCTCAACCGCTGAGCTCCACCCTGCTGGCCACATTGTCTAGATTTTTGATGGCAAATTCTTTGAAGGCAGAGACCTTGGTCTGTCTTTCATTTTTAGCAATGGCAAACACACCATCCAATCGACACTGTACTGTGTTTTCTTCAAAGATACTATTGATTGCGAGGTTGCACCATTGATTTAATAAAAGCACTTTAGAAAACAAACAAATCCCCACTGCATTAAATGTACATATTGATTGGTAAACTCATCCAATTTTAGAAGCATTAATGGGGGGGGGGGTAGAGGGACTAAAGGAACTCATCTTAGATAGAGAAAATATGGCATGAAGGAATATGAACTCGCACAGCTCTGAGGACCTCAGAGGTCAAATATTCCATCCTCTCAGAAAATGCTGGTGTTTGTCTGAGCAGGTGTGGTGAATTTGGGGTGCATGAGTGGAATTCAGGGAATACATGTACGCTCTGAAATTACAGGTAAAGGTGTTTTTGTGTGTATGTGTACAGATTGTTCTTAGAATAGGACTGACTGACTTTATTGGCCTCTTAGAGCCATTACTGGCTTCAATATTCTTAACAATTAATGTAGGTACTCTTTGTAGGTGATCATCCAGTCTGAGTTTAAATAGTATCTCCAAAGAAAGTTCACTGAGTCATTCAACTCTGCTGTTAAACGTAACAATAAACTTTCTGTCATATCCTTTATCCTGGTCCAGAATAGCTTTATTTGTTGGATGTTTTATACATAACCAATAATGGTTTATTATAAATAAAATGATCCACATTGATTAGCAGCTGGATTGATATATGTTAGTTTAATAATATAAGAAAGTCCAATGTGAAGACCATGAAATCAGGTTGATTTTTTTTCTTTTCAAATGAGCTTAGTTTGTTATTATTATTATTGGTCTAATTCAGAATGTGAACAACTTAAGAAGAAAGCTAATTTGGTGAAGAAAATGTCATATAGTTACAGCTCAATAAATGTGAACTGGGTTAATTAGATGAATAATGAGTGAATGAGTACATAAGAGGTAGGAAAACTGAAATATGTGGAATATGAATTTATGAATTAATGTGTAGAAAATATAATGAGTAACTTAATATGATGGTCTGAGATTCTAGGTTTTGTATATTTAAATTACTAAGATTCTCTGCTGGACCATGCCAGTTGATTTATAATCATAATTTCAGTGTTAGAAGTGCACTTCTTCTGAAGGTAGTTTCTTTCAGTCTCCTATCCCCCCCACTGTCCATTCATTTACCCAACAAGCATTTACTGACTGTCATGCATATCTTAGATAAAGGAAATATGGTATGGCTACCTATTTTAGACACTGGGAAGCAGCGATGGACAAGAAAATTAATGTCACTAAATTATAACGGCCTGCCCAAACTACTGGGATCATAGAATTTTGCACTGGAGTGATTATATTTGTTCAACTTCCTTATCTTATTGATAGGAAAAACAGATCTAGAAAAAAGACATAACTTGTGGAATATCTATATTTAGTAGATTCATAGTTCCTAAAATATAGAACAAAGAAAACAGGATGAGACAGACATGAGTAAGAAGGTTTTTTGTTTAGTAAAAATGTACAGCTGATCTTTTTTAAATAAGATCCTTGGAAACCTGGCGTAAATTAACCTAAACTCTGAAAAATAAACCATGAAAATTCACTGACATGCATACTCACATATGTACTTAACCACATAATTATTTTTGCTCCATTGGTAAGCGTTAAGGAGGCAGCATGTGGTAGAGAAGCATCAGGAAGACTCACAAGGTCGAGGAGCTGGTCTGATCTCTGCTAATGCTGTGCTGCATGGTTTTGAGCAATGCAGCGATGCAATCTCTCTGTGTCTCAGGTGACCCATCTGTAACCTGAGAGGGCCACAAGCAAAGGTGATACTTTCTGACACAACAACCTTGCAAGCACCACAACTTTCTGGGGAGGGGGTTCATTTGCTTGCTTGTTCTTGTTTTGGAAGTACTGCTGGAGACTAGGGGGTGGCAGATATGAACTCTGCAAGTTAGTCTTGTCCTTTGGCAACAGGGGAACTTACTCCAGCTCTATTGTGGCCATTTTCACACCTCACTAGAAAGCCACATCTAATGAAATAGTGCCTTATGAATCTTCACATTTCTTCCAAATGCTTGGTAGAAGTTCCTTTTGTCCCTGGCATATAAGAATTTAGCCACTTGGTTATACATCTTGGGAAAGATGGGGGAAAAACTCAGGAATCCATTATGGATTTTTAAAAACATCATGGAGAGTCTATAAAGCATTGATTGGCACCACTGTAATTGCTTTTTGCTATAACTGCTAATTGATGTTATTACATTAAAAAGTAAGTGCTGATAGCAAAGCAATTCAAAGCAAAAAAAGAAAGTGACAGACAATGATGAATATTCAAAACATTTCTTAGAGGTTGGGGTTGTGGGGGAGATGGGAGGTAGAGTATACAGCAGGCCAGGTCACAAGGATCTTGGTTCCTGTTCAGCCAATCCAAAACCAGCAGCAGAGAAGTGAACAAAAGAGAAGGGATGAGCCCCTGGCATCTTTAGAGTATCTTCTCAGTGACCTCGAGTGAGTGCCCCAGCGTGATATCATGGTTTATAATATATATTTGGTCAGCCTTAGTCAGTTTGGCTCAGTGGATAGAGCGTCGACCTGCGGACTGAAGGTTCCCTGGTTCGATTCTGGTGAAGAGCATGTACCTCGGTTGCAGGCTCAATCCCCATCCAGGCAGGCTTGATCCCCGTCCAGGTCCAGGTTGGGGCACCTGTGGAAGGCAACCAATCGATGTGTTTCTCTCATATCAATGTTTCTCTCTCTGTCTTTCCCCGTCCCTTTCACTCTCTCTAAAAAAAATCAATGGAAAAACATTCTTAGGTGAGGATTAATAAAAGAAAACTTATTTGGTCATTTATGTAATCAAAATATAGTTCTTATATATATATTTGGTCTTATTCCACTTTTGTGACAAAAATGTATAGACATTTATAAAATAAACAAATATAGAAAGAAACACTGGAATATTATCAATGTTCAGGTGATAGAATTATGGTTCATTTTGATTCCATTGTTATGCTTATCTGCATTTTCAAATTTTTTACTAAGATGCATAGACATTTTTTCTCAATAAGATGTTTAATTTTGAAAACATTAAAAAACATATAGAATCTCTCATAATGTGAGAATATTAAAAAGTCCAGAAATTTTTCTATGTGATGAGGAGTGGCTCATGAAGGGCCCACCCACCCAGCTTCTTTCTCCTAAATTTTTCTTTTCCCTGGGGTTTCTTCTCCATTAAAGGACTATGGCCTCTACTACATCAGGCCCCAGGGAGCTCTGTTTCTCCTTAAAAACTGCAAATGTGTGAATTGAAACAAATCTTCTTATTTCTCTTTGCTCAACTGAGACAGGCTGACATTTTCAAAAGGAACATTAATACTCAGAGAACAAAAGGCAATAATTACAGAGACTACAAAAGGCATAACAGTTGTCATGTTTAAAATGTAAGCTTCGAGTTCTCTAACGGGCTGCTTTCTCTAAAGGGTGGAATCAGAAGCAAACTGGGCCCCCTGCTGAAGCTTTGCCTAGCTCCTCTAAAGTGGGCACCACTGCATTCTCGCACCTGGAACCAGCCTTGGAGCAAATAGTCACCTTATGAGTCAAGGATAAAATATCACTTGCTAAAGTGCCACCCATCTGGGACTTTCCCAGTTGGTTCTCTCCAGGAGACATTTTCATCCAGAGATAATTGACAAGGTGAGAGACTTCACCATTCATCAATTTAGCATCCCCTCACTACACACACACACACACACAATGCACACATATACACGCATGCACACATATCACACATATACATGTGTATACACACATCACACTATACATATCCATATATGTACACACATATACACATCCACATTGTACACATATTAGACATACACGCACCCACATGATACATACACATACACATGCTACACATATATACACACATCTGCGCACATATACACATATATCTGCATACACATATTTGCGCATGCATTTGAATTTCTACATATATTATACACACATGTACATATATACATATATGTACATATATGTATATACATATATGTGCATGCATGTGTGCATACAGATTACGCCTGTAGAGAACATAGTAACTCATTATTCAGGAGAGCATCTCTTGTCCCTTACATGTAGAAAAAAGTCCAAGTTAAAGTCCACCCATTATAGATTCATAATAGGACAGTTCATGGCATGCCCATGAATCAAAAACTACACATACGCAGTGACAGAACATTTTCAGGGTTCTCCATTTTAATGCACAAGGTAGAACTCCAGTCTCACTTTTGTATTTGTGCAGACTATTGAGTCCCCTCATGAAATCTCTTCTCCATTCTCTTGCCTCCAAGAAGCTGCTCTGTAGAACCTGAGAAAAAGTGATTCCTCTCTCCACTGAAATAATGAAATCTTGCCTGCATCTCTCCGTAGTTTATGCTATAAAACTGATCTGAGCTGAAACTAATCACATCCCTTTCTTTTGTTTCTGTAAGCAGCTTGAGGGCAAAAACCATTTTTTTATTGTTGTATCCCATACACAGGTTTTAAAACAATGTCTCACATGTGTCACAGGCTCAATAAATAGTTGTTGATTAATTGAATGCATGTATTTCTATAACGATAAAGACTTAAGAGGTCCATCTAGGATCAATGTGTGGAAGTTCCTGGAGATCAATTTATACTCAGTTTTAAAAAGAACTTTCTCAGAGCCCACACTGTGTAATGCTGCAACAGATTGTTCTGGAAAATACCACTGGGTGAATCCTAGTCAAGATAAAAGTCTACTTTTGAGAAATATAATTCATGCAAGAGATGAAGGATCAAAGTACATCCTCTAAAATTTTTCCTGGCTTTAACTTTCTGATAATTCTAAATTCAAATGCAAGCAAGAAATCTTACTGGAATCAGTTTTTTATCATTTGCTCAGGCTGCCAATGAGATAGACTATCTCTGCATTGTGCACATAAATCATTAGCTATTTTTCTTTTTCCTACTTAGCCCTCCTTTCTCCACTATAGCTGCTAAATTATGTTGAGTGACATCATAGCAGCTAAAAAGCATTAGCAACCACTGAAGAGTTGCTGACACTTCTGGGGAATCTACAAAATGCATGTATTTTATCTGAAGATAATTTTGCTTTGAGTTAACATATCTGTTCATTTTCTCTCCCCATTCTTCGCTTAAAAGGCTAGTTTCCTGAAGTTGGGCATTGGTGTCTGAGAATTTCCTTGTTCTACTGCCTAGCCTACCTGTGGCACCATAATCCTATTTACAGCAACCAAATTACTTTCTCTGAATCCAATTTATACAGTGACAGATGGGGAATTCCAAAAGGGAAAGTTTCCATTCATATCCAGCAAATCATCTTCATGGGAAGAAAGTGAGAAGCAAACTTGGTGACATACACAGAAATTTAGCTTCTAGAAACCATCTTCTATTTTTTAAATTATTTCTCAGTAAAGTCGCTGGGCCCAGAATAAGTTTGCGCCTCACTGTTTTCAGACATTCAAATTAACCATTAATGAATGATGATGAATTTACCTTACTAAGAAATATTACAAAATTGGTTTTCATTTTCTTTCTCTTTGAATGTTTACACCATTCATGTCACAAGCAATACTTGATAAAGACATAATTCATTTCAAGAAATTTAATATGCAATTTCTGAGTTTTCCCTTTTTCTCTTTTGAAAAGCTCCTATTTACAGAATTACTTTGGTTCCAAACGATTGTATATCTGGAAATTTTAACATAAACAATCAAGTATTAGGCATTGTCCTTGTGTGTTAACAAGTTTGTTTATTTGTTTCCTTGGTTCCAAAAACCTGGAATGTTGTTTTGGCTGTTGTTTGACATGACTGTGAGGAAAATCCCATCCCCAGTGGGGGATGTGCAGGAGGCAGCTGATGGATGTTTCGCTCTCACATTGATGTTCTCTCTCTCTCTTCCTTCTTCTCTATCTAAAAATCAATAAAAATATATTGTGAAAAATGCCCTGATTAGAGTATAACAGAGCATGCTAGAACTCTGTGGGAATCTCACTTGTGGACTCGCTGGTGGTAATAATCATGATCACAACTTTACTGCACATTCATGATGCCCAGGCCTGCCTCTAAGTGCTTTTCAGTTGTCCACTTATTAAACCCATTTGATCGTTCTATGGGGGTGCTGCTTTTATTAGTAATAAATAAAGATGCGATGCAGAAGGGTCAAACACGTTGCCTAATGTTATAAAACTTACAAGAGCCAGGATCTAAACCTGGGTAGAATGGTTCCCAAACCCTGCTCTTATGCATTATGCTTCTCTGCCTTTTATCAGAAAGATGTGAATGCATTTTTGGGTATCGTCTATAAATGTCTGTGTATATGTATACAGGAGAGGAGACATACACACACACATACAAGTATATCTTACATATATATTTTCTCTTTCATTTGCAGAGCTCTGCCTCTAAACAGGGAAAGGATGACTAACAGTTCCTTATGGTTGGTTGATTATCATAATACAAATTCCTACAAATGGAAACTATTGCCCTAGCTAATCTTAACATTCTTACATCAGCAGCTATTTCAAGAAGAAGCAATTCCCATCTGTTATAGAAACATATTCAGTGACAGCATATATCTCCTTATCCTAGTACCATCCCATTGCAGTGCATTGGTGAAAACAGCATGGTTTTCTTTGTTACTTCTGGAGCATTCTCTCTAAGCCAAAATATGTGAGGGGACTTTGTGCCTTCTTGGTTGTAATATACAGAAGAGTGATTATGACCTTTGCCTCTCTTTTAGAACTCACTAAATGTTCAGATGTTTGTAACAATCAAACCTTTTGGTTTTATGTGCTTTTCTTGAAATATAATGCATATCTGTTACTTTTCTGCTTAACATGTTTTCCCTTTGGGGAAACAGTCCACCCCTACCTGGTAGAACTGTCATTCACATGGTCCTGCCTTGCCTGTGACAGTCATGGGCTCATGACCCAGGCTAAGTCCTATTCTATCTGCCTGGACACTGAGATTGTTTCAGGGTTGGGCAAATGACCCAAAATGGGACAGTCAGGGTTTTTCCTTAGACATCTGAGTGAGCCATTGGGGGAGAGGGTCTTTCCTCTCTTGAGTATAGTAGAAGCCTGGATTGTTGAGAGTTGTTGCTGGCATGTGATATGAGTCTGCCTGAGAATTAAGCCAAGAAAAAAACAAAGATGCCATGAACAGACTGATGCATTTTAGAGGGGAAGTGGGGGTGGGAGGCAGAGATTAACTGGAATTTATATGCATATATGCATAGCCCATTGACAGAAACAATAGTGTAGTGAAGGCTTGGGAGGGGCGGGTGTGTGGAGGAGGGGGTCAATGGGAAAACAACAATAACAACAACAACAAAAGTAAAGGGGACATCTATAATACTTTCAACAATAAAGATAAATTTAAAAGAAAAAGATGCAAGAAAGGTGAAGGGATATAAAACTTTCAATTCTTGAGTTGAACCACATCTGAAGCTAGGGTCTAATTTGGGCTTTTCAATTGTGCAGTTTAAGCAAAAGGGGAGTTTCTGTCACTTGCAACCAAGACTCATAATACATGCACTCCCAGAACCAGAGAATAAGAAGGAAACGTACTGATCTAATTTCTTACCTGGTAGTAAAGCCCTGCATTGCACTTCTGTCATTGGTTACTAGGGCCTGTCTCTGCTTGAATTCCTGTAATGACAGGAGGTTTTTATTACCCTTGGCACTTCATCCTACCACTGGCCAACTCTAGTCTCCAGACAGTTAATGTTTCCTCATATCAAGCAAGTTGCCTTCTGAAATCTTCCTTTCACTAATGTCACTAACATTCTCTGGAGCTTCACAGAAAAGTTAACTTGCTTCTTAAAATAATTGAAGACAATTATCTTGTCTCATTTCTTTCAAGCATTCCTCCACCTTTATTCAGAAGTTAACAAACTGTTGTGCTCCTCACCCTGCCCATATCATGGTTCATAAATACTCTACTTCTATTCAGCTGTCTCAAAAGCTACCTGGGGAAGTTCAAAGAGGCTGTTGTTCACCCCCACTCTCCCTTTAGCTGTTTTTTGTTTATGTTCCTGCACACTGCTTCATTTGAAAAAAGAAAAAAAAAAGATTGGGTAGTCACTGCACTGGTGGGTTTTCAGCCTTCTGAAAGTGTTCCCTAATGCCAGAATTAATCAGAGTAGGAAACAAATCTCTGTGGATGAGTGTTGATTTGTTCAAAGTTCATTTAAATTATCCTTGAGGTCTATGCCTTTACTGAGGCTGCCTGAAATGCCTTCTAGCTCTGGATGCCTTCTCCACTGCAGTTCCCAAATCTTTTATGGTGTGAACAGTTACAAAGCTGAATATTTATGTGTTTCCAATTAAAATGCTGATACTAATGATGAAAGGGGGAAATGGATTAATCGTTGGATTTGAGGGTTTTAAGTATTTTCTTGCTAATATCAATGGCTTTATGTAAAATGAAATTATAATGCTTCTTTTCAAAAGAAGTCACAAATGTAACCCCTATAATAAGAAGTCAATTAATTCAGAGATTCTTCAGGAAAAACCTTAATAAACTGCCTCATTGCTTCTCCTTCTTCTCCCTTAGGGTATCAATGTGAAAAGTGTGATTTGTATTCTCCCACACTAATCTATATACTCAAACACAGGCACACATATATCAATTTCCTTTTGTTTGTCTATTAATATTATATTCATGAAATTAACAAATACTTATAGATTGTTTATCATGCATCATACACTGTTCTAAGCATTAGGGACACAGAGCGAATAGATCAAACAGCCCTGGCCTTTATGGAGCTTATATTCTAATGATGAGGAGAGAGAAAATGCACAGTATAATTGGGTAAAATCCATTAGACAGTGACACCCTTTGGAGAAAAGTAAAGTAGGAAAAGGAGATTAGAAGTATTGGGGGTTGCATTTTAGTAATGCAACCACTCATAACTTTAGTGTAAAGGGTTAGGTGTGTTTGGGGAAAGGGGAGAATAAGTGCCATATTTCTGGGTCAGGAGTATCCTTGTGTGTTCAAGGAACAACAAGGGGCCCAACTCTGCTGGAGGAAAGTGACTGAGGAGCAGAGTAGAGGAGGTGAAGTTAGAGCCATGATGGGTTATCCTATAGGGTCTTAAATGTCTTGAGAAGGCTAACCTCTATTTTTGTAAAAACTACTGTTTGAAATCCTCTGCTATTAGATGATCCCTTATTCTGTGAGTCAACTCTATTATTTTTAGATGGCTCCTTACTCTGTAAATTAACTTTGCTTTCTAGCTGCTTGAATAATAGGGAAGATAAACTTGGCTGTCTGACCTTGTAGGCTAGTCATCTGACTTAAGGTCTGGAAAAACCCTTATTTGGGAGACAAAGGGGGTGGAAAGATATAAATAGGGAAAGCTTCCTCCATGTTTTTGCTCAGAATTTGAAAGACATTTTTTTCTCTGAGCCTGCCAGTGTAATAATAATAAAGTGGAACTCCATCTCTCTAAGCATTGCTTGGTTTTTCTCCAGTCTTCTGTAACAGTCTCAGTAAAAAACTAGATTTTACTCTGAAAGAGACTGATGGTTTTGATCTAAAGCATAACATACCCTGATTTAAATTTAATGGGATCACTCTGGCTGCTGTGCTGAAAGTAGGAAGCCAAGTTAGAAGACCATTGTAATAATCTAGAGCAGTGGTCGGCAAACTCATTAGTCAACAGAGAGGCAAACTGCGGCTCGCGAGCCGCATGTGGCTTGCGAGCCACCGTTTGCCGACCACTGATCTAGGGAAACGATGATGGAGTAGGATGGTGGAAGTGGGTGGGGCATGAAGTGATAGAATTCTAGGTACATTCTCAAGGCAAAGTACCCAGATTTGCCAAGGTGACCAGACATGGTGTAAGACAAAATGTAGAGCCAAGGATGGTGCTAACGCCTTTATCCTAAAACTGGATGAAGAGTTGCCAGCAACTCAGGTGAGACAGACTGCAAAGTGAGCAGGTATTTTTCGGAGAGAGACCAAAAGTTAAATTTTTAAGGCATGTTAAGTTTGAGATGCCAATTGGACATTATTTTAATAGGTGTGTGACATTCTATAAGGTCATTAATTGAACCATTCCTTTGTGGCTGAGATTGAGGTTATCAGACATTTGTAAGTATAAAGTTCATTGCAATGTTTCCAAGACTAGATTCTTGTTGGTCACTTACCAGCATAAATGTCACCTGATAAATGTCTCATAGATATACAACATAGAGACAAACTATTCAACTATTCAGAGGCACTTTATCAGCCACTTTAAATTACAAGTTATTACATTGCTCTGTTTAGAGTCACTACTTAACATTTGTCTCTGCCTGATACTTTTCCTTAGATATTTATAATCCATCTCTGCCCCTTAGAATGTAAGCTTTGTAAAACTAGAGCCTTTGCCTGCCTTTCATGCCTGGCAGAGCAGTTACTCAGTAAATACTTTTTGAAAGAATAAACACTATGTACGTATACAGATCATCATGTATTAATACTTTGTTTTTATAGGATAGATTTCCCAAAAGTGGTATTGCTGTGTCTAATTGTATTTTTAATTGTACTGATATTGCCAGATTAATTTCCTAACAAGTTATCACAATCCATTTTCCCACCAACAATATATGAAAGCAGTCATTTCCCTACACCAATTAAAGCACTGGGTGATTTTATCCTTTGATGTTTTACTTCAGCATTGCTTTCTTATTTGTCAATCCCTCTGTTTCTAATGGCTTCAAGTAGCTTAAGTAATTCACATACAGTTAATGAACTCCCACTTAAGGCAGGAAACAATTTGTTTAGGTCTCTTTGAGATTGTCTTAAAGACTGCATTCACTGGATTGTTTGATGTTGTACGTACAGGTGATTTATCACTAAGAGATTTAACTCTTTAGCCCCGTTCTCTTTAGTGCTTGGAAACCTGAAACCACTAAGAGAATAAGTTTTTTTTCCCCCATTACAACACCTAATGGTTGTTGTTTTTCTCAGAGAGATTTATGAGAAGTTGTTCTGTAAATCCATATTTTAAAACACATGCATGTTGAATCATTCTAGGAGAAGGATGTGAATAATGGTATAATTAGTGTAATAAATTTTGGGTCCCGGTTGAAAACAATTTATTTTTGCATTAAGTCTATGGGGCTTTGAAACCTTCCAGCTGAAACAGATTATTTACATCTTCATTCAGGAGAAGTAGACAATTTTCTCCTCAGATGGTCTTTTCAAGATCTTTACTCACATCATTCATCTCTGAGGAGGCTTTTCTTTGTCCCTTGATGTCATTTGCCCTTCATTGTTGGGTATGAATCTCTTGTTTTCATCCAGCTGTTGTGTGTTCTTTCATTCAAGGAGTCAGGTTGTATTTAAAGGGAGAGTCCATGAAATCTGAGGCTCTGAGTTCAGATGCCTCTCCTGCTCCGAAGCGGCTGTGTGTGATGCTAAGCAAGCTTTACAATCTCATTGTTTCATTTTTCCCCCTGCATACACTGGGGTACAGGAATGCCTGTCCAGTGGCTTGCACTGTTATAGTCACAGTGCCCCCCAAATCCCACCATCTGGCCAGAAAGTAAATGTTACATAAAAGTCTCCTTGCTGTCAAACCTGGTTTGCAAAAAGCATTTGCTGAGCTACTGAAAACAGACTCTGTGTAAGGTCTGTTTCCAGTCAGTCCCTCATCCACAATTTGAAATCCAAAAACATTTAAAAATAGCAAGACATGATCAGAACTCATTGGATGGTAAAACTGACCTGAAATGATTTGAGACTATTTATAGTCTTTATACCAATCGAATGGATAGTTACACGTTTCTCTGTAGAGATATTAATGGGTACCATTATGAGGTACTCATCAGATCTGACTGGAGGTGACAAGTAATTCATATTACCTTTCAAAACCCAAAATAATTGGGATTCTAAAATCTAGGGGTTTTGGATAAAAGCTTTTGGACTTGCAGGTAAATCTGTATGTTATAGGGACTGCATAAACAAATATATCATAGATATAAAACATAGAGACAAACTATTCAACAGCAGTATCATACCAATAGTGAAGGAGGTAAATGTGTGCAAAAGTTTTTTCATTGACCAGAAGAATAAAAAGCAAGGATAATTTCTGGGGTAACCAAACAACAATATATAAATTTTGAACTAACAGGAAAAAATAAATGTAAAATTATTTTTTAACAAATTAAAAGCGAGGCAAAAAGTAGAGTAAAAGAAACATAGAATAAGCAAGAAAAGTGTAAAACACAAAGAAAAATATATTAAATTTAAGGGACCTAAATGTTCCATGAAGAAGTAAAAAATATTAGAATGAATTTTTTTAGAAGGAATAAAATAAAAACATTTGGGATTTTCTCCCAAACCCAAGAGACACAAACTATACAAAAAGTACAAAATGGTTGAAAATAAAAGGATTACAAAATATATTGCATGCAAATACCAAAGGAATGCCAGTACAGTATATTAATGACAGGAACAATAGACCTTAAGGCAAAACAATTTACTAGAGATAATGCTAAAAGGTTTAATTCACCATAAAAACATAATAATTCTAAATTTCTATGCATATAATAAATTCTCAAAATATGTAAAGTGAAAATGGACAGAAAGTATGAGGAAATTTAGACAAATTTATGAAACCAATAGAACACACATCTTTCAGTAACTGATAGAATAATTTATGAAACTAATCACACATCTCTTAGAAATTGATAGAATAATGAAATAAAACTTCAGTAAGGATCTAGAAAATGTCAATATTAACTATATACATAAAGAGCCAGGGTCGTAACATCAAAAACGACCAAAGGCTCAATGGAACTCCAGGCTGCGCATGCAGCAGGTCAGTGGGCTGAACTGCTGACCTCTCAGAGAGAGAGAGAGGTGGGGCTTATCACCAGCAGCCAAGCCTCTCTCTCTCTCTCTCCCAGAGGTTAGCAGTTCAGCCCACTTGTCAGCAGCCTGCGGTGGCTGCTGATCAGCCCCACTTCTATGATCAGTCCTGGAGATAGGCCCGGAGATGCTGGCTGGCTTAGAAACCGACCAATCAGAACCACATCTGGGTGAATTATGAGGAGCCAATGGCTGCCCAGGAGGTGGAGCTTTTGACACTGACTGGCATAGAAACCGACCAATCAGCATCAAATCTGGGTGAATTGCAAGGAGCCAATGGCTGCCTAGGAGGCGGAGCTTTTGACGCTGACTGGCATAGAAACCGACCAATCAGAACCTACTTTGGGTGAACTGCAAAGGCAGAACCTAAGGTGGGGGCTGAGGAGGGGTTTTAAGGGCAATGGCTGTTTGTGTAAGGTGTAAGAAAGTGATTCAATTTTTTAATGACTTGTTTGGTAGTATAGTGCATATGGCTACCTATCTGTCCAGATATGGGGATTATGTGTTTTTGTCTGCCAAGAGCATCTTCTACTGCTGAAAAAGGCTTTTCTCCCCCATTTAAGCAATCCTATCCTATATAATCTATCTTACTTATAAAAGGGTTATATGCTAATTAGACTGGGTCGACTGGCCACCTTCCAGACATCTGACTTCCTTCCAGACAAAGCCATGGTGGTGGGGGACAAGGCAGAGGCAGTTAGGGGCGATCAGGCAGGCAGGCAGAGGGGTTAGGGGTGATTAGGCAGTCAGGCAGGCGAGTGGTTAGGAGCCAGTCGCCCTGGATTGCAAGAGGGATGTCCGACTGTGGGATTGGGCCTAAACCAGCAGCTGGACATCCCTTGAGGGGTCCCAGATTGGAGAGGGTGCAGGCCAGGCTGAGAAACACCCCCTCCATGCACAAATTTTGTGCACCGGGCCTCTAGTCATTAAATAAGTTTACCTAGTGAAAATACATAAAACAATAAGTGCTATAACTGCAGAATATGTGTTCTTCTCAAGCACAAGTAGAACGTTTATAAAACTCAAAAATACATTGGGTTATAAAGCAAGTTTGAATAAACTCCAAATGTTCGAAATTATATAGAGTTTTTTCTGTCACCCCAAAGTTCATATATTTGGATATTAAGAAATATATTTCTAAATAACCTTTTGGTTAAAGAAAAGACCATAAAGAGTATTAGAATATATTTTAATTGAATAAAAAGGAAAATACTATACATCACAAATTATGGAGCTAAAATAGTGGCTAGAAGGAAATTCATAGTTATAAGTATACATAGAGGAAGTTAAAAAAGACTGAAAATTAATAAGTTAAGAGTCTACATAATGAAGTTAGAAAAAAGAATAACAAAATAGATTCAAAGAAAGCAGAGAGGATAACAGCAAAAATTAATTAAAGTGATAAAGTCATTCCAAATGTCATAGAATCAACAGACCCAAACATTTCTTTGAAATACTTAAATTGATAAACCACCTGTAAGACAGATCAAAAGGAAAAAAAGGATGAGACACAACTAATAATTGGAAAAATATAACATCACTTTTAATCCAATAAATATTAAAAGAATAACGAGTCACCATGAGCCATTTTATGCCACAAAGTGTTTTAAAAAACCAAATCTTTCAAAATTGAACCACACACACAAAAAAAGACAACTGAATACTTTCTAAAATAATTAAATTTGAAATTAAAAACCTTTTTACAAAATGAACTCCAAGCCCAAATGACTTAACTGGAGAATTCCTACCAGCATTTCAGAAAAACCATAATTTTAATTCTACATAAACTATTTTAATGAAAGATAGAAATTTGACTACACTGAAATTAGGAACATCTATCTTTTAAATGATATCATTGAATAGTACATTTTAAATGAGCAAATTGCACAATGCGTGAATTGTATTTCCATAATATGGTTATATTAAAAAAAACATAACTATAGTATTTAGGAATGCATGCGTAGGCAGTAAAATTATAAAGAAAATAAAGGAAGTGAATAGTATAGAATTTAGGACAGTGGTTTCCTATGGGAGAAAGAAGGGATTAAGTTAGGGAAGTGCAGGGTGAGGAGGTGGGTGATTCTGGAGTGCCATTTATGCCTATTTCTTTACCTAGGTGATAGATACATATCTTTATTTTACAATAACATATTAAACTGTCCATTTATGCTTTAATGTCTTCATATTTGTGTTATACTCCATAGTAAAAAATGTAGTAAAATATTAAAAATTCACATAAAGGGGTAAAATGGAAAAATGATAAGGTTAGGAATATGGTAAACTATCAGTCAGAAATGGGAACACACTTGCACTACTAGGAGTAAAGGGTTTTGTTCTCTCTGTCAACATCAGTTCTTCCGTGAAAGTTCCCTTTGGCCCTTGGTTGGACTGGGATAGAATTTTCTATCCCCTGAATATATTAAAAAAAAAAAAATCATTACCTAAGGCAAAGCATTGACTATACATTTGTTTTCTTTCATGTCCTTTGAACTTTGTTATGATCCAGCAAATTTGTAAGTATGATCTACTGATGATAATAGTGATGATGTTGATGGCTAGCATTCATTCTTATATACTCTAAACTAAGCATGCACAGTACTTCATCTTAGTTTTCTAAACAATCTCATAAAGTAGTAATTTTATTCTTGACTTTCGGCTTAAGAAACAGGATTAGATATCTCAGTTGAGTTCCGCATGCTCACCAATTTAGGAAATGAAAGAGCAGTGACTGAGATCTAGGGAAGACATTATTAATCTCAGTCTATGAGAAAGAAAGGGAGTCTTAGAATCATCCAGCAACTTATATAGTGACTTGACAGGTGACATTCAAATCAGCTTTCTTATCTGCAAATCTACAGATTTCCTTAACATCTCAGAATAATCATCATAATCATTGGTAATTGGGTGCCCTGGGCACGTTTCTGTTAGTTTCTTTTTCTTTCGATTGTGGAATTATTGAAGGCAAACCAATCTCACACATGCATTTCTTCCTGAGTCACTTTAGAATGCTTCAGCTAGCTTGAACAGTTTAGCCACAGCTTGTTATAAGCTGAACTGCCTCCACTGCAAATCAAATTTCTGCTCTGCTTTTTTGAGGAGCCTGTTTCTCCCCAGCCTCCTTAGCCTTTGCAGAAAGAGGTAGATTAAGTCCTCTGGAGATATTTTCTCCCCTTCTCCCAATCCTACCCTCTTCTGCCCTCCCACACAAATGCTGGGGCCTCATTAACACCCCCTGCAGGAGTTCATTAACTCTTCCCCTCTAACCACCAGAACTCAACAATTCCTGGAGATCCTCACCAGCCAAATAATAGAATATTTTGACAGTTGTTTCTTTGGCAGCTTGATATAATTAGAGATACTTGGATCTCCTGATTGTTCACACTTCTCAAGAACAATTGTGAGTTAAGGGTCCTGGTTTTCCCGCTTTTCTTCACAGAATAAAATAACTAAAAAGATACCTTTTTAAAGAACACTTCCCTCTTTGTTAAATGAGGAAATAGAGGCTCAGAAGGAAAATGGCCTGCTTACAGTGAGTTAGTGAGTGAGAAGTGATTAGAAATCAAATCTTCTGGTTCTTTGGTCTGTGCTTTTACTGTTGGGTGAATTTATAAGGTCAATGATATCTGGGTGCTTGTGTTAGTCAAACAATAGCGGTTACAATTATAAAGAGAGTATGATTATAGGAATGTGCAGAGCCTCCCAGTACAGGAAAATCACAGATTGCTAAAGTTCGACGAAGCAGCAAATGTTAATGATAGAAATATAATTTCAAGAAGACAGCAAAGAAAAGTGTTGAGTGGTGGTACTCAGGATTATGATATGAAATGGTTAATACCTTTTAAATCTTGAATATAGGAATATTGCCTCTGTGACAAATAAACCGTTGAGACAAGGGTGCTTCTTAAAGCATACCTATTAACCGAAAAGTGGGAAAACTCTGTTGTATGGGTTCACATAGGTAGTCTGATTGTTTGGTGGGAGTGGATCTGAACATGAAGTTAGAAGACACAGGCTGTAATTCTGAACCCCCAAAGTGGTTAAAAGAAATACTTCATCCCTCTGAGTCTTAGTTTCTCATTGATAAAATGAGAAAATTGGACTAGACCTGCAGTCTTTCCACTTTTAGTGTGCATAAAATCACCTAGGGGACTTAATATGATGCAGATTCCAGGGGTCTATTCCCAGAGATTTAGATTAATTGATTTGGGGTGGGGCTATAGGATCCATATTGTATCAGACTCCAAAGAGGATTCTAATGAAAGTGCTTCTAGGATCATGCCTGAAAAAATGAAAATATACTGGGAAAAAGGGTCCATCAAAAATTTAATTTTTTGTAACATTTTTGTAACATCAGTTAGAAACCTAACAAATGCTGAGATTCTCTGCCATTTAATAGTACTTTCAGAGCATTACCTGTCTGCTGCCTTAGGTAATAATGCCATAAATTCAATTTATGTATCACATTTATAGGCTTTTGTGGAGGCCAGTGCAGCCCAGCAGGAGGGAGCATGAGTCTGAATTCCAAGGCAGAGTATTATCTTGTTTGACCATTACTTTATTTCCCTTGACTCCCCAGGTAACTGTAAAAGTCTCTGGTGCTTTCAAAATAGTTGAACAAAAAGAAGCCCTTCCAATGTTTTAATTAAGCAATGTTTGACCTTCAAGGCTTTAATTTTTTTTTGACATATAACTTATTACTTAATTAAAACATAGTGAAATATGAGACCTCATTTCTGGAAAAATAGAGAGTCATGGTAATTTCTATTTTATTAAAGTCCCTCTCATATCTGAAAGGTATGGGCTGAGGTGAATGTAGAAAAATGTCCCATCTTGGGGAGAAAGGATCCAGTAGGAATCATACCTGCTGATTGTGTCATTATCCTTCTGAAACAACTAAAGCTTATGAAAGTATCAAGCAGAGATGGGGGGCAGGGAGACAACTAACTCATTTTGCTGAGTTATGTCAGATGAAGAAACAATGAGAAATTAAGAATAATAGCATTTCAATGAGCAACTAAATAGAAATAATTAGTTTTCTGTTTTAAAAACAAATAAAAA
This sequence comes from Plecotus auritus, assembly GCF_963455305.1. Taxonomy (NCBI): domain Eukaryota; kingdom Metazoa; phylum Chordata; class Mammalia; order Chiroptera; family Vespertilionidae; genus Plecotus; species Plecotus auritus. The sequence goes on from NC_137773.1 coordinate 19,942,300, forward strand.
TGATATCTCTTATATTTCTTTATGTGTTTTTTTTTTTTCATAGCTTTGTAAGTGCCTTTGCATCTGCAGGGAAAAAATATTCATTAGAGAAGGTCTTTTTTTTTTTTTTTAAATAAAGTCATTGAGGGTTTTCAATGATAATGTATTTTTTAAAAGGCCAACATATTTTTTTCCTCTTCAGAAGGACTTGTAAGAGAGAGAGAGAGAGAGAACAAGAAATTGTAAATATGGAGGTATGGTTCTGGTATTATGCACCATTAAATCCATTTGGTGCAGTGTTGGGTGTTACAGTGACTTAACTGGGTAACAGAACTCTGATTCACTAAAGAATTGTCAATTGCTTAATTTTTGTAGTGATGAGATCATAAAATCCTAACATGTTGGCATAGGGAAAGGGTCTTAGAGATCATTGTTACAGGTAGTTTTACAGGCAGAGGAAAGGACACAGTAATCACAGTGGGAAGGAGCAGAATCAGATGAATTCCACTCCTCCAGGCTCTGCTCTCTCAATCCTGTGCCATTTCCCCATCACCTTAGGGGTGAGATACCATTTAAATGGCCATAGTAGTCAACCCCTCAGGATTTCTCTGTTAGGAAAGAGAAATAAAGCTAGTTTGTTCCCATATGATTAATATATAGGTTTAAGATGTATGTTTGATATTCGTGTGTGTGTGTTTACACTATTTGAGCCATGCCTTGTTAACATTCAGAAAAAATCCACAAGAATTTTCTAATGTCATTAATATTGTTTAAAAAATGATTTTGGAGGATTGTATATCATTTTATCACATAGAGATATTTAATTTTTAAAGTCTTTGATTGAATTACTAATTTTTCTCTTAGTATAAACTCCTGGACTTGGAATATGCAAGTCAAAGAGTAAACCCATTTTTAGGCTATTGAAATATTTTGCCTTCTAAGTCTTCAAAGTTGGCTAATAAATAGGACCTCTTCTCTTGCCTGAATTCTGAACAAACTGAGAACTAAGACAAAGAGTAAGGCAGATGGAGGTTATAATGTCTCATAGTTGCTAAGACTAGATTGGAGGACATACGTTATTTTAGAGCCAATGGGCTTCCTCATCAAACCCCATGGTTAGACTTACAACATGTAGGAGCAAGGAAAGTGAGTACCCGCTTCCTGTTGGCAGTGCACACACAAGAAGAAAAATAAGAGAGCAGTTGAGGGGAGCATGCATCCTTTCTTTTCCCCCAAATTAACAATCATGCAAGTCACTCCTTTGACTCTTGGTGAAACCAGTATATGAGCAGAAACATCCAGAAGTGTCATACATATTGACATCCCCACCTCATGGAAGGACATATCAAGAGTGGAAGAAGCATCTCCTTTCCCTGAATACTTAATTGCTTCTCCATTCAACGTCTTTTGGCTGTACTAAGTACCAGGTACTGTGCTATTACTAAAGGAAGCCAGATTAATTAAGACACAATCTGTTTCCAGGTAACTTTAGTTCGTATTTCTCAAGGGCCTTTCACATCCCTAATTTGATGGGGTTGATTTAACACAACTCCTTGTGAGATATGAGAACATTATATCTTAGGGCTTGGGTACATTCTACAGGCAACAAAATGGGGGAGCAGAAAGAACCAGTGCCTAGAACTGTATTGATCCTCCATTCCCTCAAAGCAGAATGAGAACTTAAGAAATTAATTGTACTTCAAGACAAAGTATGGTGCTCAAAGTATGGTCCCTCCAAGTAGTAATGGTAATGATAACAGTGGCAGTTAGTATATTTTGATGACTTACTAAGTGACAGCCTCTGTGCTGAGCCCTTTGTGAGAATTTCTCCTTGAATACTCTCCATAATTCCAGGAGTCAGGTGCTTAACCGAGGCTCAGAGAGGTTGTTAGCGGTATGGCCAATGATATCCATCTACTGGGGCAACACATTGAGATTGAAATTCAAGTGTGCATGACTCCAGGGCTTGAACTTTTAACTATTATATTTAAGCTAGAGCAAAGGAGCAAGTGATTCCACAGGTAAGTAGAGCTATTAGAAAATCTTGGGGGAAAGTATAGTGCACATGTTCAGGAAGATGATCAATGAACTTCTAGGAAATCTCTCAGCAGGTTCCGTGGTTCAGGTCAAAGATAAAAGGGAAAAGTATAGGAAAGATCAGATCGCAACCCTAACAGAGTTCTGTGGGTACCAGAAGAAGAGTTTTCAGGAATAGTGACTGTGATGCAGACTCTATGAAGCAGATGTTGGTTCTTAAAACTGGAATCTAGATTTGAGACTGTACAATGCCACCTTTGTATTTGTCAGGGAGAAACATTTTCTCTAACCTCTTAGGTTCGTTGGGTATGGGGTCTGTGCATTAAACCAACAAAAGACAGATTAATAGAACAAAGGGCATATAAGTTTAGTAGCATTTCATATGCTCTGGAGTTCAAATAAAAGAAGTAAAATTTAGAATAGCTAGACTTGTGGGCTTTGTACCATTTTATAAAAGGAAAGATCATCAAGAAATGATAAATTGTGGGCAAGTGACTAGGACAGTGGTCGGCAAACTGTGGCTCTGTTGACTAATTAGTTTGCCGACCACTGACCTAGACTCTCGATTCCAATAATTACAGGCTGTTTTGTTCCTTGTGATTAAGCCCCTATCCCAGTGGTCGGCAAACTCATTCGTCAACAGAGCCGCAGTTTGCCGACCACTGGACTAGGAAATATATGGGGGGGAGGGGGACGAATGGTGTTATTTTAGTAAGGCTTGTTTATGCAGAGTCATCCTGGTGCTGACTGTCCATCTCTGGTGAAAAGGGTCATTCTCTTCTTGATATGGGAGAGGGAGATACCTTCACAGAGAAATTTATGCTGCCTTTATAGTAAGAGATTTGTGCTCTGCTTTTAGGCAAAAAATGGGAGGGCAGAGAACTCTTCCTGCAGCTGTTAATTCTCAATTGCATTCAGTGCAAAGTTATTTTATGCCAAAGTGGCCCATTTTGAGGTAGTATATCTTGATTCCATTCATATCTATATTATCTTACTAGAGGCCCGATGCACAAAATTTGTGCAAGGGTAGGCCTTCCTTCCCTCACTGCCAGTACCAGCTTCCCTCCAGCTGCTGGCACCCTGGTTTTCCCCGGCTGCCGGCAGCTGGTCCGGCCCCCTGCCCACACCCACCTAGACCTGGCGCTGCCCTCATCCAATGCCACCCGCCCCTTCCCCCTCGATTGATTGTCCCGCGGCTGGTGGCCTGGGCCTCCCGCTACAGGGCGATCATGGGGCAATGGTGGGGCCCCCCCAACCAATCGCATCGCACCCACCTTGGCTGCCAGTGCGTGTCATTGCATGGTCATCTAGACAGTTGTTCTGTTATTTGGCCGTTCAGTCGATTTACATATTACACTTTTATTATTATAGGTAATAAATCTAATACAGTGGGATTGATGCTTTACGATTGGCACCTGTGGAAGGGGGATATCAGCTCACTTTTTTCAAAGCAGAGGATGTATTTCTTTTAAATAAAATTCTGAGACAAGGGCATTAATCTATGTACTCTGTGACACAGGCTCAAAGATGGGATTAAATGTGATAGGAATTTATTAGGGAAAAATGCCTGTGTAAAAGGAAATGGGGAGGAAATTACGAAGATGCAGAGAGTCAAGATGCAATGAGCACTAAGAAGATTTAGGAGGCCGCTAGATGAATCATCCTAAACTGCCATATGGTCTAGAGAAGGTCCAGGAAAGCAATCAGATAGTCTTAAGATGATTCCAGACATTTGAAGAGTCCATGTCTCCTAGGATGTGTGTCTTAGCATCCTCTATGGACCCAGTCATCAGCTGGCAGCCAGAAGGAGTCCTGGTGTCAGTGGAAATGTGGGGATCAGCTGGACCCTATGTAATACTTCCTGCAGCAGGAGGTCAGCGAAGAACAGTCTGAAGACTGCCATGAGTATATAACAAATATGCTTCAAAAGTAGGAAAGATAGTCCAGCAAGCATTGCTCAGTGGTTGAGCATTGACCCACGAACCAAGAGGTCACTGGTTCAACTCCTGCTCAGGGCACATGCACCAGTTTTGGGTTTGATCCCTGGTGGGGGTCGTGCAGGTGGCAGCCAATTGATGTTTACAGGAGGCAGCCAATCGATGTTTCTATCCCTCTGCCTTCCTCTCTCTCTCAAATCAATAAAAACATATTTTTTAAAAAGTAGGAAAGATATTACGTTCCCATTTTATAGCTGAGAGACTGAGACACAAGAACATTGAGTCATTTCCTCAAGATCAAATATTGATTCTGTGATAGAAAATAGGGCTGCCTGAGAATGTGCATTTCCAACAAGTCCCTCCACCCCCTGTGATGCTGCTGCTGCTGGTTGGGGGAACAAACTTGGAGGACCACTGTGCAGGGTATTCTATGCTTCTCAATTCTCTAAGCATTATGTGTTTGTAATTAGAAGTGGTGAGGGGAAAGGGGAGCAGGGGAAATTGTCGTATTCATCTTACAAACACCTCCCCCTTGCACAGTCCATGTGCTATGCCTGACTTATGATAGGTACGCCATCAATATTTGTTAAATAGAATTTCTTTTACTTTGGGAACATCTGATGAAATACTCAATATAGTAAAAACAGACCTATCTTTCCAGAGGAGAAACATTGGAACTGATTCAGATTTCTGCCAGAAAGGATTTATCCTGAAGAGAAACAGAGGTTGCCTTTGTCCATTTTCCCTAGCCCTGTGGCATTTGACATCTCTTCTGCTCTAATCACATTGCTGAAGCCCGGGAGCTCAAGGGGGCAGGAACGAGGTGGCAAACTCTGTGATTTCTAGTTTGTGGAAGCTCCTATTATGTATACGTATAATTTATGATGCACAAGGGAAATGTGCCGGCTGCTAGTTTTCACATCTGATGATAATTCTGAGTTCACTTCCTTCAATCAGGCTTTTGGGTTTGTTATTTTGTGTAGTCAGATGATGAAGAAAAGGTAGACTTTATCTTTGCTGCAGCTGCTGCCTGGTGGGGATATGACTAACCTGAAAAGCCCGTCTGCATGCCCACATTAATAATACCATTGGGTACCCGGCATCGAGCTAAGTGCTTTACATGCATATTTTATTCAATCATGACAAAAAACATATAATGTTAGTATTATTCTTATTCCTATATCACCAATTAAGAGAATTAGGCAGAGATTAATAACCTGGCTTAGCTAGGTGCCTGGTGAGTGGTAGGTCCGTATTTGAACCCTGATCTGTTTGACCACAGTATCTTTACTCTCAATCACCAGCTATATTAATTCCTGAGTGTGTATGTATATTCATCCATTTATCCATCATCCCATGGAACAGGATCACGTAATCCATCCAGTACATAAAGCAAAGAGATAACTGAAACAGAAAGAAGGCAGGTGATTTTCTCAATGTTCCTCAGTGAATTAGCAACAGAATCAGAGCTAGAACAAAGGTCTCCATGTCCCCCGAGTCAGTGTCAATGCCTTCCTCGTTACCATGTCCTTGCACTTAATTATTACTCTCTTTCACTTTGTGCTTCTCCATGACAACTGGGCATCATTTAGTCATCCCTCTCATGACTCAATGCTGACAAGATTTGTGTTGTCTATACTTAGTTATGTTACAAGTCCACTTCATTTCCCTCTCACCCTCCTCCCAGCCAATCCTGTCAGCCTAGTAGTAGGCCTAAGTATATTCTCCAGTTATATTCATTTGAATTTCTCCTAAAGTCATTTATCTTGCATGGTAGGCCTGATTTAACAGAAACTTTAGGGTGAGAGACAACTTTATCCTGCCTATCTCATTGCTACGGGAATGAATCTTTGAAAGCCATGGAAGATCATCTGCTCACTCTCTTTTATTATAAATAATTAGCAAGAAACCCAAAATAAACTTGTCAGAGCCTTCATCACATGGACAAACAAATGACAACATGAGTCAGGCAATGACTGCAATCAGTACACTCACTCGTCTTCCCATTTAGACCTGGACAAAATCAGGGCAAGTTAACCCAGTGCTTTATAATCACATCTCCTAAGGCAAAGACACTACCCAAATTAAAAGAAATTGCTTTTCTGTTCTCTCCCAGAAACATTATGTCATCCCTGTCCATCAGTATTGTGGAAAAGTTAAAATGCCATCCCCCATTTTGCATTACCAGAGAGGGTAATTTAGTAAAGATGATGTTGATAATTAATAATATCTTGAATGTATTACTCTTTCTGCCAGTGAATAAAGAAAAAAACAAATTCCAAACAAGGTTGAGGACTTCTTATTTACCTCATTTGCCACCAAACTCAAATGAAAATAAAATGCCTTTTGGTGTCTACTTAGATTCTTTTATTAGTTTTAAATTATTCCAACCAACATTGATTCCCCATTCTCACTTATTATTTACTAGTGGATTCGTGCACATTGAAAGGAAATTAATTAGAAGAAATATTTTAATATTGCTATTTGCCCTTTCTCTATAATAGAAGTGTCAGCCAAATTCACTATCGACAATGACAGATTGAAACACACGTGTGCGATTGGCGCCAGTGAGAGCTCTATATGTAACGTGCATGTGCAAGTCAACTTAGACCAGTGGTTCTCAACCTTCCTAATGCCGCGACCCTTTAATACAGTTTCTCATGTTGTGGTGACTCCCAATCATAAAATTATTTTTGTTGCTACCTTATAACTGTAATTTTGCTACTGTTATGAATCGTAATGTAAATATCTGTGTTTTCCGATGGTCTTAGGCGACCCCTGTGAAAGGGGTCGCGACCCACAGGTTGAGAACCGCTAGCAGGGTCGCCTAAGACCATCGGAAAACACAGATATTTACATTATGATTCACAACAGTAGCAAAATTACAGTTATGAAGTAGCAATGAAAATAATTTTATGGTTGGGGGTCACCACAACATGAGGAACTGTATTAAAGGGTCACAGCATTAGGAAGGTTGAGAACCACTGACTTAGACTTTTATATATATAAAATAAACTTGCTTAATTAGACCTGCTTTCTGATTTAGCTAAACTTTTTCCAGCCCAACTTCTCTTTCAGGTAATTGTCAGCAACACAGCAGTAAATATCAACACAAAGCAGATTATTATTGTAGATCACACAGAGAGAACAAAGGGTAAAATATTTAACTGTAGCAGTGTTTGACTATATTCTGCGCAGTGAGAAAACCTGAAGTCATTTTCAAGGTCCACCATTTCTTCTTTTCAGTCGGATCAAGTTTCTAAACTTTCTACATCTCTGTTTCTGGCTAATGAAAAGAAAATAGGATTCCACTGAGTTCTCCTAACTATCTACTCCAGGACTTCTGTGAGGATCAAATGAGATGAGGAATGGGAAAACACTTCACAGACATTTGGTTAAAGTGTAAAATGTTTGCATCTGGGTATAAAGCAAGTCGTGTTTCTGGGCTGAAAAAACTCCAAGAAGGCTAGTTGCTAGGGAGAGGAAGCCGGATGTTGGTACGTGATGTCATTACCCAGTGCCCACAGAGACCATTTCTGGGCTGGGCTGGGCTGTGAGCCGCATTTTGCACCATGGGGTCTCAGTAGCATTTGCTGCGATTTGCTGGGGTGTCGCTCTGGAGTGGTGGCAGGGCCTGTGTCCCACTTGGGGGAAGCCTAGTGTTGGTTTGTTGGCGCCAGGTTCGTGGTGCCAGCCAGAGTGCATCACAACAGCTCCTGTGTTGACTGTCTCCTCCCCGGTGGTCAGTGCACTTCATAGTGGATGATCATAGGGACACTTGGCATATTAGCCTTTTATATATATATAGACTAGGGGCCCAGTGCATGAATTCATGAACCTTGAAAGGAACTATGGGCTGCAAGGCTGTGGTGGGCATAGGGGTGGGTCTTGGCCCATCCTTCACTCCCCTGCCTGGACCCTCCCACCACAGCCCCTGGTCCCCTGTCTGCCAGCAGCCCGCTCCTGCTACTGCCCACTCCCACATGCTGACGGCTCTGACCTCGCTCGCACCCGCTGATGGCGCGCAGCAATTGGGGCCGGCACCAACAGCAGGTGCGAGTGGGGCCGGCGCTGTCAGTGGGTGCAAGTGGTGGCTGCTGCCCCAATCATCCCTCAGGAGCAGGGGGAAGTGGAGAAGCCCTCAGGGGTGATTGGGGCTGGCAGCTGCTGCTTGCATCCACTGATGGCGCCAAGTGAGTGGGTTTGGCGCTGGCAACAGGTGTGAGCACCTGGCAGGACTACGGTGCTCAGGAGCAAAGAATTTTCAGTAACCACCAGAGGCTTGCCCCAATGACAGCAACCAGTGCCCTGCCTTAGTCTGGAGCCCCCACTCACCTCCACTACCATCCCGCTGCAGCCGATGCCCACCATGTTCCACACCCTGCCACCTGCTGACGCCCGCCATGTTCCATGCATGCACCCTGGTGGTCAGTGCATGTCATAGCAACTGGTTGTTCAGTTGTTTCACCATTTGGTCTATTTGCATATAGACTAGAGGCCCTGTGCATGAAATTTGTGCACTTGGGGGGTGTCTCAGCCCGGCCTGTGCCCTCTCACAGTCCGGGAGCCCTGGGAGGATATCTGACTGATGGATTAGGCCTGGTGGGGAGCGGGCCTAAGCCGTCAGTCAGACATCTCCCAAGGGCCTAAGCCATCAGTCAGACATCCTTAGCGCTGCTGTGGAAGCAGGAGAGGCTCCCGCCACTGCCGTTGTGCTCACCAGCCATGAGCCTGGCTTCTGGCTGAGGGGTGCTCCCCCTGTTGGAGTGCACTGACCACCAGGGGGCAGCTCCTGTGTTGAGCATCTGCCCCCTGGTGGTCAGTGCACATCATAGCGACCAGGCATTCCATCTTTCAGTTGATTTGCATATTAGCCTTTTATTATATAGGACTAGAGACCTGCTGCATGAAATTTGTGCATCGGGGGCGGGGGGTGTCCCTCAGCCCAGCCTGCACCCTCTCCAATCTGGGACCCCTTGAGGGATGTCCGACTGCCTGTTTAAGGAACTTAAGATTGTTAATGTGGACCATGCTATATTCTTTTTGTAGTGTAAACGGGCAGTCGGACATCCCTCTCACAATCCAGGACTGCTGGCTCCCAACTGCTCGCCTGCCTGCCTTCCTGATTGTCCCTAACCGCTTCTGCCTGCCAGCCTGACCACCCCCTAACCACTCCCCTGCCAGCCTGATTGATGCCTAACTGCTCCCCTGCCAGCCTGGTCACCCCTAACTGCTCTCTCCTGCAGGCCTGGTCACCCATAACTGCCTTCCCCTGCAGGCTTGATTGCCCCCAACTGCCCTCCCTTGCAGGCCTGGTCCCTCCCAACTGCCGTCCCCTGCTGGCCATCTTGTGGCAGCCATCTTGTGTCCACATGGGGGCAACCATCTTTGCTCCTTTCCTTCCTTCCTTTCCTTCCTTCCTTCCTTCCTTTTTCCCTCCCTCCCTCCCTCCCTTCCTTCCTCCCTCCCTCCCTCCCTCCCTCCCTCCCTCCCTCCCTCCCTCCCTCCCTCCTTCCCTTCCTTCCCTTCCTTCCTTCCTTCCTTCCTTCCTTCCTTCCTTCCTTCCTTCCTTCCTTCCTTCCTTTCATTCTCCCTTTTGTTTTAATGGGTCACTGTGGTCTCTGAAACAATTTTAAGTTCCTTAATAATGTGGACCATGCTATATTCTTTTTGTAGTGTTAACAGCACTCTTTGTTTGGTGCACTATGCACTGTACTGAACTTCTGCCTTGAAGACTAAGCTAAGTGGTTATAGATAAAAGCATGGAACCCTACCCTCCTTTCTGGATATAAACACTTATCTGATATATAGTTTGCAATTTTTTTCCCCATTATTAGATCGTCTTTTCATTGTGTTAGGTGTTTCTTTTGCTGTGCAGAACCCATTGAGTTTGAAGTAGTCCCATTTGTTAAGTTTAACTTTTATTGTTTGTGCTCTTTACATTATGTCCAAATAAATGATTGCCAAGACCAATATTGAAGAGCTTCTTCTCTATGTTTTCTTGTAGGAGTTTTATGGTATCAGGTCTTATGTGTAAGTCTTTGATGCATTTCAAGTTAATTTTTGTGAGTGATGTGAGATAGGGACCCAGTGTCATTATTCTGTTTGTGTTCCTCCAGTTTTCCCAGCACCATTTGTTAAAGACACTATCCTTTTCCTATTGGGTGTTGTTGGATCCCTTGTTGGAAGGACTGTATTTTTATTACTTCAACCAAAGATAAATTATGTAGCTACAAACACCTAAATAAAATGAACTTTGTTAGTGATGCAATGATTAAATAGATCTAGTAAGAAATACCATAATTTACTTTTATCTAGGCATTTGCTCTCGATGCCGGATAAATAATAGACGGCTCTTTAACTCTATTCTGCTATAATTTTGCACCTTTCTACTTTACTTATTATTAGTTATCCATAAAAATATAATTAGTAATTTGTTTGAAATATCCTTTTATAGTAATTGGTCAGAGTGCACACTCTAAAATTGACTTGATCTATTAAGGACTGTTTTTCCAAGTTCTGGTTCGAATTACATTTATGTTTTATTTGGGCTTCTAACTTCAACTGTAATTTCTTATATGAGTCTGTTGTTGGTTCTTATTTTTAAAAAACTTCTTAATCTTAAATAGTAGTATAGTAAAGAAAGTTTCCTCTTTTTCCTTTGATTCTTTACATTATCTGAGATTATGCCCTTGCACACATTAATTGTGCAACCTAAAAATCACACAATGAAAATAAAATTAAGACCCAATCTAGTACAGAACCAAATCCCCTACACTCTCTGTCTCATTCCAAATTTGTCCATGATAATAAAAACATTAAAACAAAATAAATAAAACCTAATTAAACTTGGGGACCATTTTTCTGCAGGTTTTTTAAAAAATATTTTTATTGATTTCAGAGAGGAAGGGAGAAGGAGAGAGAGATAGAAACATCAATGATGAGAGTGAATCATTGATGGGCTGCCTCCTGCATGCCCCACACTGGGGATCAAGCCTACAAACCAGGCATGTGTCCCGACCAGGAATGAAACATGACCTTTGGCTTATAGGTCAACACTCAACCACTAAGCCACACCAACCAGGCTGCAGGGTGTTGTTGTTTTTTTTAATTATTAATTTACCAAAGACATTTTAATACAGCCCTAAATGTTGCCATATACTAGATCATGATGCATGAGCCAAGTTGGCAACTTGGTTTTCACTGCAAATGCCCATAACCCAAAAGGGTGAGGGCATGGGTCTTTAGAGGATGGCAGCTCTGGGAAGGCACAAGCAGTATCAGTGTTCCAATCAAACACTTGGTTGTGCCCCTTTGAATGCCACTTGTTTTTCTCCTACTGCAGAATGTCAGCTGAGGAGAGCCTGTTCTTAATAATAATAAGAAGAGATAATAGAGAAGGAAGCAATCTTTCTGATATTGTCCTGCTGCCTTTCCAGGTGTCCTCAGTTTCGTCACAGCCTCAGGATGAAGTCAGCCAGCCAGAGTACTCCATCCCAGGTATGCTCACAGGAGTTTAGTAATTTCCAGGAGAAGGACAAAGCTCCTTGTGTATCCTCCATAGCAATGGATCAGAAGGGTTAGGTCCAGCTCACTCATGGATTTCATCCACTTGTTCTCTGAGGACTGATCTGACTTTTTAGACAGATTGAGATGCCTGTGTGCCTGTGTGCATGTGTGTGTGTGTGTGTGTGTATGTGTGTGTGTGTCTGTGTGTGGGTGTTTCAATGTTTGGGGATGGACATGAAGTAGATTTATCAGAAGGATGTCATCTTCAAATCCAGGGCAAAAATTGCTGGTGAGTTTGAGCCTGGTGACATTTATAAAAGGTGCTATTTCAAGCTTTAAGTTTTACACATTATTACATTTATAGAGTACATTTTCATTGGCAAAGTGCTTTTACATCGCGATCTCTAGTTTAATCCTAGCAAGACTGTGCTGATATTTCTAAGCCAGGCATAATTACCCTTGTTCTTTCCCCAGATGGTACAACTAAGGTTATACTACTTGCCTGAGGTCACATAATTGCTAAGTGGGATCGCTAGGTCTCCAACACAGGACTCTGATCTGTAAACACAATGTTCTTTCTCGGTTCTCAGATTTGATGACCCATAACCATAGACTAACTAATTTGTTTGTCTTATGTTAACTTTAAATTCTGAATGCATCAAGTAGCTGTGAAATATGGTTTATACTTTAATGGTGAAGGCATTTTTCTCCCTCTGGTGTAAAAACAAAAGTTTCTCATAAATTTGCAATAATAATCCTTCTGACATTCCAAGTATCATCACACAGATTGTCTCATTGAATTGCAGAACAACACTTTGGGATGAGCAGGCAAGATAGAGTTCTTGTGATAGTTTAGTGTCCATAGCAATTCATTTCTTACATATAGGAAAATTCTATCCTTATATCCAGCCCTGACATCACTACTCTAAACTTGGTGGAGAGTTACACATCCCCACTTATTTGGGAGTGAGCCAGTTAAATTCATTTGACAGACAGAAAAACTGAGTCTCACAAACTTCTATTTCTTACCTAGAGCCTGCCTGTAACTCATGATCGATACAGATGTTGGAACTTTGTCATTATGAAGACTCATCTTGAAGTCTCTCGCACCGGAGCTGATGTCTGGAGCAAAGACATTTACTGTAAGTCTTTGGGGTGCTTTTACACATCAAGTAAGGAGGCACTCTCTTTACTAGATTGATTTGAGGGCCCATCACATTTCCCTAAATAGCTTCTCCAGTGGTTGACTTATAGCCGAATTCCACCATTGGATAAACATTTCATTTATTCTTTTACTGTCCCTAGGTGATTGTAAATGTCATTGGGAGGGGTAAATACTAATCCCCTCTCATCACTATCCCTTTGGCATAAACTAAGTTTTCAGTCTCTTTGGGAATAGGATTGAAGAGAGGGAACATGAGGATATATTGTGGCAAGAGGACTCAATAATAGTCATAATATTAGCTACTTGCTGTGTTCCAGACACTATTACACAATTGTAGGGACATCTTATCATCTATTCTTCAAACCAGTTCCATGATGCATATTGTAATCAGAAGGAAAGTATCAGCTTATATAGAAGAAATACTTTTTCCAAGGCCATGATGTTTGGTTGTTTGTTGTTTGATTTGCCCAAGATTATACCTTTCCAATTACACTCTCTTCCTAAGGCAAGATATTTTCAAAGAATCAGACAAAACAGACCTGTTCTTTTAATGCAAAAGTAACAATAGAGCTTCCTGTTATTCCAATGGAAAAGATGCATCAGTCTGACTTCTCTCTCCCAAAACAGTACGCTTGGACCTCAACTTTTACTCATGTATACCTTTTTCAATTATGCTATGTTGGTTTTAGACCTATTCAGTAATTTTTTAGCAAGAAAGACAAACAAGGACTGTTTTTTCTACCTGGTCAAATTCACTGAAGCACTGAAGACTGTTACTGAACCTTAGAGCAATTCATCCTGGAAATAATTCAGTTTCCTCCTGCCTCAGAGCAGGTCTCAGTCAGTGGGAAGTCAGAAAGAGTCAGTGGCCTCCCAAGGATTGCTAATTGTCCTTTTATCCTTCTCAGGCCTAAGCCTCCAGTTTTTCTATGGAGGCCCAGAATGGAACTCATTGCATTCTGTTGTGCATATTGGCCCCTTTTCTATATGTGCCCCATTTTCTACAAAGAAGGGCGAGGTTTTCCAGGAAAGAAATATTAGGCATTGTTCAGCATGTTGGGGAGGAATTTGGTGTTGGATTTGGAAAAAGCATTTCCTTCAGCTTTAAAAATTTATTCCAAAGAAAGCAGTGTGATGGTAGAAAAAGCCGTAAGCTGGGAGTCAGGGCACCTGGGTTCTGGGCTGAGCTCAGATGCACATTGAGTGATCACACTCCACCCAGCAATTCAGTGTACCTGTGGTTTGAACTACCAATGTTCAATCCAGCCCTGCAGTAGGCAAAGAAGGCCATTGATGGAGTGCGTATGAGAGTCCCTTCTCAGGCTCCTGGTCCTCTAAAATAAGTGAACAAGTGTGACACATACAGAGTTCACCACTAGAGCTTCCAATAGGGACTAATTTTCATAAAATGGGGATTGGAGAGTGACTGCTAATGGATACAATGTATCTTTATGGGATGATGAAAATATTCTAATGAATGTTGTGGTGATGATCGTACAACCCTGTGAATATACTAAATGTTGCTGAATTATACAATTTTATGAATTGTATGGTATGTGAATTCTATCTCAGTAAAGTTGTTATTTCTTTTTAAAGGGCTCAGATATCATAACCTCACTTTTTTCAGTGTCTCAGCCCATCCTCTTGTTGGTTTTTACCTTGAGAAATTGTGCCCTTCGGGGCAAGACAAGCTTCTCCTAAAAGAAAGGCAATATATTCTTTCTACAGAATATTTAGAACAAAGGTACATACATATGGGTTTATTATTTGTCCAGTTGGAAAATTACTATTTCCTCTTTGACATGACATGAGTTATACTTTCCTGGAGGCAAAATCGATATTATTTTAGGGGAACCAAGAAGGATCATTCATTCCACATACCTACCTCTACCCCCAAAATCAGTTATTTAATCTTTGGAGATAAGATTTGCAGTTTCTGACTGTCTTTGTAAATCCAAATCTTATGTTGAATCAATACTTTAAATCTTCAACTTAGAGTGAATTGTTTAATCCTTTGTTTGCAATATGACAATTGATGTGATGATTACAATAGTGATACGTTTTTGAAGAAGGAGTTGAAAAGTGAAGTAGGAACTTGAAGCGGAAGGGAACAGAGAGAAGGTACGAAGGCATCAAAGACAGTGTTTACTAAATTTAGAGTCTATGAGTGAAAGCTGCAGCAAATGCTGAAGGGAGGAGAGGTGAAAAATCGAAGGTCCGGATGGCCCAGTTTCATTCACAAACTAGATGCAGGTTGAAATTGAAAAAAGAATACTACTCAGAAGAAAGGGACTGTTAACAGATTTTTTAAAAATAATTCACTTTACAGGTGTGTGCAGGTAGGAAAAAAATGTTTTTGATTAGGAGAGAAAAAGAAGGAAAAAAGGAAATGGCTTAAAAAAAAAAGATGGTAACAGATGCAAGACAAAACCCATTAGAATAAAGACCAAAAATGTTCCTTTCATCTAGGATTCCATTAACTTCAAGCTATATTGTTCTCCCCCATCAGCAACTTGGGTGACTCAGCACAAAATGAGATGCAGAGTAGTTTTATGGGAGACCTATTGCTTTTATGCCAAGCTCTCCTGCCCCTTCCAAAACAAAAGATTCTTTTGGAAAAAAGGTCTTTTTTCAGACTCCACGCATAAGATTCCTGTAGAGTAAGCATGTCAAACTTATGGCCTTGGGGCTGCGAGTTTGACATGCTTGCTGTAGAAGTAGGCATACTTTCACGTGATCCTCTCAGATAGCCAGAACTGTTGTCTAGGAGTGAACATGTGACTGATCCCATGGAACAGACTGTTGGATCTCAGAGGGAAGGCGGGGTGGGTGGAAAGAGACTAACAAAAAATGTATATGCATATATGCATAACCCATGGACACAGGCAATTGTGTGATGAAGGCCTGGGATGGGGAGCGGGTGGGTGTGGGCTAGACGGGGTCAATGGGGAAAAAACGAAGACATCTGTAATACTTTCAATAATAAAGATAAATTAAAAAAATAAAAAGTTTCTCCCTTAGGATTTCAGGCACCCAGTAATCGTTTTCTTAATAAATGATTCAACAAAGTTTAATAAGGCCACAATATAATTTTAACATGTAACTACCCAAAAGCAGTTTGTATTTCTAATAAAGGTTGATGTTATTTGTTCCATGGAGAGTTACTGCATTCTCCATGAAATTGAAAAGCAAAAATAAAAACAAAACACATAAAACTCTAAGGCTATTTGAGAAATTGATATTATAGCTAGGTATCTCCTGCTTTCTGAAAGTTCACATTACACCACTTGGCTTTTATAAAAGATCTACATTAATAGGGTAACAACTGTTTCTATAAAAGTGAAAAACCTCTCTGGATTTTTTCTGGTTAGGGAAAACAGGTACTAATATAGGTCTTTCATAAAAGCCAAGTGGCCTAAATGCAAACTTTCAGAAAATGAGGGCCACCTTTCACTTTATGCCATTTTAGCTTAGGACAGGTTTCATAGAAAGGTTCTACTTTCAGATAACAGGGGAAACCTGTACTTGAACTGATTTATAGTAGCCCAAATCACACATAATAAACCAGTAATTGAATTGAACACATCATAAACATTCATCTTGACTTCGCCTCCTGGCTGAGCAGATAATGCTGCCTTAAATTTTTAAGTTTCATGATAAAATCCTTAAGCTGGTGTAATATAATAATAAGGCATTAGCATGAGGGATAAGATCACCTCTCTGTTGCTTTGCCACTTTATGAAGCGGGAGAATGTAGTGCTACTACTAATGATATTTCAGGGTCAAAATCACAGCTATTGTTAGGCAAATATTTTTGCCATAGAAGGAGCTATCTGAAGTATAGAAAAGCCTGTGGGCCTTGCTCTAGCTCCATTAACTCTACCCATTTCCAGCTGTGTGAACAAGACAAAAACCTGTTTTCCTTTAAGCCTTGATTTCCCCATTTATGGAATTATGGTATAAGATTAGGTAATCTTTAAATGTTGAATCTAAATATGGCATGTGTCTAGGACACATCAACATTAAGCCAGACATATCCTAAATATCATTACTGCTCTATGAATAACTTTATAAAAACAACTCACAATTTGGGATCAAAGGAACTAGTGTGTAATTGTCAGATCTACCACTTATTAGTAGTCTAATCTCTGTACTAAGTCACTTACATGATCTAAAACTCGGTTTGTCTGAAATTGAAAGTGGGTAAGTTAGTATAGTAATATCTATCTTAAAGAGTTCTTATAGAGTACAAAATATTGCATGTGAAGAGACTTAAACTTTTATTTTTTCATGGTGGTAAAAATAGGAGCAGTAAGTATTAGAGTTCAAGTGATTATGCTGCCAAGCAATGCTTATTGCACACTAAATATATGTTATGCATTAATCAATTTCCCCATTTTACAGTTACAGGAAAAGGCTCAAAAAGTCCAGGTTACTAGAGCAGTGACACAGTTAATAAATGGTGGCACTCAGATGCAAACCTGGGGCGATTTGACTCCGGAGTGTGAGCTTTTACCCACTGTGTTATACTGATTTGTCCTTCCAGTATAAAATAGATTCAGATTTATAGGTGGAGGTTTCTACTCCAAGCAATGTTCTTGTTTGAAACAATGACTTCCCCTGAGAATACCAGAAAAGTATACCCCCCAAAATCAGTTTAAATATATTGAAGAGGTACGAAGGCAGTGAGCATTCAAGGGATAAGTCCCAGGGAGAAGAGGAACACAGCTAAAACTGACATTCAGCACCATTTTTTTCAAGGCATTAACCAATTAAAAACTGCCCATCAAAGACTGAATTTTGTGGAGCTGGGCTGTGGGGCGGGATCCCTGGGGGGCAAACTGTAGTTCAAAGCCCATCAAGCAGAAGTTCCCTAGAAAATACTTCAGGGTTTTTAATTGTGAGCTTATTCTAATAGTAGGGGTGAACCAGAAATAAATTAACCCCTATAAAAGATGGAAGTCTGCCTTTAAACTAAATCCATAATTGTGTTAAAATGATCTGTCCCTACTCAAACTGCCTGATAGAAGCAGAAGCAAATTTCTGGAGGCAGACTACATTATTCACAGCCTTGGAGGTCTCTGGGATTTGAAAAATTAAAAAAAAAAGAAATCACTGGGTGTCAAAAAGACAAAAATTGACCAATGACTTCAAGAGCATAATGGGACCACAGAGATTCACATATTAATAATTATGATCTTAAAATAACTAACTAATATGCTCAATATTTTAAATGACAAGATGAAAAATTTCCATGGAAAACTCATATCTACAAAAAGAATAAATATATACAAAAGAGAATAAAAACTATATTTCAGTTTAACACAATAGATATGTTTAGCAGTATATTCAGTAGTGTAGAGAAGTGGGAGGAAGGTCAAAAGAAAACATCTAGCCTGAAACACAGATAAGAGGATGAAAATGCAAAGAGCAGAAGGAACATGGAGACACAGTGAAAAGCCTTAATATATGTATTAAGTGGAGTTCCAGAAGGAGAGGATTCCAATGACTGTTCAAGGTTGGAATATATGCAAACACCCACTAGTTTGGTTTTTTCCACGTTAGCCTTTTTGGCTGATAGTATTTTGGGATACTGTGGGCTGTTTTAGTTCCTGAGTTCCCTGTGGATTGGCCAAGAGGTCACTGGGATTGCTTCACAGCTCAGCTTCTCTCTGCTGAATCCTGTTTCTATCCCTCCCCTTCCCTTTTACAGGTGTTAATTCCAAGGATACTTCCCAGAAAACCCTGTCTGTGGCAAATTTCTAATACATTGGGTAAGTAGGAAAAAAACCTGGATTTGAAGACAAAAAATTATGGATTCTAATGCTGTCCATGCCATTTACTAATGTGACCTTGGGCCCAGCATCTCACATCCCTCAATGGTAGGCCTTTGTGTGTGTTTGTGTGTGTGTGTGTGTGTGTGTGTGTGTGTGTGTGTGTAAGTAAAGATAAAAATACACTCCTAATAGTGTCATATAAGAAATGAAATAATGGTGATGAAAGTGCTATAAAGATGGTAGGGTAATTTGTAAGCCCAATAGCATAATGATGATGATGATGATGATGATGATTGAATCTTCCTTGTGTATTTCTTTCACCTCTGAGCAAGACCCATGCAGATTACTGTTCCCGTATGAATACATAAACACAAATGCTAACACATCACTCTCCAAAAATTCTGGGGAAAGAAAAACATTTCAAAGGAGTTTTTAAATAGTCATGAGCTTGGGAAATACAGGAATATGTGTTTCTCTCCAAATAAGGAAAGCAAAAATATACTGGTAAAAATGGATAGCTAGAATTTCATTGTAATTTTCCATATTTGTATTCACATAGCACAACTTTACACACTTTCATTTCATAACTGATATTTCTATGGGAAGAGAGAGGAATACAGAGAGCTACTGTATGAGATTTGGTTTGCACTGTGTGTTTCATCCATTTTCTTCTAATTAGACATTTTGATGTTTCATATTTTGAAGATGCCACAAAGAATAAAACTAGTCAGAATTTGAAGAATTACATCAAGATGCATCTATGCAAGATGCCCAATAAGGGAACCAGGGATTACAAAATCCAATTCTAGTACAGAAAACTAAACATTTATATTTGATTTAGGGAGCCTCTGGTTATGTCCACAGATCATCAATAAAAATTATTATTAACCAGACGTCCAATCCTCAAATATCCCTTTATGTTTATTCATTCATTCATTTGTTTACCCACAATAATTTAATATACGAAGTACAAAGCACACAATTCCTCGAAAGCAACCTCACATGTTGTTTTTTATTACATTGCCATAGTTTGGCACAGCGATTAGCACAGGGTCAGTGCACCAAAGTATTTGTTGAATCGGTGTGTGAATAAATGAATGAAAGCACTGCTCTGGGTTCCCCAGCTGAAAGCCAAAATGAGTCAGAGAGAAATCATAAATCCTTGTCTCTTCTTAATGTTATCAGATAAAAAGGGGGATCCTCTTCCCCATTGGGTGCTGCTGGGGGAGGACTTTTTACAATTTTCTGAGAAAAGGAATTTTCTGAAACTCCCATACAGAATGAGTGATTTTTATTTGCTATGTTTCTAAAGTCCTGTTTCTCTTAGTCCAGTCATACAAGAAGTATAGCTGGGGTTTTAGATCATAGTGGACAGTATCATAAATACACTTCTGAAACCAGCACCCACATCAGAATGTAGAATATTACCAGAAAACTCCTTAAGCCCAGTCAGTATTCTCTATAGTTCACAATTTTAGTTTTCATAAAATATTAGTTTTATCTGTCTTGAACTTTATAAAAAAGGGAAACACACAGAATGTACTCCTTCATATCTGGCTTCCTTTGCTTAATATTATATTTGACATTGATCTCTGTTGGGTATAGTAATCTTTATTTTCATTTCTGGATATGACCCTTCTATGAATATACCACAGTTTTTATAATCTATTCTATTGATGGACATTTGGCATTTGTGTTGTTTTTAGTTTTGGCTGCTAGGATTAATGTTGCTGTGAATAATCTTTTGTATCCTTTGGTGCACACATTTAAGCATTTTGTTGAGTATGTATTTATGAGGATAATAGGGTATGCACTTTCACTTTAAAATATGAATTACTGGCCCTGCCGGTGTGTCTCAGTGGTTGAGTGTCAACCCAGGAACCAAGAGGTCGCTGTTTCTATTCCTGGTCAGGGAACATGCCAGGGTTGTGGGCTCCATCCTTAGTATGGGGCGTGCAGAAGGCAGCCGATATATGATGTTCCTCTCTCATCAATGTTTCTCTCTCTAAAAACCAATAAAAATATTTTTTAAGAATAAATAAAATACAATATGTATTATCACCTGGCTGGCTTGGCTTAGTGGTTGAGCATTGACCTATGAACTAGGATAGTGGTCGGCAAACTGCGGCTCGCGAGCCACATGCGGCTCGCCAGCCTTGGTTTGCCACTCTGTTGACTAATGAGTTTGCCGACCACTGGGATAGGGGCTTAATCACAAGGAACAACAACAGCCTGTAATTATTGGAATCGAGAGTCTAGGTCAGTGGTCGGCAAACTCATTAGTCAACAGAGCGGCAAACCGCGGCTGGCGAGCCGCATGTGGCTCGCGAGCCACAGTTTGCCGACCACTGAACTAGGAGGTCATGGTTCAATTCCTGGTGAGAGCACATGCCCAGTTTACAGGCTCAATCCCCAGTATGGGGCATGCAGAAGGCAGCCAATAAGTGATTCAGTCTCATCATTGATGTTTCTGTCTCTCCCTCTTCCTTCCTCTCTGAAATCAATGTTAGATAAATGTATTACAAACATATTTACCCACTCTTTTTGCTTGAATTTTCACACACTCTCTGGTGTTTTGTTTTCTGATAAGAAAGAACTTAAATTTGAAATATTCCTGTATAAGAAATCTTTCTTTTTTAAAATATAGTTTTTATTGTTGATAGTATTACAGATATCTCCCAACCCCTCCCCCCATTTTTTATCCCCCTCCTCCTAGCCTCTACCCACCCACCAGGTCTTTCTGTTTCCCTCATGGTCATAAAAATAATCTCTTATGATATTTTCTGAAAGCTTTTTGTTTTACTTTTTCTGTTTAGATTAACACTCTACCTGGAATTAATTTTTGTATGCAATATAAAATAGAATTTAAGATTTTTTTTCAGTGGATACCCAGTTTGTCTAGCGTAATTTATTGGAAAGACTATGGTTTTCCTATTTATTGTAGTCACCTTTGTCATCAGTCATGTGACCATACATATGTGTCTGTTTTTAAAATCTTTTTATTCTATTTTATTTATTTCATTGGTCTCTTTATTTCTATACTTGTTCTAATATAGTTTTGTCATTATTACTGCTACTTTATATTATGATACTTAGAGAATACGTCTTCCAAATTTGTCCTTTTTAAATAAAATCTTGGTTGTTCCTGTCCCTTTAAATATCTATAACATTGTGGAATCAGCCTATAAATGCTATCCCTCTTTCCACCTTCCTCCCCTCCACCTCCCTCCTTCCTTCACACATGTACCAAAAAAAACTCTCAGAAAAGTTGTTTAAAAATTTGAAAATCAATACACACAACTTGCCCACTACTAGAAAAATAGAAAAATTTAAATATTTTAACTCTACACATCCTTTTAATACCACAACACATTATTCTTAAATTTTTGTTTACTATAATACTAGAGGCCCAATGCGCAAATTTGTGCACAGATGGGGTCCAGCCGGCCCGGCCCCAATTGGGGCGGATTGGGACTCGGCCTGTCGGGAGGAGGAGATGGCGGGAGGTTAGCTGGTCATCCAGCCAGCCCCAATCAGGGCCGATCAGGGCTGGGCTGGCTAGGGGAGGGGCCATGGGCAATTGGCTGGTGGGCCCCGCCCCTGATTGGGGTTGAGGGGCTGATTGAGGGAAGGGGTGTGGGCTGGCTGGCCCCTCCCCCGAATGGGGTGAGTGGTGCGGATCAGGGGCCAGCAGCCTGGGGGAGGGGCCATGGGTGGTTGGCTGGCTGGCCCAGCCCCCTATTGGGGTGGGGTGGCAAACAGGGTGGGGCTGGCTGGGGGAGGGGCTGCAGGCCGATCAGGGTGGTGGGGGCCCATGGGGGCAGGGCCAGCCACAGGGAGGGGCTGCAGGAGGTTGGCCACCTGGACCTGCCCCCTATTGGGGTGGGAGGTGTGAACAGTGGCAGGGCAGGCCAGGGGGAGAGGCTGTGGGCCTATCGTGGTAGTGCAGGCAGATCAGGTGGGGCTGGCCAGAGGGAAGTGGAGGGCCTGCCCCTGATCAGACTCTCCCACCCTGATCAAGGGAGGGCCAGCCGGGGGAAGGGGCCGAGGGAGGTTGGCTGGTCAGCCCCACCCCCTGATTGGGCCAGTTCACTGGCCATAGTGGGTGTCATAGTGACCGGTCATACTGGTCATTCTAGTGTTACGGTCGCTGGATTTATATATATATATATATATATATATATATATATATATATATATATATATATATATATATTGTTTGTTATGATTGTCACTGTTTACTGCATTCCCATGCTTACATCTGGTATCATATTATTTCTCCCCGAGGAACCCTATATACTTATATATCTGAATTCATATATATGTGTATTCTTACCTGTCTTGGCCATTTCACAGTAGTCCATTGACTGCTTCCTTCTTCTGTTGTTTTCTATCTTTGTTTCCATGACAACTCTCTCTGGTTTTCTTCATTCCACACTAGCCCCACTTTCTCTGTCCTTTGTAGGCTCATTTGCCTCTGCCTGACCCTTAAATGCTAATGTTTTACGGTGTTCTGTTCTGCCATCCTTCACTGACTTTGCCTGTAGTGCTAATGCACAAGTCAGGCAGAGGCTCAGATAAGCCCCTTGGAGGAGGCAGCAAAGAGACTCCTGGTGGAAGGAGGCAGGTCATGGAGCTTATGTCTTCATCAAAAAGAGAAATGTGTTAAACAAAAGTGAATAATATTACCTTAACCTCTTGCTGGTGATGAGGTAAAGCCATCTACTTTCTTCTTTCAAGTGCTAATTCCTAAACTTCTAGAACTTCCTCAGACTTCTCACTAGAGCATGTTCAAATAAAAAAGATAGTAACATTTAAATATCTCACAAATATTCAACATGTCCCATAATAAACTTATAAGCCAGACTTCTCCTATCCTACTGGATACCATGTATCTGTAAATACTATCTTTGACCCATTTGCTCAAGCCCGAAAGCTAGGAGCTGAATATTTTTTTCTTGTCACATTCAGCTCAGCTGTCACATCCTCCCAACTGCCTTCCCTAAGAATTTTAGCTACATTTTGTGTGTGTGTGTGTGTGTGTGTGCATGTGTATAAGTTATTGCATATACTATACCATATTATTACATCTTTTGACATGTCTTCCCCTTTGCCTGCTTGTAAGTTAGTCAATGGCAGACATTGTCTTCATCAACTCTGAATATCCAGTGCCTAGCATGGCTCACTATGTGTAAATATTTTTGAATCAATCTGAATATTTCAAGGTTATATGGGATAACTTTATGAATGTAGAACTGGTGGATTGCTGTAGTGGTCACTGAAAGGAAAGGAACCTTGAGACAGGGAAGATCAAGAAGGGCTTCATCGAGGAAGTGCCAGTTAGATAGGATTAGACCACTGGACATGGCAAGGAGGGGATTCTAGACTGATAATTATTGTTGGTGTTCTTTGGGACAAGTTATGTGACTTGTGTAAGTCTCAGTTTTCTCATATGTAAAAATGAAGTTTATTATATATTTTTATTACTCTTCTAGAATTAAATGAGATGGTATGTGTAAAGCACTTGGGAAAAAACCTGGCATACCATAACCACTCCACAAATAGTTAAAATTAATAAAAGCAGGACTCAAATAGTGGACATCAGGAGAATACGGGGTACAGGGAGAGGATGAGAGACCTGTGTGGTTTGAAAAACAATACATGAAGGAGAGTATGTGAATGCCCTCCTAAGTGGTCTTAATTCTGAAATATGTAATTGTCTGAATAATAGGACTTAATTAATGGAAGTAGGGTAGAAGAGACTTATAGCTGGCATGCAGGTCTTTACTACCTAAATTCTGTGACCATGGCAGACAGCACTAATTGATGCCACTTCCAGATGTGGCTTCCAACTTCACTTCTCAACAGATGGGTTCAGGCAGTCATTGTCAATCAATCAGGAACCTACTTAAAATCTCTGAGTAGCAAGCATATCTATGGCTCCATTTAATTTTGCTTGTGCAGACATAGTCAAAGTAAGGGGACAAACTAGACAGTCATTAACCAAATGATGTGAGATTAATTGAAAGAATAATTATTAGTTAAAAAACATATTTCTAGTCTCTAACCTGAAATTTCCAGGCTGTTCCTTTATCCCTTGCATTATTATGATCCATCAGAGCTTTCAAAATCCATTTACCTGATCTTGTTTCATCCTCAGAACACTCCATGGGGGTTTGAAACCAAACTCACAGAATCCACTTCACAAATAAGCACATTGAGGCTGTGTGATACCTTCAGAATTCTGAGCGAATTAATGTTAGCATTACGGTTGAAACCCTGGCCTTGGACACCTAATTCAGAACTGAGGGAATAGGGGGCTGATTTTTCTGGGTAGGTTTTGCCCTTTACTTCAGTGCTGTAGTGTAGATTCAGTTTCCAATTAACTAACAATCATAAACTTTATCAGAAGCATATTTTCCTTTCTTTCATTACAATTCCCTTTTAGTTTATTTAGTTCAGCTACTGAGCTTCAGAAGTGATCTTTGAAAAGAATAGATGCTTAATTAATTGCAGGTTCCCTCCTATCTCTTGTCTAGGGAGCCTGTGAAATATTGAATTAATTGATCCCAGAAGCCCAGTAATAGGAAGATAATGATTTTTTGTCAACCTCAGCCACACACTGACAACATCAGTTTAGGAGTTCGCAATTTATGTCTTTGACTCTCTTGGATCTCATCGGCTTGTTTTTTGGACGCTCATCGGGAGGCAGGCACAGAATGATTCTATATGCCTGTTAATTAAGACATGTGCAGTGTGGCATCATTAGAAAAGCATAACACGTTGGAACAAACCATATTCCCAGGGAATAAATAGAAATGGAAAGTTGTGCTTTCCTATAACTGCAGTGTTCTCCATCACCCCTTTGTGCACTCTTCATCATCAAGATCAAATTCCTTCTCCCTCTAGCAAACTGCTCTCCTCCTGAACCCTCACGAACAATGGTAAGCTTTATCAGAAGCACATTTCCCCCTTTTTATTATAATTCCCTTTAGTTTATTTAGTTTGGCTCTGATCTTTGAAAAAAAACACCCAGATGTTTAATTAATTTCAGGTTGCCTCCTATCTCTTGTCTAGGGAGCCAATACCCTAGAACAGTGGTCGGCAAACTGCGGCTCACCAGCCTCGGTTTGCCGCTCTGTTGACCACTGGGATAGGGGCTTAATCACAAGAAACAACAACAGCCTGTAATTACTGGAATCAAGAGTCTATCAGTGGTCGGCAAACTCATTAGTCAACAGAGCGGCAAACGGCGGCTCGCGAGCCGCCGTTTGCCGACCACTGTCTAGAATGGGGTTGGGAAGATATATGTTCTGAGCTCCTCACCTTGACCCTTTCCATCAAATATTTGGGGAAACTGAGCCAAACTCAACAGTTTCCTTTCCTGCAGGACTCAGAGCCTTTATATACCCAGGAGGGTAAAATAGTACTCAGTGATTCTAGTCTTTTCTCTGCATTTTGACTTCTTATCACATTTTACTTCACTTTCCATTTTGTATTAAAATTCATCTTTATTTTTAAACATGTGAAAAGCTTCTCTCTAAAATTAACTCTAAACTCTTGAAAGAGAAGATACAATAGATTAATTTTGTAGATTCCCATAATACCCAGTGTAGAACTGAGATTATGCTATTAATTCCATGTTTAACATGTGGCAATTGAGAGTCAGAGAATTAAGTGAGTTTCTTAGGGTTTCTACTCAAGGGCTCACTGACTATACTACCTTGTCTCAGTCTTCTTGTCCATAAAATAGAAATATCAATAGTATTTGTCATTGTTTTTAAAAATGATTATTAATTAAATTAATTAATGGAAATTTTTTGTAAAGTGATTAAATAGTAAAGATTATGTATATTATATTTGCAGATTAATACATGAAAGAAAATAGAGTAAATATAGTGTTACTACCCAACAAATAACTACTGCAATTTAAATCTTCAACCAAGTGTCTCAAGTCAGCAACTGTCTTTTTGTCCCTACTTTATCTGAAATAGGAATAACTTTTTCTCTTGATGACTTCCAAGTAGTCCAGGCAGCTACTAAAGGGCAGAGCAGCTTGATTGTGGAAGACATTCTATTTCCAAGATGTTGGGCTATAATAGGATTCAACCCAAGGCTCACTGTGTTCTAATCTGGAAAGTTCTAGTCCTGCTTTTTATGACCCCTCTCCAGAAAGAAAATATTCTAATTTAGTACAGGGGATTTAGGGTGGAAGAACCTGATTGATTTTAGTATTTCTTAACTTCACTACTCTTGTAGGCCTGGAAAAGTCAAATGGAAGCCTGAAAGAAGGAATTAGGAACACTATTTTATAACAAGCTTATAAGTGTTGGAATATTTTAAATTTGGAGTTATGGGTGATGGAATGGATCTAGAATAAGATCTGGAATTGGAGAACCAAGATTCCAACC
The DNA here is from genome assembly GCF_963455305.1 of Plecotus auritus. Taxonomy (NCBI): domain Eukaryota; kingdom Metazoa; phylum Chordata; class Mammalia; order Chiroptera; family Vespertilionidae; genus Plecotus; species Plecotus auritus. The sequence continues at coordinate 19,969,115 of NC_137773.1, forward strand.
CTTGCTGGATCATTAGCTTGGTCTGTATGACAGCTTTGCATGAATTTGTGGATAGGATAATAGCAACTAGCCCACAGGCTTGTGGTGAAGGTCAAATGAGGTATATATGGCAATGCATCCAGTAAACATTCACTATTGTCATTAGAAGTGAAGGTCCAATGTTATAATCATTCAAATATCCAGAAAATGTGACATCCTCAGCACTATTCTAGTCTATTATTCAGAGGGAACATAAAGCAATATGCACAATATACAAAAAATCAACTAACAGCACAAAAAATAGAATCAATTATTCACACTACAATATGCTTCCATTTTTTAACTCTTCTGCATATGTACCTTGAAAATAGCTAAATCTTCCTTAGTATACATTATTTTTAACTAGAGGCCTGGTGCACGAATTTGTGCACGGGTGGGGTCCCTCCACCGCCTGGCCTGCGATCAGGGCCAATCAGGGCCGTCTTGCCCCGTCCCGATTGGGGCTGATTGGGGCTGGTGACCAGGGAGGGACCGCAGGAGGGACTGCGGGAAGGCTCAAGGGGGTGTCTGGCATTGTCTTGTCCAGTCCTGATCAGACCCCAGCAGCAAACTAACCTCTCAGTCAAAGCATCTGCCCCCTGGTGGTCAGTGCATGTCATAGCAACCAGTTAGTCTACCACTAGGTTGAACACTTAGCATATTAAAAGGCTTTTATATATAAGAATTGTAACTCACACCGCAAAATGCTCAGCATGCACTTTCCCTCCAGCCCCTGGTCTTGGAGACCTCATGTTCTTCCAAGGCTTTTCTCACCCTCTTCAGCTGCCACACGAAGTAAATTGCATCATGTGCATGGAAACCCTTTGCAGGCTCCATGGGTGTGTCTTTACTTCGCTGCAGTTCTGGAGAGACACCCTCATTATCAGGTAACAGCATTGTGGTAAGACCCCTGCTCAGCCTACCGTAGCGGTTTTAAACACGCCACGTGTTACCCTGTGGACTGAAGGGTCCTGGGTTTGATTCTGGTCAAGGGCACATTCCTCGGTTCCAGGCTCAATCTCCAGTAGGGGGCGTGTAGGAGGCAGCAGATCGATTTTCTCTCATCATTGATGTTTCTATCTCTCTCTCCCTCTGCCTTCCTCTCTGAAATCAATAAAATATATTAATAAAAATAAATAGGCCATGAATCAAACGTTACTGCTCTCCATCCATCCAGTCCCCTTTCACCTTCTTTTGTCTTCGTCTCCCACACCCCCCACATTCTGCTTGGGTCTGTAAAATGGGGTCAGGATGTCTGCTTCAACCAAGGGTAATGCTTCTGCATGACTCTCCTTCTCTGCCCATCTCTGTCCCCAGTCCTGTGGGGGTCTCTCCCTTCCCTCCATCTAACTTGGTGGGCCCTGCTCTGCCCCTTCCTCCTGCAACCTCCTGTCTGCTGCCTCCCCCTTTCTCCTCTGGGGGCGGAGCTCCCCAAAGGCTGTGCAGATGGGGCTGTGCGGAGGGGCGAGGCAGTGTGGGCTGGGCTGTTCAGGGTGAGCCCAGGCAGGGTCTCAGAGGAGAGCTGGGTTGATGGGTCACGGGGAGGAGGAGGGGGGACGTGAAGCCTGTCCCATGAGAGAGGCATCAGACTCCTCGGCTGCCCCCACCCAGCAGCTTTTCTAGGCCCCTGTGCAGCTGTCGCCCTCCACCCCTTACTGCCTCCCACTTCCTTTCAAGTTTTGGACTCAGTTTCTCTGACTCAGCCCTGCCCCCCTCTCTGCTGTGTCCCTGGGAGCCCGAGGCCACCCCTTGGCCTTGGGCAGGCATGCCTGATCTGTCCCCCCATAATGGTGCTACCCATTCTCCTGGAGTAGTTAGTGAAACGTAACAGATAAAAATAAGCAGCTCTGAAGATTATAAGTTGCACAGCCTCCCGTGCCACCTGGTCCCTCCTGGCTCCCACCCCTGCCCACCTCCTCCCGGGGCTAGGGCCAAACCCTGGGAGCTTACTGATGGCTCTCACCTCACACCTCACTTTCTAGTCCAGCCCACCAGTGCCCGCAGCAAGCTAACTTATGGGTTGGAGCGTCTGTCCCCTGGTGATCAGTGTGCATCGTAGTGACTAGTCGAGTGGTCAAACTCCCAGCCGAACTCCTGGTCCAGGGGACAATTTGCATATTAGGCTTTTATTATATAGGATTACAGGAAAGAGAAGGGTATTGAAGAAACTTAAAACTAAATTTGTTGCTTATGGAGAGTCAAAGACGGTAATTAAAATAGCAATATAACCTATTCAAACTGTGGAAAACAGCATTTGACTTGCTAATGTTGATCAAATTTTCTTAACTTTGGGGGTGTTGAATGGAGGCTTTGTATAGAGTGGTTAATAGAGTGATTAAAAGTGGAGACTTCAGTTTTAGACCAGGGTGCAATGTGTAAGTCTGGTACTTGTAAACTGCAAAAATTTGGACGAGTATGTAACCCTCTTAGCCTTAGTGCCCTCACAGTAAATTAATAATATTAGTTTGTGTAGGCTGTAATGAGGACTAAATGAGATGACACATCCTATATAATAAAAGGCTAATATGCAAATTGACTGAATGGTGGAATGTCGCTGTGACACGCACTGACCCCCCACCCGCCCCCAGTGCACAAATGTCATGCAACAGGCCTCTAGTCTATAGATAATGCCCAGCACTTATTACATTTAATCTATTTAGTTTTTTGCTTTTGTTTTTTATTGTTGGACCTAGGGAATTGTTGTACTTTAAGAGTTTCCCAGAAGAGTTTCTGATGCTCTGATTAATTATGTTCTCTTTAGAGCCCAGATCTCTGTACCATGCTCCCCATACTTCTCCATCCTCTTCATCCCCTGGGGGCATCTGAGAACACAACAGAAGGAAATGGACCTAGAGACATGAGAATCCAAAGAGAGATGAGAGAAAAATTAACCTGTTAGAAAGAGAACTTGGAATAAATTTAGACTTAAAATCAGGGAGAAACATGACCCTGAGCCCTTTGCAAATAAGCCCATTGCCAAAGGCAAACACTTGCACCAAAAGAAAGCATTGAGTTTAAATAGAGACAGAATAATAAGAAGCCAGGAAAATTCCTTGGCAAGTGAAATGGGGAAACTAAGACAGATGGCTGTTTCAAACTTGCCTCATCCAGCTCCCTGACTCACCTGCCCCCTTCTCCCTTAAACAACTACTCTCTTAAGCATGAAGCCCTCAGGACAATGAGGTTCTGATCAGTATCAAATAATCTTAGGAACAAAGTCTCAGGTCTGTTAACCACAGAGACAGTTTTGATTAACCTAAAGATAATATCCAGGCCTCAGTTGTGTTTCAGCTCCAGGCCCAGAAAAACAGCAAAACCAGGCAAAGTGACAGCATGGCTGACATCAGGACCAGATGCAATGAGCAATGAATACCTGCCCCAGTGTTGGCCAATCAGTAGAGACCAAGAACCTGAAAGGACACAGCTAGAAAGCTGATGCATATTCTATTGAAATCCTCTCCCGGGACCTCCTCTAAAATTCCTGTATTTAGAAAACAGATAAAAACTCTTAGGGCAAAGAACCCAGTGTTCTCTCTCTCTCTTTGTCTCTGTCTCTCTCTTGAGCACAACTGCACCTTTCAGCTCCCCTTCCTTCCTAAGGTGGAGTATCTTTGCTTTTGTTCTCCAAGGGCCCCTCTTTAGCCTCTATAACTTGTTTCCTGAGTCCACACATCCCCTCTGGCTCATTCCCCTCTGTGATTTTCTAAAGGGGCAAGGCAGCCACACCTAGGCTTGGACCCTTCCTCAGGTTTCCAAAGGGCCAAGGCAGCTCTGTCTAGGCTCACTCCTGTGACTGTGATCTTGCCTCTTCTATCTTAAGCCCTTCCTTTGTTTCACTGTACTCAGCTTTAATAAACACAATCTCAAAATTACCTGGGCTAGTGTTGTAAAATATTTTCTTCACGAAGTCAAGAACCGAGAGCCCACAATGCTGCCAACAAAATGAATTAAAAGTTGTGTGTGCCAAGGCGGAACATAATTGCTAACAGTGAGAGGTCCATTTAATGAATATTGGCTAGAGTATAGATATATGCACAATAAAATTCTGCATTTGACAGATTTTTACTACTCTGCATTTCAAGTTTGTACAAAAAGCTAATAATTTTTCTCAATAGGCCATTCTTCCCAAATGCACTTAACCAGTGATAAGAACAACAAAAAGGCCTCATTCTATGTTTCCGCCTTTGCAGTTCCTGTATGATTTTTTTCTATGTTTAAGATAAGATCATTCTTTGGAGAAAGGGTTTAATAGGACTGAGCATTGCCTTGAGGAATGTCAGAGCTGGAAGTGTCCTTAGGGATCATATGAGAGGCAATTTTCACTATGGAAAACAAAGACACCTAGGTGATTTACTGCAGAAAACCAGATTCTCCTCTAGAAATGCTTACTAGCTTCTAGATTATAAAGTCTCCCCACAGTTCTCTATCTCTGGGGAGCTGATCAGAACCTCATTGTCCTGAGGGCTTCATGCGTTACTTGGGAAAAGTAAAGTAGGTGTTCATCTATTTATTATGATTGAGATGCTTTATCTCTACCAACTCCAAGTATAGTAGACTGGTGTTTGAAACTACAGTGATCTTTGTTTCTGTCATTACATGCCTCTAGCACCAATCAGTACAAACATAACAGAATTTGAGGGTGTGGGGGGACTTACAAAAGAAGTAGTCGAGTGTGTACAATCTCCAGAACTCTCATTTCCTAAGACTTGGGCTGGGCATAACTGTTCTGTAGTTATCATGGCCAATGGTCTAAAAGAGAGGGGTCATGGCATAATACTTTATGTAGTGTAAGATCACAGGGGCAGGGAACATCTAGGTTACTATATTAGTAGTGGTCCTTCTGGAACTCCTATAACTGAAGGTCATTTTCCTTGATACTGGCCCAAAGGTCCCTTCAGGTATATTTATATTTTAAAATTATTTTTCTTTTTGCTCCTTTGTCTGGGTGAGTTTATTGCTTTGTCCTCCAGCTCACAGATCCATTCTTCTGTTTCATCCATTATGCTATTGAACTTCTCTAGTGTATTTTTTTAGTACAGTTTATTATATTCTTCAGCTCTGTAACTTTCGTTTGGAGCTTTTTTACATTTTCTATCTCTTTGTTGAAGATCTCACTGTGTCCACCCATTCTTCTCCTGAGTTCAGTGAACATCTTTATGACCATTACTTTGAACTTTTTCTCAGGGAGATTGATTATCTCCATTTTATTCATTTGTTTTTTTCTGAGTTTTTATCTTATTTTTTGGTTTGGAACATTTTATTTTGTTCCCTCATTTTGTCAGGCTCTCCATGTTGTTTCCCTTATTTTGTCAGGCTCTCCATGTTGTTTCTCCATGTTCCTTTAAGACTGGGAAAGGTAAATCAGCTACCTTTCCCAGTCTTAAAGGAACAGCCTGTGTAGGCAGTATCATATGGATCCCAGAAGCACAATCTTCTCTGGCCACCAAAGCTAGGTGCTCATGGCAATCCCCTGTGTGGGCCTGTGAACCTACCTGCTATGGTGGACAACAGGTGCACTGCAGTGATGTTCGAGGTCTCTTGCCTTTTCCAGCTGTGAGGCATGCAGTTGCTGCTGTGACCAGGCAATAGGTGAGGCTCTCAATAGAACATGCTCACTGGCTCCAGATTAGAAGGAGAGTTCCAAAATAGCATCTGAAGGTCCCTGTCCCCACTGGCATTAGCTAAGTAGGATGAGATCACAAAAATAGTGCCTGCCTATGCCTTCCTCCCTGGAGAGAGTCCTAACAGTTTTCTCCCTCTCTAGGCAATGCGTAAGGTTAGTAAGTGGATCCTCTTCACGTAGGGTCTAGGCATCTTTTGAACTGGTGCTTTTGGGCTGGGTCCTGAGGGAGTGAGTTTGTTTGTGAGCCCTTTAAGAGCAGGTTCTATATAGTTCTGTGGTTTTCCTAGATATAATCTTACTTGGTTCTCAAAGCCAGGTGTTCTAGGGGTTCATCTCTCCTGTGTAGAATGTAGAGTTCAGGGTGCCTAGTGGGGAGCACAACCCCTCCCTCCTCAGAGAAAAGTTCTGTGCCTTTGAAATATTTCACAAGTATAGATCTCCATGGTTGTGGCAGGCCCCACCTTTGGTGAGGCCATGTCTCTGCCTCTCCTACCCATCTGGATTCCGCCCTTTTATTCCTTCTTGCAGAGGTTCTATTAATCCCATTTTCAAAGGAAATTATTCCATACATAGTTGTATATTTGTTGTGTCCATGGGAGAAAATATGTCCAGGGCCTTCCTCATCCAGGATCATTTCACACTGCCATTCTGAATCCGCCTGACCTCGTGCACTGCCAAGTTCTTTCTAATGCTTAGCTTTCATGACATCATTTTCCTCTACTGAATGGTGGTCAAGTCTGACCAACAGGATATAGATCTAAGAATCAATGTGTGTTTTATCCCTCCAAATTTTATGTCATTCTGTATAAGTGGGCCATATTCATGTTACTTTAATGTTGAGTAGTTAGTTATTGTGTCCCCTTCATCTTCCTCAAGATCTCTCACTCTTGCTCTCTCTCACACACAGACACAGACACATACACCAAAAGAAAAAGCAAAACAAAACAAAAGGTGTCCAAATGACAAAAAATGAGTTTTTTATCATTTACAAACCTTTGGGTAAAGCAAAGATTGCATATTATCAAAAGTTTAGGTACTGATAAACTTCCCAGATACTCTCTCAGCACATCGCACCAATCTCCTGTTTATCCAGTTTTCAGAGGAAATTATTTCCAAATGTAGTTGCATCATTTTCTAATCCACATGCCATTTTCTTTTTATTTATGTTATTTTCAAACATAAGTGATGACTGAAAAATACTGAAGATTAAGCATCATGTACAAGATCTAGATAGATTACCTGGTTGTTATTTCTCAGCTAATATGCTTTTTTAAAAAATCAAGTGGTAATTAACTGAGAAAACCGTCTTTTGAAATCTTAATGAAAACCGATTCCAATAATGTTAATTTTAAATGTGTCGCTCCTTTCCCTTCAGCAATATGAGGTGTTGCTTTGTGTATGTATAATCAGGATCTGCAAAGGGAATTTTTCCACATTCATCTTCAGAGACTGCTTCTTGAAAGGAAAACACTCTGGTTTTAAGAAATATGGTCAATATATTTCTCTTCATGGTATAGGCAATGTCAAAGCTGATCACGAGCGATTTGGGGCTCATTTCTAATTTAGCTGGTCCAGGGTAGAAACTCCTGGACTGGCAGGGTGATAAAATCCAAGGAAATTATGGATGTGTCTAAGGGTCCATCTCCACCATCAACCTCCCCATGTGGTTCCAACATTGTACTCATTGTGGAAATGTTTCTGGCACTAGGGTGCCTCCTGCATGGACTCCTGCTAGTGAAACCACATGCTAACACTCTAAGCCTCATTAATGAAAGAAGGACAATTGGGAGATCTCCATTAGGTTTTAAACAGAGCATGTGTTTGGAACATTTGTAATTATTTTTCTTTTTTTTTTCTTGAATTGGCTTCCAAGGAGACCCTCACATTCAATACCAAGATGGGGGTATAATTGAAACTTCCATGCTGGCAATATAACTACTTTTCATTTCTAAAGCACCAATAATTACTTATAATAAAATGGCAGGAAATTCTGTTAAAAATTTCAAATAAATGTTCTAGATATTTTTAGTTATCCTTTGCCATAAGCCTTTTTCATTCTTGCCTGGATCAAGTGGCCACTCATTAAGAATCTTGCCTGGATCAAGTAGCCACTCATTAAGAAACAGCTGTCAGAGTAATGAATACTCTGACAGCTGTTTCCTATAAATTAATTCACCTTCATTTCTCCTTTCTTTTTCCACTTGTTGAAGATTGATCTTGTCCCTTCCCTAAGGCAATCTACATCTGAAGTATTTTGGGTTCTGTTTTTTTTTTTTATTAATAGAGCTATTTCATTCAACAACCCAATTATGAACTTAGTAACTCAATGTGTTTGCCTGTTTTAATCAGCAGAGAGAGGAGGTTTGGTTGTGAGAGAAGAGGATGGAGCTTAGAATTCCAGATATTAAGTTAGATATAAGTGTGGTGCCAAATTCAAACTATGTCTCAAAGTTGATTTTTCTGCTTAGTGTATCTAGGTCTATTTTTTCTGTACTGCTCTCTATAAAATCACAAAATTGTTGGTTGTATGGGAAGCTACTATTATTAGAGTGCTATCAAGAGTTATAAGTAGCCCAGCTGGTATGGTTCAATGGTTGACATCAGCTCATGAACCAGGAGGTCACACTTCCATTCTCAGTCAGGGCACAAGCCCTGGTTGAGGGCTCAAACCCCAGTAGGGGGTGTGCAGGAGGCAACCGATCAATGATTCTCTCTCATCATTGATATTCTATCTTGCTCTCCCTCTCCCTTCCTCTCTGAAATCAATAAAAAACATTTTAAAAATAAGAGTTATAAGTAATAAAAACCTGATCTTGCTAATCTACACTAATAAAAGAGTAAGATGCAAATTGACCATACCTTTGTGATGACCACCAGCCAAGCAGGAGTGAGTATGCAAATTAACCCAACAAAGATGGCGGGTTAATTTGCATACACAGCTGGGGGCGAGGTGGGACACTTGCGTCGTCACCATGGTGATGACGCAGGCATTCCGCACTACCCCAGCCACTCCAGGCCTCTAGGCAGCGTAGGAAGGTGGAAAGGCGATTCTGGGCTGGAGCAAAAAGGTGACTCCGGCTGGAGCGAAGGCGGTGCCAGGGGAAGGAAGGCCCATTCTTTTATTTTTTTTAAATATATTTTATTGATTTTTTTACAGAGAGGAAGGGAGAGGGATAGAGAGTTAGAAACATCGATGAGAGAGAAACATCCATCAGCTGCCTCCTGCACACTCGCCACGAGTATGTGCCTGCAACCAAGGTACATGCCCTTGACCGGAATAGAACCTGGGACCCTTGAGTCCTCAGGCCGACGCTCTATCCACTGAGCCAAACCAGTTAGGGTGGAAGGCCCATTCTCACACGAATCTTCGTGCATCGGGCCTTTAGTTTAATATATTTGCTTAAAGGAAATTGGCAGCACACAAAACCAATGGGAAGGTTTGAGGACCAGTCATAGATATATGTAGGAACCAATTCATGTTCTGCCTCCACCCCCCCACTCCCCCCAAGATGCAAATTTCTGGGAGAGAGGAACCAAATGCCTGAATTTAGGGCATATGTCTACCACCAAGCTTTACCTAAGTGATAGGAGAATTGATCTTGTACAAGTAACCTCACAGAAGTCCTTAACCATGGCAGAATATGTCAAGCATGGTTTCTCATCTGAATTATAGAACAGAGAAAATTATTCATGTGGCTGCAATGCTGTGATTTACAAGAAATATGTATTTGGTCATTCAGATTGGGGCAATAAAGAATATATAAAATGTGGCTCATAGATATTTGACATCAGGAATTTATGTCAAGGGGAATTTTTCTATATTTACTTTCAGAGACTGTTTTTTGAAAGAAAGAAATAAAAATTCTTATTTTAAAAACACAGATTAAGATAGCCCCTGCCTCTGTGCAGATAACCCAAAATTAAGTTATATATGATGTTTTTTGAAACTAGGGACCCAGTGCATGAATTTGTGTACCTTGAAAGGAACTGTGGGCCATGAGGCTGCGGTGGGCACAGGGGTGGGTCTTGGCCCATATGCCACGCCCCCGCCCAGCCCCTCCTGCCGCAGCCCCCAGTTCCCTGTCTGCCAGCAGCCCCATTTCCGCCACTGCCACTCCCATGTGCTGATAGCTGCAGGTGCAAGTGGGGCCAGCGCCATCCATGGGTGCCAGTGGTGGCTGCTGCCCTGATCACCCCTCAGGAGCAGGGGGAGATGGAGAAGCCCTCAGGGCGATCAGGGCCAGCAGCCGCCTCTGGCACCCACTGACAGTGCTGAGTGATAGGGACCGGTGCCAGGTGCCAGCAGCAGGTGCCAGTGGTGACTCCGGCTGCAGGTGCGAGTGGGACTGGCGCCTGCAGTGGGTATGAATAGCAGCTCTGGCACTCACAGTAGGTGTGAAAGGTGGCTGCCAGCTCTGATCACCCCTCAGGAATAGGGGGAAGTGGAGAAGCTCTGAGCGGTGATCAGGGCCGGCAGCCACCACTTGCACCTGCTGATGGTACCGAGCAAGCAGGGCTGGCGTCGTCAGCAGGTGCGAGCGCCGGGCAGGACTGCGGCACATAGGAGCCAAGAATTTTTAGTAACCACTAGAGGCTCACCGATGACAGCGACTGGTGACCTGCCTTGGTCTGGTGCCCCTGCTCACCAGCTTCCACCATCCTGCTGTGGCAGGCACCCACCATGTTCCATGCTTGCCCCCTGGTGGTCAGTGCATGTCATAGCGACCAGTTGTTCAGTTGTTTGGTTGTTCGGTTATTCCGCCGTTCGGTCTATTTGCATATTAGAGTTTTATATATATGGACTAGAGGCCCAGTGCACGAATTCATGCACGGGTGGGGTCCCTTGGCCTGGCCAGTGATCAGGGCCAATCGGGGCCGTTGCACCCAGTCCCAATAGGGGCTGATTGAGGCGAGCTGGCTGGGGGGAGGGACTGCAGGAGGTTGCCCGGCCACAGGAGGTTGGCTGTGGAGTGCACTGATCATCATGGGGCAGCTCCTACATTGAGCATCTGCCCCCTGGTGGTCAATGTGAGTCATAGCTACCAGCCAGTCATCTGGTCATCTGGTTGTCCAGTCATAATGGTCGCTTAGGCTTTTATATGTATAGATGCCATCTCAATCAAGGAAAATTTTGTCTTTGCAAGAACCTTTTTCAGCTACAAATTTAAGGATTGACCTAAAAAGAAAAAGCACATGAAATTTAGAATCAAAGCTTCAAATTTGATTATCACAGAATGTTATATCAATATTTTATAGAAATAATATTCTATTGAATTTTATGCCAATAATATATAAAATAAAATATTTCAGTTATTATTTTGTAATATTTAATTTAATGTTTATTTATCATTTAAAACATTTAAATATATTTGATGAGACATGATATATGAAAATAGTAGTACTTATATGTAATTTATGGATAAATAAGTATGCATATGCCAGACTATAAGCATATTTATTTGTAAATATAATTTTTACCGATATGGTATTCAATAAAAATGTCTGAAAACCACTTCTTTAAGAAGTAAAAATTTATTGGGGAACCTATTTGAGATTGGCACTCTCTTGTGTGTATAGACCAATCCATCAAAAGCAAGCATGTTAAACTCAAAGGCTAACACGGGCCAAATAAACAAGGTTTTATAAGTTTATGTGGGTAGGTAAAAAAACAAAAGCTTTAATTTTCATAGTAAGGTCGGTTTATTTCGATAGTGACATGCTGAATACAAAGGGCTGAAATAAATGAGTAATCATTAACATAAAATAATAGAACATTTTAATAAAAACTAATATTTTTTCTTGAACATTAACTTACTGGATACTGAATAACTGCACAAATGAATAAGCGTAACTGAAATAAACCTATTTTTCTTGTTCTCCGAAAGCGAAATATTTCCTGTTGTGCACACCAAATAAGTCAGTCCAAGACTAATGATGTGGCAAACAGCGGCTAAAATATTCACTGCTAGTATTAGTGGAGAGAAATGCTTCACCTGCATGTAAGGCATGTAAGGGAAATGAATGCAACACGGTTATAGTAATCAGTCATTAGCAAACGTTGTAGTTCTTTATTACTAATTATATATAACAGGATATTGTAAAAATTATGTTACAAAATTTTTATTAAAACATTTCTTACATACCATTATATTGGCTGGACCACAAAAATGTTCACTGTGGGTCACATGTGGCCTGCAGGCCGTGAGTTTGACATGCTTGAACTAAAGTGTATCAGGCAACATGTCAGCCCTAGAATCCATTAGTTAATGCGAAACCATCTCCGTATGTTGTCAATAGGTAAGTGTGCATGTGAATACAAACTAAATCCTAAAATATTAGGCTGATTTTTGGTGAAGAGGGGATTTCTTTAAATCAGATCTATTAGTTGGCTTTCAACTCATGAAACCAGTGATCCTGTAAGAATTATTACTACCTGTTAAAATATAATAGGGCATCAATGACAAAGGATGAGCAGTCCTTTTAAGTGCTAGTCATGATCAATGGTTGCTAAGGAACTGCATAACCATAAGGATGCTGGCCATCACCTCCAGTTATCTAACTATTCAACTCCTAGCATAATTGGCAGCAAACAGCTAAAAGGGACACATGGTGGGCTTGTTAATTCTAAGGGAATGAAGTGACCTCCAAAGTCCACTTCTGCTATATTTCTGTTTCCCAGAGTACTAGAATATTAGAATAGGAAATCTTCTTTGTAATAACAACAAACAGCCCTTACTATAGGCCAGACACTGTTCTAAATATATATTACCCCTTTAATTTATTATTCTCATTTTACAAATGAGAAAACTAAGTCATAGAGAATGGAAATGATTTGCCCAAAGTTAAATTGCTAGTAAATAGTAGACTAAAATTCAAAATGAGGTAATCTGATTCCAGAAGTTGGGCTTCTAAACTATGTGCTGTGGTCCTGAACCAAAGAGTAGATATCAGAATCAAGGGAAGGAGATCTTAAAAATTACAGAGGCTCAAGTTGCATTGTAGACCTGGTGACTTAGACCGCACTGGGGACTCTGATATTACAAACTTACACTCTTCCTGCACCTATGCCCACAAACCTTAAGATCTAATGACTCCATCCAATATCTTCATTTATGACTAGGAAATGTAATCCCATCCGTACAGTAAAGGGTTAACTCTGTAAGCCTGGACTTTTCAAACCCCATACAGCCTGGTCCCAGACTAGCTCCTGAAAGATAACTTCTAAGGCCTTGGAATATCTTGCTTGATAAGAGTACAGGCAGTCCTTGGGTTACATCGGACTCGACGTACATCGTTTCGTGGTTACTTTGCCATCTCCCATTTATTTATATATATAAAAAAAATGTACATATGTGCTTTATATTTTATATTTTTTATTATTTACCACAAGTAAAGATCAGGAATTGTTATCTTTCTTTATTTTTTTATTTTTTATTTTTTTTTACTGTTTCACTTCATTACTGCTGCGTATGTGACCTGGGTGCTTATGTAGGTGGGTTCCGACTTAGGGTGAAAATCGTGTTACATCGCACCGTAGGAACGGATCTCTGCATCTCTGATGTAACCCAAGGACCTACTGTATCTTTGTATAAGTAGTGACTTGGGCCATGCCAGATAGTTTATGCTAACAATGTAATAATTTATGATAACTACTGGTTTTTATTCCTTTGGGGCCCTGGACCATTACATGTCAGTTTGACCTCTGGGGAGTGGTAGTGAAGAGTGAATCACTAAGGTTAGTCATGCAGGTACCCCATGCCTATTTGACTGATCTCCACTCTGGACACTAAGGTTTGGTGAGCTTCCCTGGTTGGTGTTGCTGTGTACATGTCGTCACACATTGTTGCTGGAAAACGTATGTGCTGCTATTTGCCTCCACTGGGAGAAAATAGCTGGAAGCTTGCTCCTGGTTTCTCCTGGACTCTGTCTCATGCACCTTTTACCTTTACTAACTTTACTCTGCATTCTTCTGCTGTAATAATCTGTAATCATGTATGTGATAGTTTTTCTGAGTTCTGTGAGCCTTCTAGTGAATCAGCATTGAAGGTGGTATTGAGGATCCTGGGCACACTTACCCAACTCTCCACTTGCTCATGATTTAATCTCCATGAAGTCAGGGATCACTTTTGTTTGTTTGGTATTTTTGATTGCCCTTTAATCTGGAATGTGGTATTTACTCAATAATATTTGTTGATTAAATAAACTGTTTCCAAAATTAGAAAAGATATTTTTACCTGGTGAGCCTTCAAGCTGCTCATTATCATCATGGTGCTATGTTTGCCCCATCCTTCCTTGCTGTGCTTTGGATTCCTCACTTCCTGATTTATGGGTTTTAAACCTTTGTCAGCACCAACCCATAAAGGTTTGGGATAAGTGTAAAATATCCTTTCTTTTATATAAAGTCTGTGACCTACAAATAATGGAATTTCCCCCTTAAACCATGTATCAAAGGAGAACTATGGAGTGCATGACAAAATACAGAGAAGAGAGAGGTCACTTCCAGTTGAGATTATTATAAAAACACTAGTGGCCTGGTGCACGAATTTGTGCACATTGAAAGGAAATTAATTAGAGGAAATATTTTAATATCGCTGTTCACCCTTTCTCTATAATAGAAGTGTCAACCAAATTTACAATCAACAATGACAGATCGAAACACATGCATGCAATTGGTGCCAGCATGAGCTTTATATGTATCATGCATGTGCGAGTCAACTTAGCCTTTTATATATATAGAATAAACTTGCTTACTTAGACCTGCTTTCTGATTTAGCTAAACTTTTTCCAGTGAAGCACCCCAACTTCACTTTCAGGTAATTGTCAGCAACACAGCAGTAAATATCAACATGACACAGATCATTATTGTAGATTGTGCAGGGAGAACAAAGGGTAAAATATTTAACTGCAGCAGTGTTTGACTATATTCTGTGCAGTGAGAAAACCTGAAGTAATTTTCAAGGTCCACCATTTCTTCTTTTCAGTCAGGTCAAGTTTCTAAGCTTTCTAAATCTCCATTTTCTGGCTAATGAAAATAAAATAGGATTCCATCAAGTCTCCTATCTAGTGACTCCAGGATTTCTGTGAGGATCAAATGAGATGAGGCACGGGAAAACGCTTCACAGACATTTGGTTAAAGTGTAAAATGTTTGTACCTGGCTATAAAGCAAGTTGTATTCCTGGGCTGAAGAAACTCCAAGGAGGCTAGTTGCTAGGAAGTGGAAGCCGTGCGTTGCTCTGTGATGTCATAACCCAGTGCCCACAGTGACCGTTTCTGGACTGGGCTTGGCTGCGTGCTGCATTTTGCACCATGGGGTCTCGGCAGTGTCGGCTGCAATTTGGTGGGGTGTCTCTCTGAGTTGGTGATAGGGCCTATGTCCCACTTGGGGGCAGCTGAGTGTTGCTTTGTGGGTGCCAGGTGTGTGGTGCTGTTTCTCTGTAAATCACAGCAGCTCCTGCGTTGAGCATCTGTTTCCTGGTGGTCAGTGCGCATCATAGCTATGGGTCGGATGGACACTTAGCATATTAGCCTTTTATTCTATCTAATAAAGAGGGAATATGCTAATCAACACTCATGCCATCACAAAGATGGTGGCACCCACAGCCAATAAGGAGGAAATATGCTAATTGACTGCCCTGCCCTCAAATATGGCGGCTCCCACAGCCAATATGGAGGGAATATGCAAATTGACTGCCCCATCCTCAAAGGTTGCTGCACCCACAGCCAATAAGGAGGGAATATGCTAATTGACTGCCCCGCCCTTAAATATGGTGGCGCCCACAGCCAATATGGAGGGAATATGCAAATTGACTGCCCTGCCCTCAAAGATGGCTGTGCCCACAGCCACAAGATGGCAGCACCCAGCCCTCTCAGCCCTGCCAGGGAAGCAGGCGCACAGCAAGGCTGGCCCCACCCACAGGTGGGCCCGGCTGCTCCGTGCGCCTGCCTCTGGAGTCCCCCAGTCCTCTCAGCCCCCTAGCCATCCAGGGCTGGCCCAAAGCACAGGCAAGCCTTGGATGGTGGCTGTCCAGCCACTCAGGGCCGCCCAAGGCTCAGGTAACCAGGGCCGGCTGAGGCTTGCGCTGCCAGCAGTGGCAGCAGCAGAGATGTGATGGGGCATCACCTTCCTCTGATTGCCGGGTTGCCTCCCACCCCTGAGGGCTCCTGGACTATGAGAGGGGGCAGGCTGGCCTGAAGAATCCCCCCTCCAGTGCATGAATTTTCATGCACCAGGCCTCTAGTATATATATATGGAGAGAGAGAGAGAGAGAGAGAGAGAGAGAGAGAGAGAGAGAGAGAGAGAAAGAGAGAGAGAGAGGGAGGGAGGGAGAGAGAGAGAGAGAGAGAGGAGAAAGGACTTCCACAGGGTCCCAAAAGTTATACTGAAATTAGATATTTGAAGAGGCAGAGAAAGAGGGGCCTTTCTGACAGATAAAATATGAATAGTCATCAAATTAGGAAATGTTGGTCATAAATTCAGAATGTGAGGCATGTACTTGGTTTGGATGAAATCTAAATAGTATTAAGTTAATGATTTTTAAAAAAAGACTGGTGTAGACAATAGTGTGAGGTTGGAGGGGGTCAATGGGGAGAATAGGGGGACACCTGTAATACTTTCAACAATAAAGGTAATGATTTTAAAAAGACGGGAATTAAGTCATGAAGCTCCTCAAATGCCAAGCTAAGAGATTTGAATTTTACCCTTAAATCACTGAGAGCAATTGAAAGCTTAAAAAAAAAAAAAGGAGAAAAAATGATAAATCAGCACCATAAGAAGTTTGCAAGCTAGATGGATTACAATGAGAAAGAACCTTCAGAAGGAGAAACCAGTTAGGAGGCTGTTGCAATAAAAGCTGAAAGGGAAACAGCCAAATCATCTTTAGCTTAACACCAGTTTGCAATAGAACCACGAGTTCCTGAATTTTCAAAAGCAGCAACATGTTCATTCTTTTGGAGCCTTGGAACTAGCTTCCTCTTCAAAGGAAGCGTTTTGAACCCATTGTAAAATAATATGTTAACTGGGAACCACAGAATTCCCCTGGCAATTTTCCAAGGTCATTTGACACAATAAGAAGGACTTAGGTAAAAATCAGCATGAAATCCCTTCAGTCTTTATGCATGACAAAATAAATGAGATTCCGTCTTGTATCTTCCAAACCACTGTTGCTTCACATAGATGTGTTAGTAGCTTAGCTGATTTATATTGTGTTTAAATGTGCAGAGTGGACACAAGCCAGAACTGAGGCAATTATTAAGAAATCCAAAGCCAAAGAATCATTAAAATGTAATAAACTGAATTCTGGAATCAGATTTCCTAAGTTCTATTTATGACCAGTATCTTCAGACTCTCCATTATTTATCCATTCCCTGACAAATCCTTCTCTCTTTCTAACTCACCGTCTCTTCTAATGGTCCTTGACCCTACAGGTCCTCCACTCCATGATCCTTCTGAATTCACAGGACCCCTCCTACCCCTATGCCTTCACTATCTTTCTTATCCTATTTCAATTGCTGTAACCAGTTCCTTGATTCTCTTCTCCCTCTCTATGGTATGGCAAAACACAACCTGGTTAAATCCAACTTTCCTCTCTCTCTCTCTCTCTCTCTCTCTCTCTCTCTCTCTCTCTCTCTTTTTTTTTTTTACTTCCCAGACCACTTCTTAATATTTTGTGTTGGTTCTTCCTCCCATCCTCTTGATGATGAGTTGCTCATTCTATGTATACTGCTCTTCCTATATCCATGTATTTTTTTGTTTATTTCATTCCATATTGCCTTTAAATACCATTTTGTTTATCTCATCCCATATTGCCTTCAAATACATTCTGGTGCATATCTCCATTTGAGACCTCTTTCCTGATTTGCACATCCAATGGTCTACTCACCATCTCTACTTGGATATTGTGCTGGTTATTTACCTAAGGACTCTCAGCACAAAACCTGCTATTTGAAACTTTACTCATTAATACTGGTCATGGGACTCTAAAAACTACATTTCCCAAATTCCCTTTCTACTGACTTCCTAGAGTCTCCTAAATAGAGACTTGAGAATGAATAGAAGGTAGGCTCCTTGCCTCATGCCCTTGACCCACCTTTTATTTCAGCTGCAATGTGGAGAATAGTGCCCTTCATGCTGACAGTGTTCTACCTCAAGGGCTTGCTAATTGTATTTCATCTCATACCTCAGGGCTCTCTCCCAAACCAGAGGATCCACTTAGCCTGTATACAGATGCAGCACAGAATTTCAGGTGTGTTAATACTCCTGCAGAAAACCCTCAGCAGGGCTTGATGGCTAGATACCCCAGCCTCCTGGCCTTCATGTGAACAATTCTAGAAGGAATTCTGGATACTCCTCATAGGAAGAATCTATTTCATACTGCCTAAAATCAATGCATTCATATTTGCTTTTTTTCCCCTTTCTCATCTCATTTTCCCTACTTCCTCCCTCCTGCTTACTGGGATCACCTCCTAAGTAAATTACCTGTACCCACATCTTTGTACTCTGCTTTCAGAGTAACTCAGACTAACCCAGCAGGAGGATTTGAAAAGGTGCCCATTTATTGTTTTGTTTTCCTGTAGTCCCCTCAGGGTCATTCTACAGTGACAGCAATTGCGCCAGCTTCAGGCTTCTCTATGCCTGGCTACTTTTTCCTGTTTTCTTTTTTAAATAACATGTATTGTATGACCTTCAAATATAGCATTTCATTTACTTTTTAAATTATGTTTATGGTTTATCTATCTCCACTCTAATGTGAACTCTTGGAGAACAGGGACCCTTGTTTATTTTATTCACTGGTATATCCCAACTACCAAAAAGGGATTCTGAGCACATAGTAAGCACTCAGTAAATACTTAGGGAACAGAATGATTGGCTTGACCATGACTTACTCAGCTGGAGAAAGTTATTTAACTGTTCAGAATTCAGTGTTCTTATCCACACAGTGTGAAAAAACAATAGTATCTTCTTCGTAGGGTTATTATACAGATTAAATGAGTTAATAAAAGGGCTGAGCGCAGTGCAAGGTACATCGTGCGCCCTTGGTACACGTTAGTTATTATTAGTTCATTGGCGTATCGATACTTTCTCCATGACATCATAGAAACTGGATAATCAGACACACATTCATGTTTCCTCAGACAAAATACAGCAATTAGAAAGGTAAGTTACTTACTCATATTCAATCAGCATGGTTTAGCCAGAGCCAGCCTAGCTTTGTCACCTCCTGCTTCCTCGACCTGGCTCCACATTACGTAGGGAGATGCACTGCCTGCCTTGGAGTTCCACTGAATATTTATAACCAGGAATATTCAGGTTTTTCATGATTAAAATTGAACCTTTGATTCATTCTACTTTCAGGAGAAATTGGTTTATAAATAAAGGTTCTATGCCAAGCAGCCAGATAATTTATTGAATGTTCAGTGTGTACTATGTCCAGAAATTCAATGCTTTATAAAATTTTTTCTCTATTGATTAAAAAAACCAAACTTTTCCCCCAAAAACAGCCAGAGACTATTCATTTTCTCTGTTGAAGTGTTGGAGCCACTGAATGTTTGAGGTTGATGTTAGAAATACTCTGGTTCAGCAATGTTATGCTCTAGGGCTGGAGAGCAACATGACACATCAGAAATAAATCCAATCCCGCAAAAGGCACAACCACATAGGATACAACATAAGAAACCAGTGGCTACATGAGGTGAACTGATATTCTAAACATTACCCAGAAGGTCAGTAGCACGGGCAGGACTGGACACCTGGTTACCTGATCTCTGGTTGACAACCACCTTTCTGTTTCCTCATCTTAATTGAAATTTCACAGGCATTGCTGGAAAAATCGAAACCACACATAGAGAGGAAAATCTTCTGTACCTTCTTTTAACAAGTCTTCTTGAGTCTTGTCCTTACTATGCAAGGAGGAAAAGGCTTTCATCTTTCTCCCCCCTCTCCCATTGGGATCCTCTCTCTTACATTTTTTAAATGCTGCATAAAGAAGAAAAAAAGTTCCCCAAGTGGACCACATGCTGACAACATCCTGGTGCTGTGAAATGGCCGTGGGGCATTAGGTTTCAAGATCTCAAGATCTCCTGGCTGAGAACCCTGCCTTCTACAATGGTACTTTCAATTTGGGGGATTAAATGTTCTCTGGAGAAAGAGATGGGGTGATAAGGTGGAGGCACTGGCCAAATGGCATTAATCAAAAATCAAGAGCCTCTTTGTTAGGAAATGATGCCTTTGCTAACCTGGACTCTTAAAACCAGGCTCCAATTTACAAGTATTTTGGGATTCCACACTTCTGCCCATCTGGAACAGAAAGATAATTTTCCTAGGCACATCAGCAGATGGAATTAAGCTGGAACTGGTGTCCCTTCAGCTGTTCCCATCTGAACGGTGAAGCTCTCCAAGCACTTACTAGAAAAAAAGGATACCATGCCCTTATACAGTCTCATTTTTGTACACAAGTTGAATATCAAAAGATGTTTCATAACTCTCTCTTGTCAGGTTCATCCATACTAATTTTTTTGTAATCCCTTTTGAGGGCCATATTGTCTACTTCCAAGTCTACACATCTGGGGTTTCTTCTACCTCGAACATTCACCACCCTCATTCTGCCCACTATCTGTTTCCCTGTCCCCGACCCTCGCCTATCTTCCCTCTGAGGTTTGATGGTCTGATTGATGCTTCTCTGTCTCTGGATCTGTTTTTGTTCATCAGTTTATGTTGTTTATTATATTCCATAAATGAGTGAGATCATGTGATATTTATCTTTCTCTGACTGGCTTATTTCACTTAGCATAATGCTCTCCAGTTCCATCCATGCTGGTGCAACCACTGTGAAGAACAGTATGGAGTTTCCTCAAAAAACTAAAAATGGAACTCCCATTTGACCCAGTGATCCCACTTGCAGATATTTTTGTTTTCTGGAAAAAGTAGCAGCATAGCTGAGACTTAAAAGAATAAGTAGAATTATTAAGTACGGAATTATGAAGTGTTAATAATACTAATTACTTTCTAGACATGCTGCTCACTCATTTAATTTTTATAACATTCTATGGATAAGTTTGATGATGATATGCGTTCTATAGATTAGGGAACTTAAGTAACTTGCTCAGGATTCCACAGCTAGCAAGTGGCCACGCCAAGATTCAAATTAGATTTAAGTGTGTCTGACTCCAAAATCCAAGCATTTTTATAATGATCATAATACCAAGATTAATATTTATTAAGCATTTACCACTTGCCAGTCACTGTCCTATATGTTCTACATGGGTTACATCCTCATTTCTTTCCCATGACAATCTTACCAGATACTGTTATTATTCCTATTTTCTCGATGAGGACACTAAAGCTCAGAGAGGTTCAGCACTTTTCCCATAGTGTTATACCAATAATAAATGTAAGACCTGGGATTAGAACTAAGGGAGGATTGCTCTTAAACAATCTGTCCTTTGGTTAAGTTGAATAAGCAAACTGACATTGGATATGAAGGGAAGGGAGTCAAAAATTTATTAAATAAAATCCCATAATCAAGAAGGGTATTTTTTTTGTTAAAATATATGTGACATATAGCACTGTGTAATTTAGGGTATACAACATGTTAAGTTAATACATTTATATATTGTAATAGCCATTGTCGTGATAATTAACACCTCTAGCATATTACATAATTATTATTACTATTTTTTAGTGTTTGGACTCATTAAATTCTAGTCTCTTAGTAAATTTGGTGATTTTAATAAAATATCATTGTCTATATTCACTATACTGTGCATTAGATTTCTAGGGTTTATTTACAACTTGTTGGAAGTTTGTACCTTTTAACAACACCATCCCCCTATTCCCCATCCCCTGGTAACCACTATTTTACTCTCTGTTTTTATAAGTTTGGCTTTTTTAGATTCTACATATAAGTGGTATCATGTAATACTTGTCTTTCTATGTCTGACTTAGCATAATGAACTCAAGGTCCATTTGTTGCCAGAGAAATCAGTGGGTTCAATTTCCCCGACACTAGTGGGAGTGGGGTCCTTGGGGTACTGTTGGAATGAGCACTTACACAAGCCCTCACGGGAGAATGAATGGATTTTATTGGCATGGACTTATATTTCTTGGTTTAACACACTCCTGAAAAAGTTGCAGCTGGGACTCCAGTGGATCCAAAAGGGGGCCAGTGTCCAAAGTGTCTGTTCCATGGTTGAGCTGGGACCAATGTAGCATTAGGCTAGTTGACATCCATTAGCCCATTGTGTAAACTAATACTCTGCCTCCACAAACACACCACTAGCACTTACTACAACTCAGGTCAGTTTAATGCAAGTGTTAAGAGAGTCTGGAACCAACAGACTGAGATTCAAACTGCTTACTAGGAGCATAATCTGGGCAATTTTTAAAATTTCTCTGAACTCAGTTTTCTCTTTGTAAAATTAGGCAAATAATATTACCTACCTCAATATGTTATTATAATGATTAAATGAGAATTCATCTAAAGAATGTATGTGCTAAGAAATATAGTAAACTTTCAAATGATATTTGTTACTAGCAGTTGAAGTAATATAAAAGGATTAGTTGCTGAAGAAGTTATAGAGAAATAATAAGTTTTGAAGGATAAGAAGTCCCAAGAAGCCATCCATGTTGTTAAAGCAATGCTTCTGAAGTAAATGCAATACTCATTAGAGTGCATATTCTATACCCATACACCATTTCCTCTGATCTCTGACTTAGGGGAATTAATAGGATAGTATCCTATCTAATAAAAGGGTAATATGCAAATTAACTGTCACCTCATCACAAAGGTGGTGGCGCCTATAGCCACAAGATGGCGGCACCCAGTTCCCTCAGCCCCGCCTGAGTCCCCCAGTCCTGGGTGGGTGGCCACTGAGAGTGGGCAGTGTGAGCAGCCCGGCAGAATGCTTGCTTCGTCGCCTCAGCGATGAGGCAAGTGTACCGCCCTGGCTGCGGAGGCCTCTGGGCTGTGGAGAGCCTCTGGGCAGTGAGCGTGGTGAGGCCAGGCCCTGCAGAGAGCAGAGAGCCACGGGGAGTGGGCCTAAGCCGTCACGGCTCCTGGATTGGAGAGGATGCAGGTTGGGCTGAGGGACCCACCCCCCATGCACGAATTTCATGCACCAGGCCTCTAGTTTATATTATAATTAAAAATGGAAGCATGGTTTGTTTATAATTAACTTGTTGGGATGAACAGAAGATATTTATCCTGCCTGTTTAGAAAGATACCTTCCCAGCAAAAGTATTTATCAAATAGTTAAGCTAATCAGCTTTGGAATAACATTACTAGAGTTTGAATTCCAGCTTTACTACTTACTAACTGTATGATCTTGGGAAAGTTTAAGTGTGCCTCAGTTTCCACATTATTAAGATGGGAATAATAATGGAATGTCTCAAAGAATATTGTGTGGAATTAAAACATGTAAAAACATATTGAGTTAAAACATGTAAAACACTTAGGACAATGAATATGTACACGCTAAATAATTTTTGGCTCATATTAATATTATTCTATATTTAAGATGAATCTAACTAGAGTTAGCATACAGATATTTGTAATACTGTATTACAGAAAATTGTAATACTAATTAGGACACATGAGAATTACATTTCTTTATTGTTGTTTTGTTATGCCTATTTTCCCTCAAGTGAACCAGCCAGGAAAATATGCCTAGAGTTAGTTATCCCAGAATGTGGAATAACGACCTAAATTTAATTTCAACCAAAAAACTGTGTTTTAGTCAATACAGACTATTGCCAATAGAATGAGTTTCCCAGAAGCTGGCAAATCATTAGATATAAAAGCATTTGTAGGAAGATAAAATGTGGAGGGATAACATGATTGTTAAGACTCCTACAGTCTTAAAATTTTACATCAAGATGTACTGCCAACATAGAAAAGAATGATCAGGCTTTTGTATTGCTAGACAATTTAAATTTTTACGAGAAAATTATGATGACGGTGTACTTTTAAGAATTTCTCCAAATTGCCCTGTAGAAATAGAGAACTGGAGTAGCAAAACTGAACATTCATCAATAATACCTATAATAAACACAAAATATGGAAGGCTGGAGGCAAACCACTAACAGCTACAAATCCTGTTTATGCAGGAATCAGAGGAAAGTAATTGCATGTTGCATGAAACAGGAGAATTTCAATATCACAAGTAGGAAATTACTGGGAAACATGGAAGATTAATTTAGGAACAGGAAATATAAAAGGATTCTTTGCATACCCCAATTTAGGAGTGAACACAAAGGATTGATGGCAAGGTTTGAGGGGCCCAAAACAAGATGACCTTAAGAATTCTCAAAACTGACCACTGAGCCTACTGTCCAGGTCTAAGAAAAATTACTGAGAATAGAATCCAAACTGAGTAGAGTAGGTATAATAGAAAGAAAAGAAAAAGAAAGTCCAGTAGGTAAGAAATCCTGACCCACTTTTTCTTCCTAAAAGTTTAGTAAAATTAATCTTATGTAGAAATGAGCAATAAGAAAGAATAGCATTCAAAATCCCATACAAAATTATGATAGGAATAAAGGAAAAGAAGGAACAGAAAAACATCCCAACACACAATGAGCTAAAAGAAATAAATGACATAATATAATAATCACATAACTTAGAAATAAAATTTTAAAAATAAGAAATGAGGTGTTATCTAGGAAAGAATTCTAAGTAAAATACATTTCATTTAAGAAATGAGGACTAAACCTGAGAGCAAATAAATACATCACAGACAGCCTAATGGAAATTAAATGTTTGAAGGAAGCAAATTATGACAATTTTAAAAAGGAGTAAAGTGAAAAAAGAAATCAAGACAAAATGGGAGAGACAGGAGATAGGCAAAGAATATAAAACAAAGGTACAAGATTGTTGAAGCAATGAAACAATAAAAACTAAAAACAATATTTCAGGAAAATTGTTATTAAAATGAAAGCAAAACTTGAAACAACATATTGAGACACACTGTGTATCTGGGAAAATTAACAGAGTAATAAGAAGATACAGTCTATTTTTGTTGATCTACTGACCTTTACAGAAAAAGGGAAAGAAATTCTTTTGACTACTTGGGTACTTATATAAAAAAAGGAAAATCAAATGTGTTATCAGATTTTCTGGTAGTGAAACTTTTACTAGAAGACAATGGAGTGACATTTGCAAGATTCGCAAAGAAAGAAAATTATAGATTTTATATCCAGCCAAACTGACTTTCAAGTATAAAGGCCACACATCAACCCATAACATTAAAAATTAAATTTTGAATGCTTGATGAGTGGGCAGCTATTTTATATTCCTCTGAGAGCCTTCATGGTGATGGGCTTGAAACAGGAATTCAAAGGCTTTAGAGATTGACACACGCTAGTTGCACTGCTTTGCAATAGGTGCTCATTTACCCAATGGTGCAAGGCGAAATTGGAAACACAAGACCACTGTTACCTTCTAAGCCTCAGGGAAATAATGAATTTCACTGAAACAATGTGGTACTCCAAGCTTTCCTAAACTTCAAAAATCTGACAAGAAGGAAGTAGTTTTCATCAGAGGGAAGAAAATATTTTATAACATCAAAGGAAAATAGCTAAAGGAAAAAAAGTAATGAAATAACATTCAAACCGCTCTTTAAATTGTTTTGTGTGTGTCTCTGTGCCTACAGCAATGAAATTACTTCTAAAGTGACTTCAAGCTCTGAATGCTGTTATTCTTTGAAATCTGTGCTAAAACTATTACTGTTATTAAAGAGCAACAATAAATGTCATTTGCTGCATAGTTTATCATAGTTAGTAATACATAAATAAATATACTTTTGCATATCTTGAAATCTATACATTTGTAATGTATAGAGACCTTAATAAAATACATTTTATGTGACAAAACCCTTATCCTTGCAACAAATATCTGTGGAACACCTGCAGTGTGCCAATCATTTAAATGAACATGGAGAAACAGCAATGAATAAAACAATCTTTGCTCTTGACAGATTTGGTATTTGAGTAGAAAGAAAGGCATGTTAAAAACACTAACAACAAAAACAAACAAACAAAACAAAACAAAAAAACACGAACAAGCCAGCTAGCTCCTAGTACCTAGGAAAATCATGCTAAAATCACTCAATAGATAATATTGGCTTAAAAATACAGCAGAAGCTCTTACCAACATTTGTCTATTGGACCCTCTCAATCACTGCATATTCTCTATTCTTTTTGTAAACCATACTGACCATTGCCCACAAACCTGGTTTCAAGGCATTTTCGGGACATCTGTGGGCCAGTGGAATTGTGTACCTAAGAAGTCAATTGCTTGTTCCCAAACCTGTTAATGCCTGTTGTGCGTGTTACTATAATTATGAAATGTAATTCAACATCACCCAAATTAATAAAATATGAATAGCAAATGGAAAAATATAAATAAATAATTAAATTCTGAAAGGAGTGAATTAAAAGCTCAGTTCAAAACCTATGGGGGAGGGGAAGAATAAAGCAAAAGAAATTCATAAAAGCAGAATTCAGTTAGAAAACAGAATGAATATAATAAATAAATGATTCCAAAAGGTGATTCTTTAAAAAATATATAGACAAGCTAGTTGCTAATATAAATAGAAAAAAAGAGAACACAAACACATATGGAATTAAAAATGACAAGGAGGAAATAATCTCCAAGACAGGAAATTTAAAGTCACCAGATACTATTTTGCACAACTCTACGCAATTAAATTTGAAAACCTAAATGAAATGGGTACTTTTAAAGAAGAATATAATTTATCAAAATTGATCTCAGGCAGAGAGTCTATAAAGATTACAAATCAATAGAAGAAATAGAAAAAAAAATGCTTAAGAACTCGCCCTCCAAAGCAGTATGCCCAGGGTAACACTTAAAATGGACTGAAACCAACTTGAAGAGGCTCTCACTGGCCAAATGAAGGACCATTTGAACTTCAACAAAGATAATAACTGAGAAGGACTGAAACATTGAAGTGTCTCATCTGTGAAAATACCAAATCAAACAAACTCCAACGGGTTACTATTGGAGGATCCTAATAAACCAACCCTTTATTTTGAAAACTGGTAAATAGCAGAGAAGAATCAAGCCTTTATCCTGTTTTTCTTATATGAACCCTATCACTTGGTACACAAATAGATGGTAAAGGCCGATTTCACTTTATTGAAGTATGACAGCTAAGAAATGAACATCCTCAATATGCAATTTGTAATGAATTAGTGGATCATGGTATCTATAAGTCTGCTAACATCACAGAATGAGAGGCAACCAGACCTCATATGCCTCTTGCTATAAGAATATAATGTCATTTATAAATTAGTCTTGCCAAAAAAAAAAAAAAAAAATCTGTCTTCGATCTGATCAAGCTTTAAATCCAAGCAATTTGTAAGAAGCCCAGGGAAACAAGCAGCAAAATCCAGTCTGCAGGAACCTCTGTAGTATAAGCAATCTGTTTTCTGTATTAAACGAAGTAGAAGTAAAAAAGAGAGAGAGATGGACATAAATTTATAGATTAAAATAAAGTTAAGGCACACATTAACCAATCAATATATGGACCTTATTTAGATCCTCGTTGAAATGGTACAAAGAGAAATCATTAAATAATTGGAAATTTGAACATTTACTGAATATTTGTTAACATTAAAGAATGATTATTAACTTATGATTGAGGCGTAACAATAATATTGTGCTTTTTTTTTCTTTTTAAAGAGACCTTTTCTATCCAATATAAATACTGAACTATTTACAGATGAAATGATACCTTGGATTGCTTCAATAATGGAGAGATAGGAGAAAGAGATAAAACAAGAATGGCCATGAGTTGAAAATTATTAAAGCCGGTTGTTAGATATATGGGAGAACATTATACTATTCTGTCTGTTTTTGTATATATTTGAAATTTTTCATAATATAAAAACTAATAAAAATTCCTGCAATTAGGGCATAACCTTTGTGAATATTGTATGATTATTATTAACTAAATTGGGAGAAAGTGCTCTGTTATCACTACTTCAACATATCTGAGACCATTCCAACTCCAACAACAAAGGAAGTCTATGTACACTAACAAGGGTGATATTATCGTTCTTTGCTCCTCTGATTCTTTCTCCTTTTCTACATATTCATTCAGCTTGTAGTTACAGAGCTGCTGATATTGTAAAAATGTTGCTTAGCAACATGTTAATGGGGAAAAACACTCCTTAAAACATTAGGGTTTTTGTCTTTTGAAATGTACTAGTTCAGCATATGATACCTCCCACAGCTCAATTTAACAAGAGGAAAAATATCAATTCTCTGAATATAGTTTGTTGTTGTTGTTTTTTTTTTTTCTTAGCTGGGTCTGAATTTAATAAGAATATAAGAAACGGAGTGAGACAAAGACCTCAGATTGCATACAAGTGCCATTGATCTCTTAGGAGAGAGTGGTTTAGAGATGAAGGATTATATACCCTGCCCCTTACCTAGTACCTGAAGTGGGAGAGGAGGTGGTGAGGCCAAGAAGGTATACAGGGAAAAGCTCCTAATCTTTATGATTCTCTCGGTCTTATTGTCCAAGGAAAAGGAATCCAGTGTTCAAGGATCCAGAGGTGGGCCCAGCAAGTCACTCTTTAAGCCCCAGTTTCTTTCCCAGGAAATCAGGGTATTTGACCAACTGCTCTCAAAGAGCATTTCTAACTGGAACACTATGTGGAAGAGCCCAAGCCCCTAGGCCATTGCTTCTCAGACTTCATTGTATCAGCTGTGCCTTTCCTGGGCACCTTATGACAGTGCAGGCTCTGATTCAGCAGGCCTAGGGTGGGGCCTTGAGTTTTTGCATTTGCAACAAGTTCCCAGGAGATGCTAATTCTACTGGTCAGGGGGGATCACACTTTTATAGCAAGGCTCTTGGCCAATCTGAATGAGCAGAGATTGGAAAATGTCACTTGTCAACCTTGATGTGGCATATGGTTAAGAGGACAGCTTGAGTGTCAAAGAGACTTAGCTTCAAATTCTGGCTCTGTCCTTACGTGTGTTACTGAGCCACACTGAGCTTCGCATTTTCCATCTGCAGAATAGAAAACATGGGCATTTTTGAGACGATTGAATGAGATTTCAATATCACTTGTTATGTTCTTAGCCAAGCACACAGTAAGTAGTAAGTAAATATTAATTAATGGCATAAAGAAAAACCAGAGAGCATTTATGAAGGATCATATTGCAGTATGAGTTCTTGCCTCTTTATTTATGAGCGAAGCAGTGTAAAAAGCGAAAACTGGGCTGATTCTGAATGTAGGTTCTTCCTATCACTGTTGCAGAGGTGGCAGTCAAATCCTTTACTGGGCCTCCGTTTACACGCTTGACCAATGAAAAGGTTGAACCCGTTCCTGCCTGGTCCAAACATCCTAGGGATGTGTTTTAGCTCCCCTGGATGACTCAGTGCCTTGAGCTACACCAACAAGCTCCAAGGAATCAGCTCCCCATTTAATAAACTGTGAAGGGAGAGAAGCAGTAGGTGGCAGAAAGCTTATCAGAATTGGATGAAAAGCCCAGACTCAAAAGAATCTGCCAAGCAGGGGATCTATTTTAAAACCCAGTCATTTTTAGCATCAGAGAGTCAGGGCAGTGATTTAATTACTGATGGGCTACATCAGAGGGAAAACAGGAGCCAGCATCCCTGGGTCAGGGCAAAGAGCAGATTACCCAGCTCTGGGGAGAGGATGGGTCTTCTGAACCTCCCCACTACCTTTCCTGTTCAGATATTTTTTGAGTCTCTGATGTTCAGAGCTTTAGATTTTTAAACAAATGTGCTTGGGGCTCTATGACTTTGTCCATTTTCTGCAGGATTTTCTAAGCATCTGTCAGCTTCAGTCTGAATCATACATAAATGTGTGTATGAATCACTTCCTCCCCATTTCACGCCATGGTCCCCACTCTTTCACAGACATCCTCACCACCGCCACCATTTGGAAAGAATAATGAAAGAATTGGAGATTTTTATGGTGATTATCATAGTAAAATCTTTTTTTCCCCAAAACTGCAAGTGCTCAGAATGACTGGGGGAGGTTTCTCCATGGAGGGGTTCTAAGAGATCCTTAAGGTCCATGTGGGGCTGGCATTGGGAGGTCAGTTCATTGTAGAGAGGGTGAGACAACCACTCTGAACCAGAAGAGAACATGAGGATCATGTGAGCTTCAATGTGATGATTAAGAAAACCCTGGATTCTTAGAGAGGGAAGGCATCACAAACATTACTTCATGAAACCTAAGTAATTTGATAACAAGATAGGATTTTGAGTGGGATAATTTTGGCTCAGATCCCTGCTTCATCATAAACCGAACTTGCTTAACTAAATGGGTAACTAAATGGACAAGTCACTCCACCTTTCTAATCCTCTTTTCCCTCTAATGTAAAAAGAGTAACTACCTTTGTTCCAGGGTTCTTGTAAAGATAAAATGAGATTCTACATTTAAAATACTTGGGATGGTATCTGGGACAATGTCTTAGTAATAATAACAGCAACAGCATTTGAAAATTTTCCTAATGAGTGGATTTGTGGGTACTTCACTAACTCCCCCAGTGTAGGATTTAGAGGAGAGGTACCCACAGATAGCCTTTGTCCTGGATTTTACCTGCAGACTTATTGTGTGTGTACTCTATAGCAGCGGTCAAGGTGATTTTTTTTTTTTGGTTTTTATTTGCCAATATTTTTAAATTGGGGGATTTTATAGTTTTGCATCATAATCTACATTTTTAAAAACTTTTTGAAATATCACATCTGGCAAACAGCAAACCCACCTCCTCACCTCTCGTTTGCTGCAGTCTCTAACATTCCCTGCTATATTACTGTTGCACTACTTTATTTCCTGTGCATTACCTTCTGTGTTTGAGTTAGTATTTGCATCTGCCATTCCTATGGTGCCTAGAATATAATATCATGCTCTAGTGTGGTTTCACTGGCAACATCAATCATGATCATGTTGTTAGACACAGACACATCCACTCATAATTTGAGAGAGTGTCCTGTAACAGGGACCATTATTACAGTAGCTCATTTGGAGGGTAACTGCCCAGGTCATATTCTATTCTTTAAAATTATTTTCTCTTTCCACACATGGCCCTGCCGAAGGGAGAGGCATTAGCTAGATAGCACCAGATACCTTGTGAAAACTTCTTTAGCTTGGTCACAGGTGGATGGAGCAGAAGCCAATACCTGATCCCAAACAAACCAATTGTATTCTCACTCCAGGAAGTTCTGAAGTGTGGTAGAGAGAAGCTGCATGGGTGTCAGGTGATGGCAACACTGGACCTGGAAACTCATGCAGAATTGGGGCTGGATAGAGGTTGAGAAGACAGCGTTCGAGGCCATGCAAAACAAAGTCCCGGAGAAGGAGAGGTTAGCCGGGAGTCACCAGAGCAAGTCAATCTGCTAAGAGAATTGGAAAACAGAGGAGACATGCAGAAATGAGCAGTGGAAATAACCATGGCACCTCCCAGAAAGACAAAGGGTATCCATTTCTGACCTTCCAGTCCCTGGAGCTGGGCAGACTGGTTGTCTTTGCCATCTTCAATCACTCATTCCTTGATCTTTTTTTTATTTATATGACACTATTCTCTGCTGTTCTCCTGCCTCTCAAAATCCTTCTCTCTGTCTCCTTTGTTGGCTTCTTCTCCTACACTTGACCTCAAAATGTACAGTCTCCTGAACTCCATTATAAGGTCCCTTCTCTATACACATTTAACCCTCTATGGACTGACTGTGTTGTTACCCCCTCCCTCAAGTTCATATGTTGCAGTTTAATCCCCAGTATGATGGTATTTGTAGGAAGAGTCCTTGGGAGGTGATTAGATAATGAGGGTGGAGGCCTCATATGTGGGATTAGTAGCTTTATAAAAGAAACTTCAGAGAGCTCCGAACCTTTTACCATGTGAGGCTATAGTGAGAAGATAGCTGTTTATATACCAGGATGCAAGCTCTCTCCAGGCACTGAATATACCAGTGCTTTGCTCTTGATCTTCCCAGCTTCTAGAACTGTAACATAAATGTCTGTTGTTTATGAGCAACCCGATCAATGGTATTCTGTTATCGCAGCCTGAATGGACTAAGGCATACACTTTACATGATCTCTATTTAATACTAGTTAAGAACATATCTTAAGTTTTTATGTATATACTCATTTTTTAAAAATTATCTTGTTCCTTATTAAAATGTGGGGTCAATCTTCTTGGGCAGACTTCAACTGTCTGGTTTACAGCAGTGCCTGACATAAATACATTTATGCTAAATGAATGGATGAATGAATGAATGAATGAATGAACTGGATTTGTGTCTCCTGCCAAGACCTAAGCTGAGTCAAACACCCAGTACAGTTTCTAGAACAGAGTGTTAAATAAAAATATGTTTAATGCATGAGTGGCTACCCATGATATGCTTTATTTCATTCTTTCCACAACCCTCATTTTAAATGAGCAGCTTAATTTGGTTTTGGTTTCTTATAATGAAAGAGCTTTGACTATGACAATTACAGTACTGAACACAAATTTTTACTTTATAGGTGATTTTGCAATTAACCTATTGATAGACTTGGAAGAAGCAACCTTCAAGGACAACTTCGTAATGACATTAATCTTGTACAGTTTTTAGAGTCTACAATGTGCATTTATATACATTATCACAGTTATTTCTCAGAATAGTCTTGCTCAGCAAAAGTCGATTGAGACAGAGATGTCAAAACAGTTGATAGCTAACAGTAAAACAGTGAGTATCAGAGCTCAAAATTTCTGTTTATCGGCCCCTTGCTCTATTGATATATTATAAGACCTCCATTGTTAAACTTATACTGCTGCTATTGCTACTATTACTACTACTACTAGCTATGATTTATTGAGCATTTACTACATTCCAGGCTCTGAGCTATGTGCCTTTCCTTAATTAGATCAGTAAACTTCATGACAATCCTATAGGCTTGATACTTTTATTGCTCTCTTATGACAGATAGGGAAACAAAGACATATAAATGTTAGAGAACTAAGAAATGGGTAAGCCAAGATATGAGTCCAAGGGTTTTCTGATCCCTGAAACCAAACTACAAACTACTGTGCCATGGTCCCACTTGCTACAAAGAGAAGCAAAAGAAAAACCTCTGGGACTTTGGAAGCCACTCATGCAGAATAATCCAGGATCATGTTGTTAGTAATAATTCCAAACCCTTTCAGGTACAGTACAGAATTCTCGAAAACCTTGTGAGAACAGGAAACACAGAAAAATGTGACTGAATGTGAGCCACTTTACCAGTATCATTTCTGATGCAGGGACTTTATTAATGTACTTACTTGTTGTGAGATATGTAATGAGATTATTCAGAGCCTTGACTGTGCATTCTTTCCTATTGTTAACCGTGTTAATTTGCAACGATGCTCAAGAAGCTGGCTGAATAAAAACAGGCTAAATAAAAACTATTCAGAGCTGGAGAAAAGGTAATCACAGTGCCCAATTTTATTTTGATGTACTGCTTCTCCCCCACCCCCTTTTCAAACACACATAGTCTTTATAAATAGGTGAAGGTGTGTGATCATTTGTTGAGGGTAGGAAGGCTGATTATCACCGATGTGGCAAAGGGAACTCTGTCAAGTTTTTCTCTATGTGGTGGGTTCCTGGATTCTCTTCTATTTAAGTTAAAAAGAAAGGAAGAAGTTATTCAATGAGTAATTCTGTGTAATGCACTGTGTCAGGATCTCTCATACCCATTACAGTATTTAACTGA
Organism: Plecotus auritus; assembly: GCF_963455305.1. Taxonomy (NCBI): domain Eukaryota; kingdom Metazoa; phylum Chordata; class Mammalia; order Chiroptera; family Vespertilionidae; genus Plecotus; species Plecotus auritus. The sequence goes on from NC_137773.1 coordinate 20,002,481, forward strand.
ATATTTAGAAAGCTACTGGGTGTGGCATTTATGACCCCATTTTATAGATGAAAGAAGTCTTGATTTGATTCCTCTTATGACAGGGGCTGAGAGTATAGTTAAAAACACGCACCTGTCATTTCTAACAAGGGGACATATTAAGAGACATGTGAAAAAGTAGAAAAAAGGAATGGGGATAGCGGTGGAGCTTGGAGATGGGATTATGTTCTGTTAGTATAAAAAATCCTCTATTCTCAAACCAGATTTGATAATGATTGAATTAGATAGTCAAACAAATGCTTATACAGTTTAAAAAGTATTTTCTTACCTAATTCAAATTTACAATAATAATAGTAATGATGATAAAAGTTTGCATTTTTCAAGTTCAAAGTTTTTTAAAAAGACCGCCCCCCCCCCCCCCCCAGTTTGGTTTAATCGCATTTTAATAGTTATTTTGCCCTTCTTTCAACCTTCCAAATCTGAGGTTTGGTTAAAAAGCAAATTATAAAGAACCCAACCCTCTTGTCCCTGGACTTCACAGGGAATGGCTTTTCAAATCATTTTTCACTCAGTTCACACTCTGAAAGATCAAAGAACTCTGCTATATGCCCATTCCAGAAGTCCCTCTGGGATTAGTCCATCATGAATATAAATCATTGTGTTTGTTATGTTTCCAAAATACCCATTCATCATCCATCTTAGCGTTGTTCAAAGAGACATGGGGTCAATTCAGCTCTCACCTTCACAAGGCTTCTTGCTTCTGTTCCTGTAGTCAAGAGAGCACTGGAGACAATTAGCTACTTGCTGCTGTGGCTGCAGCCAAAGATTCCCCCCCACAGGGATGAGAAGAAGCACGCCCTGGAGGTAGCTCCATTCAGGCATCCTGTGGCTCTTGGCCAAGGAGGCAGCACCTCTTTCTACCCTCCAACTGGCATCTTCTTTTGTGTAGCAAGACAAAGACAGACAATGGCCACCTTCTGTCTCCTGGAGGTGACAAGCAGAGGAAAAGTATAAAGCTAGCTTTTGAAAACTCAGCCATTGAACTCCCTGCCACCCCAAGAACCTGACCTGAATCCACTTTCTGCCAACCACAGGAGGCTATTGTCCTTTTCTTTAAGAAGCTGACAGCTTGGAAGGAGACCACCAAGTGGAAAGGGAATTGCCTTCCAAAAGAGTCTTAAAGAATATCAAGGCTGGAAGGTCTCTTACTGATTACTGAGTCCAACCTCCTTAATTTATAAATAAAACCCTGGAGATAAGAAGGACTTAGTCTAAACCATATCGCCCAGGCTCCCCCAAATATCATCAGAACAACCTGTTGGTAAGTCAAAGCTGAGTGTATCACTTACTGTGGTGAGAGAAAACACTGCCTACCTCGACAGTCATGATTGCATTTCAGAGGGGGAAGAACACTCGGTATTTGTTGAGACTTGGAAGTTTGGTTTAAGGAGAGTCCTTCAAAAGAATGGGGGAGTCTTGTTAGAATTGGATGAGGATCATGACATAATAGTTTGCAACCGGTGGACACAGCAAGGCAGGGATTTTGAAGCAAGCTGCTGAAAGAGTGTTGGGGTATAAAAAGTCAGGCGATGTTTTCTATTAAAGAGTGATGAAACTTCCGTGAGCTTTGTAGGCATAGATTATTTTCAATCTTGGAATACAAACCACTAATTTACAAATGAAACCCTTCTCTAAGCCACACCCACTTCATAAGATGTAGTGGGAGCCAGGTCCCAAATTCCCCACCCACTGCCCATGTTACAACCAAAGATTATATTAACTGAGCCCCCCAAAATACAACCAGTCTCTGGACTTAAATAATTTTTTGAAGATTTGAGGAAGACAATAAAAGATTGGGATGAGGTAGAGAAAATGTATGTGAAAGGAGCCTGGATGCCTGAGACATCTGAGCTGTGACCAGAATATGCGGAGAACTCGGGTGCTCTCTGAGTGGAAGGAGAGCTATTGAAAAAGAAGGCAGCTTGGAGTTTGAGGACAAGAAAGAGTGTGTGACTGCAGCCCAATGAGCAAGAGAAGTGAGGCAGGGCCAGATCACCTTTGGAGTGCTCTCAGAAAGCCTGAGTGGGCTGGGTTGTTGTGCTGTTTCATATGCAAAATGTGTTCTCCTTGGTTACCTCAGGGCTCCTCACAGTTGGAGCCATTCTTCCATGAGTGGTGAAGACCATGTCCAGATTTTCCTTGGAGAGGGGCTGGGAGATACTTAGACATTCAGTTATTCACTTTTCCCTGAGCAAGGTAAGAAATACATCAACTAAGCCAGCCGTGGAGTTTCACAGGGCAATAAATTATCTTTTTTTTTTTTTTTTCTTTTGGCTCATTTTCAAGAAATGCCTATGATTCCAGGATATTCTGCTCTTATTCTTTGCCATTAACACATTCCAAGATTCATTTTCAATTTCTAATGTTGAGCTGGATGGTTTTTATGGCATCTCAGCTAGAGAAAAATGAAAATGAATGTACAAAATGAAAGACAAGATTTATTTCTTGTGGGTACTCCTTGCAGCTCTTCCCAAAGCAAAAACAACCACCACCACAACAAAACCTTTTAATAGGATCTAGTTAGGCACACTATTTTCTTTGTAAATGTATCCACAGGCACTAATTGGACAATTCACATCATTTACAACCAGTATTATCAGCAGATGATGATTAAAACATTTTAAGAGCATTGCTTGATACTTACATGAAAACAGTTGGTTATATGCAAGCTTACCAAGGCTTTGAAATAGATCTGAAAAGCCAGGAAATCTGTGAGTAGAAAATAGCAAAGCATTCAATTCATCAACTAGAATACTCATTTTTATTTTATAAATTCACTGAAGGGTCTAAGCAAAAAATAAGAAAAAAATAAAAATAAAAATAAAACCTCATAGACACAGACAACAGTATGATGCTTAGGGAGAGAGAGGGGAGGTAGAAGAAGGTAAAGGGAGGATACCTGGTGATGGAAGGAGACTTGACTTTGGATGGTGAACACATAATACAATATACAGATGATGCATTGTAGAATTGTACAATTGAAACCTATATAATTTTATTAGCCAATGTCACCCCAATAAATTCAATAAAAATTTAAAAAAACTTTAAACATGGGAAAATAGTTGTATACTGACACTTGCATGTACTTAAACTGTTTTAAAACTCAATCTCTTTTTATTGTTACATCTCAAGAAATGAACACCTTTGTAGCTGATAAAATCATCGGGCATGGTCAGAAAAGTTCAAATGTTAGTTTCAGGGTAGGACTTCCCTCAGGGAAGGGTAGGACATTGTGAATGATCTGGGAGGCAGTATTGCTAAGCAGTTAAGTGTGTGGATTTTCAGCTCTGACTCTCATTTCTACCCTTTTTTTGTTAAAGGTACCCCATGTATCTAAATAATATGCCTGCACACTATTTCTTGATTTATCAACTTTAGGCAATATTTTTTTACTACATTATGAAGAATTGAAGATTTATTTGTTCCACTATTTTTCTCTCTTATTTTCTTCTCCCAGTGTTTGATGATCATATTAATATTTTTATTTCTTTCATTGCTTATCTTCATAAGTTTTAAATAATACCATTACACATATATTTCCTGTTATATTAATTTTAGAAACTCTGGATATGCCTCCCTAACTTCTGAAATCTGTCTCTAAGTATTGAAAAGATGTTTTAGGAAAAAGTTCCTAAAACTAGAACCTACGATGGGGAATCTTGTGCATGTGACTTATGGAGGGTGTGCTTCCAGAGGAATCCTGCAGAGGAGTGAGGGAAGCAGTGCGGGGAAGGGAAAGAAGTCAGGGAGGATATGGTTTTCAGTTGGGGTCTAGCTTCAGCTTGTTCCCATGGGGAGCTCTGGAGTGTGAATCATGCCACAGAGTAAGGCCACCCTTTGGATGTCCCTATTAGTCAGTCATTGGCTATAGGCCACCTGCATGCTTCTCCTTCCCATTTCAATCCTTTCTTGCTGACAGAGAACCCCTCACACACATACATGCACAGACACATACATGTACACATACACACAGCTGAAAATGCCAGGTCCTTATTTTCCAGCTTCCTTTGCTGAAAGCACAGCTTATATAGCTAATCCTGGTCACTAGGGCCCAGGAGAATTGGGGGCTCGGAGACATGTTTCCATCCTCCTCTCAAAGAAAGAAGACAGCTGAAGAGAAACTGCCCCTTTTCTGCATTTGGGATCCACAGTGAGAATGTGAAGCCTGGAACTGCAGCAGCTTCCTGAGCAATCCTGGCCTGCCTGACATAAAGGGGAAAGCCACCAGCCAGAAGACGCAAAGGGAGAAGGAGGAAGCCTAGTCATGGCATTGATGATTGGACAGGATTGGTATGACACTACTGTGGCTCTAGACATTGAATGTGAAGTAGTAAATATCTCTATTGTTTAGCATGTTTAGATATCTTGTTCTCTGTGGTTTCAAAGTGCCCTGGCTGATATGATGAAATGAACAGAACTACCAGGGAGACTGAGAGAACAATCTGAAATACAAAATAAAAAAATTATGTTTAGAAAAAAAAAAAGTTCATCTACAAAGTTAGGCCAACTATGGACGAAACATACACATATGGCAAAAGGATTTAATGCACAGTACTATGAAGAAAGAAACCAAGGATATTCATAGACAAACTAGATTTGGAATGAGATCATCTGGAATTAAGTCTTATTTTTTCCAGTTATTTTGGGTATTGAAGAAGCCACATAACCACTTTAGAATCACCTATAGTAAGTCCTCATTCAAAGTCATCTGTAGGTTCTGCGACTTTAAGCAAAACAACGTGTAACAAAATCAATTTTATCATAGGTCAATTGATATAAACAAAAGTTAAGGCATCTTATCAGTGTTAAAACATCGAATGAAATGAGGGTATTCGAGGCCCTACTGTATTTAATTTGTAAAACAGAGAGAATAGCAGCAACCTTACCTCCTATTGTTTTGTTGATGTTGTTGGTATTATTGTTGGTGGCAGTGGTGGTGATAGTGTGTGTGTGTAAAGACCAAATGAAAAATATAAGTGAAAACTCTTTGTAAACTGTGAATTCAAATAAATGTAAGAGATGATGAGGAGGAAAAGTTGTTGTCATCACCATATTCTTCTCATCATCATATGTGTTAGAGATAATGTGTGCATAGGTCAGGATCTGGTACTCCTCCCAGATCCTGGCCTATGCACCCATCCTCTAGTAGCTGAGAGTATTGGCTGAGAAGAGCTCACAGCTGTTCCCTTCTCTGAAGCATGACCCTTGTCTGACAAGGTCTACCCTATAACTGGTTAGTTCCCTGTTAGTGAAGTTCCAATTAATGAGGCAGATTGTTGTTGCTTTCTTTTACCTGAAGGTTCTTCTCATAGAGCACAAAGTGATCTGGTAATAATATCGTAATTCCATTCAGTGAAACAGAGTACAAAATGCAAGTCTTCAGTCTGTCTCCCCCTAGCCCTCATCTATATATAGTCTGTGAATTAACCATTCCAAGGCTGACCCTGACAAATACACCATGAACCACTGTGATTACCTATTGTCTGGATTACCCTCTTTGGTTATGGTGTTATGAAGAGAGAGGGAGCAAGTGTGAGTAGACATTTAATTAAGGGAGGGCAAGAGCTGATACACACAGTTCTGAAACAACTGTGGGTAAAAACAAAGTTCATTGGCAGAAGGGGCGAGTGCCCAGTGTGCGTTCCTCAGATTGGCAGAGATCAACAGGAGTGCTTGTTGGCTCAGATAAATAAAGCAAAACAAAGGGGTATGCCTGACTTCAGGCTTTGCTGGAGTAAAGGCTCAAACACTGTCACTGGGACCTCCTCCCATTAACAAATTTTGCATATTTTTACAGTGGCAATATCATGGCAGTGCCTCTGGGTTCACATCCTTTTATGTTCATATAGGTGAAGAGGAAGTGCTTCTTTTTTTAGGGCCTTAGATTTCCTGGGCTTAGACAGTTTAAGCAGGCCTAGAGAAGGGGATGCTTTCCAGCTTAGACCCAAGTCACCCTCAAGTTAGTGAAGATGATCCATACAGAGTAGAGGTGGGGTTGAGGATGGCTCGCCAGAAAAAAATATGGATTAGAAAGAACGAACAGTGAGCTTTAGAAGAATGTATGTCCACTCTAACCTTTTTTATCTTTAAATATATTTTTATTTATTTCAGAGAGGGCGAGAGAGCTAGAAACATCAATGATGAGAACGCCCCCTACTGGGGATCAAGCCTGCAACCTGGGCATGTGCCCTGACCCTGACCAGGAATTGGCCAACCAGTCTGGCAACACTGTAACCTTTTAAAGGGAAAAGTGACAGCTAAAGTCTGAGAAACTCAGACTGAGAAACTCAAGATCATCTGAGTTATGCTTCTTTGAAAGAGAATTTCACCAGAAAAAGAAAAATTCTCCTGTGCTGGTTTGGCTATGTCTCTGAAGCACTTGCTGTATTGAAATTCACACAAGCCAAATAGTTTGGTCCCCATGAGCATTAGAGTGTGGCAAATAAAAGGCAGCGGTACAGTTTCTTATTGAAGCCCACGTGACTCCTGAAAATGAATTGAAGCTCTCCTAACCCCATCTCCCTTCTAGAATAAGTGGTAAATAAAACATAAACCACTTTGTACATACTTCAAATTTTGGTGTAGATGAAAGGCAATTTACTTTGGGCTGAAACGAAATTCCTGGCAAAAAGCAATGCCTGTTAACAAATGGAACAGGCCCCTGGTGACAATATGGAGGCGTGCAACTGGGTACATTTGTCATTTTAACTCCAGGGGCTGACTAGAGGCATTTTAATCATGCTAAAGTAGAATTCCAGGTAGAAACAGCATCCTTCTTTATATGGGAAAGAAAGCCAGCATTATTTCTTTCAACAGGTTACTTTCTGTATGTGAATAATATGATAAGAGTATGCAATCGTCTTTATTTTCTTGATTCCTAGATATATAAAAATATATATAAATGGCCATCTCTTTTCAAATATATCTTTCCATCCTTATGCCTGCAAATCATTCCTCTAAATGCATCATTCTAACCACACAGTCCCTCTGCTCAAACACCCTTGAAGGTTCTTATTGTCCACAGAACAGCTCTGCCTCAAAAGCTGGGCATTTAAGGCCTTCTGAAAGGGAAGTCTCAAGTCTTCTTAACTTAATTGTCATCATTTTTGTATTAATCAGGAAAGACTAGTTTATGTTGTATACCTTGGTTTTCTATTGTCCTTAAATAAAAGCCTAATATGCTAAATGTCCGACCTTTCCACCAGTCGCTATGACACACACTGACCATCAGAGGGCAGACACTCTGACCAGCAAGGTTAGCTTGCTGCTTGGGACTGGCCAATCGGGACTGGATGAGATGGGCTGGACACACTCTGGAGCCCTCCCGTGGTCCCTTCCTGGCTAGCCAACCTCCAGCAGTCCCTACCCAGCCCCAATTGGGACTGGGCAAGATAGGCCAGACATGCCCTGGATGAATCCATGTACTGGGCTGGTTTCGGCCTGATCCCTGCAGGCCAGGCCGAGGGACCCCACTGGTGCACGAATCTGTGCACTGGCCTCTAGTTGTGTAATAAATTACCACAAACTTTACAGCTGAAAGAAATGTATATTTATTATCTCACAGTTTCTTGGGTCAGGAATCTGGGAATAGTTGAGTTGAGTCTTCTGCTCATGGTCTCACAGGCTGCAGTTTAGGTGTAGGCTGGACTGCTAACCCTTTAGAAGACTTGGGGGCATCTTCCAAGCTTACATGGTTCTTGGAAGAATTTAAATCTTTGCAGTTGTAGGTAGGTGAAGGAGTTTGTTCTTTCCTATGGTAATCAGCTGGAGGTCACTCATGTCCCCTAAAGGTCCACCACAATTCCTTGACACCTGGACTTCTCACACCATGGAAGCTTTCTTTTTCAAAGCCAGATGGAGATATATTAAAAATGAAGTCTTACATTACATAAAGTAACCACAGGAGTGATTTTTCCAGTTTTCCGATATTGATTAGAGACAGGTCACTACTCAAGGGGCAGAGATTACACAAAAGTATGGATACCAGGGTGCAGGAATCAGGAGGCCTTCTTAGAATTCTGCCTACCTCACTGTGAAAACAAACAGCCCCTAAATTTTAGTGCTTTTGGCTGAGGAAACTTAGCTCTGCATCACTGGCAGGGAGTCATGCTGAAGGAGGCTCCAACTCTGCATTGCACTACTGCTAACATAGGAAAAATGAAAAGTTGTAAATCTGGCTTTCACTCAGATCTCTGTGTTTGAAGCAAGTGTCATGGCCACCTCTAATTTTAAGGGGTCAAGGAGGGATACCTTTTCCCAGTGCCCAGACATAGAACTGGAAATATTTGGTGAGGAGCACAAATGAGGACTGACTTCTCCAACAAAATGTCTTCGTGTGTTCGGATATTGTTGATGATTTCTCTCCTCATGTAATTGGTTCATTGTATTTTCTCAAACTGAATGACCTTTTCTCCACATTCCTGTTTCCAAATTCCTTCTGTAGTTCAAGGTCCATCTCAAAAGCTACTTTGTCAGTAATCTATTTTCTGATTTTTTCCATCAAAATTACTTTTCCCTTCCTAGATATATCAAAACACCCCTCTATGCTTTTATCATTTATCTTGTATGACATTTATAATTTCCTAATTTTGTCACAGTTAACTATTTTAGGTGCCTTAGCTCCCATATTGGATTGTGAACATCCTGGAGGACAAGAACCTTGTTGGAGTCACAATTATTTCCTATAAAGTGTCCAATACAGGGCTATACTCAGTGTAATGCTAATGTTTGATTGAGTGAAATTGATATTGCTCCCCTGGAATGTCTGTTTACAAAGTTTCTGGCCAACCTATCAATTATTTAGGGAAAGGAGTTAGCGAATTTTCTTATTCCATCATAAGCTCAATTTTTTCCAGTTAAACTCATTTCAGATTCCTCTTAAAGTATCACCCTCACCCATCCTCTGTTGTTTAATCATAATGAAGATCATAGATCACATAACACAGTTGGAAGAAACTTAAAGATTGTCTAGGACAGTAATTTCAAACTTTTTATTTAAGAAGCTGACTTCTTTATTCAAAGCTATGCCCAGATTCCTGACCCACAGAAACTTAAGCAGAGCACAAAACTATAAAACAGGAACAACAACAACAAGCTGATGTTCTGATTGAAGTGAGAATGGCATGTTCAGAGTTTTGGTTACTTAATCTCTCCTGAACAGTCCCTGGTCCCCAAAGCAAATCTTGGGATACCTCTGTGAAATGCTAGATGCTTAATGTTGACTCAACTTTTTAAATCACAGATAGAAAAACTAAAGCTCGAGAGACTAAGTGCCTTGTTCCAAGCCACACAGATAGAGAGAATCTAGTTCAATAAATACTTACTGAGCATCTACTATAAGTGAGTTAGGCTAATAACAAAGATATAGCAAACCTCTTGATAAAGGTAGCAATAGAAGCCACGTTTTCTAATTCTCAGTCTCATTACAATGGTCAAAACTTCCATTTCATTTAAATCTATTTCTGTAACTTAGCAAAATCAAGGTCAAAGAATAAGTGGTTAATTTTAAAGTCTCAGGTTCTAAAGTGAATCTGAGAGTTGAGTTCATGCTGAGTTCAAAGCCAGGTGAGAGCCTAGCTCACAGTATGAGCCTCCTGTGAAGGTGTGTGGCACTGCCATTTATTCACCTTGAATCCTGGAACTCTCTCACTCTCATCTAATACAGGAGAAAATGTCAGCTTCTTAGACAACCTCACTCTTGCTGGGAATTCATTTATATTTCATCCAGCTTGGCATCCATGTGCATAAAAGAGATCAGAAGGAATAAGTTGATCATATCTATCCAACTACTCCTGAACAGGATGGTCCTATGGCTACTTAGCTATAATTGGAAATTGACTTTCCTCACAGATGTGGGTGACTTCAGTTCATTGGCATCCACTCAACATTTATTGTTGCCCACATGATAATATCATCTCCCTCCATATTACCATGGAATTTATATGCTGTTAGAACGTTTGAAAACTTTCACAGAAGAAGCAAATCCTCCTATCTAATAAAGAGGGAATATGCAAATTGACTGTCACACTGTCAAAAGATGGCAGCACCCACAGTGGAGGTGGGGTTTCCATAACACAAGATGGCTGTACCCACAGCGGAGGCCCAGTTCCCATAATAAGCCTTAACAAGCAATCAGCAGGGACCAGATGCTTCGCCCCCTGCCCCAGCACCAGGCCAGGAAACCTCAGGCCGTGCCCTCACCCAGCAGGGCTTGATGGGGGACCTCAGGCCGTGCCCCCCCACCTGGCGGGGCTTGACAGGGGACCTCAAGGCGAGCCCTTTGCCTGGCAGGGCTTGACGGGAGACCTCAGGCCGCACTCCCCGCCCTGGCGCCGAGCCAGGGGACTGCAGGCTGTGCCCCCCACCCCGGTGCCAGGGCAGGGGACCTCAGGCCACTACCCCTGCCCAGCAGGGCTTGATGGGTGACCTCAGGCTACACCCCCACCTGGCTGGGCTTGACGGGGGCCCTGAGGCTGCACCCCCCACCTGGCAGGGCTTGACAGAGGTGGGGGTGGTCAGATCTGGATCTCGCCCAATGGGGGTGGGGCCAGCTGGGTCTGGGTCTCGTGTGATTTTGAGGTGCTGCGGGTAGGTGGGGACTTGACTCTGGGTCCTGTGGCACACCCCAGACTTTTACAGGAGGAAGATTTTCATATATATTTTACTAATTTTCTTTCATCTTTGACACTTCTATTATAGAGAAAGGGCAAATAGCAATATTAAAATATTTCCTCTAATTAATCCCCTCTTAATGTGCTCAAATTTTGTGCACTGGGCCACTAATAGAAAATATTTAAATATGTGATAAAGTCCTGAAGTATGTAGTATAAGCTCTAATTGCTACTGGACTTTGAAAATAGCACTAATAATTATATACTGGAATAATTGGTAGAAATTTTCTGTGGGAGGAAATGTCAATGAGGGTTTAAAAGTCAAATTTGAATCAGATGAATGAGTGGAGAGAGGTGTCATTGCAGGTCATGGGAAAAGACATGAAGATTGGAATCAGCATAGTGTCATAGTAACTAAAATGAATTGAGAACCTAAAATGTTTCTCACTTGACTGTGATAATCTTCAGAATGACCTAATGAGGAGAAACTTATATTATTCTTGTTTTACAAATGAAGAACGAAAAGTGGCTAAGTAACTTAAGATCATACAGTCAGTAAATTATGAAACTAGGATAACCCAGATCTGTATGATGTCAAAACATTATTTAGCACAGTTCCCTACTGTCTTTAGACACATGTAGGAAATGGTGAGGAGAAAAATGTGATGGTCCAGGGTAAAAATTTTGGGGAAATAGGAAGTTGCATAGGTAAGGTGGAGTCAGCACAGGTAATTGTCCCCAGGAGACATTTGGGAACATCTGGAGACATCTTTGGTTGTCATAACTGGAAGAATTAGATTGCTCCTGGCTTCTAGTGGGTAAAGGCCAGGGATGCTGCAAATCACCCTATAATGTATAGGACATATCCCCACAACAAAGAATTATCAATAGTGCTGAGAAAAGTTGGCATAGACAGAATGAGAAATATGGACTTGTTTCTTTAGATGTTGGGTTCTTGACTACAGTACTGAAACAGTCAACATGGCCTTCTACGTTTGACATCTCACATCAGTGATCACCCTTCACCTAGTTGTTCAAAGCGGACTCATTATTCCCCACAAAATGATATTTTTGAGTGTTTAAATCTCTCATCTTTCCATTCATCTCCAGATCCACCTCCAGCACTCCATGGACCATCATCTTCTCCTCCCTAGAGTATGGCTATAAATTCTGATTGGTCCGGCCTTACTCTGGATTCATTCTCACAAAAAGTAAATCTGATCAAGGCATTTTTTTTTTTTTTGATCAATGCATCTTAATGCATAAAGCTCACCAAAGATTTTCCACTGCTCAAACTAGGGGGCCTGGCATGATCTTTTCACCTTGAATCTTTCTGACCTGCCCTCTTCTTTCAGTTCCTTGAAAGATCCCCGTCTTCTTTTCATCTGGGCCTTGTATCAATTATCTCTTTGCCTGCAAGCTTAGCCCTCAATGCTCCCCTCATTCTTATTCTTTCCATCTGGGTAACACTTCCTCATCCTTCATATTTCAGCTTAAATATCACTTCTTAAGAGGGGATTAAATCATGACATACCACCCTATATTTCCTTTTTCATAATGTTTCTCACATGGTTGATGAATTGGTTAATATCCATCTTCCCTACTGCACTATAAACTTCATGTAGGTGGTGGGGACTGTTTCTGTCTGGATCGTGTCATATCATCAGCACTTAGTAGAAACTCAATACATATTTGTTGCATTAACAAATAAATGAGCACAGTCCTGGGCACTGAATGGGACAGGAAAGATAAGCATCCCCAGTCATTGCGTGCTCCTGCATTTCAAAACCACAGATGTTTCTCATCCAGGAAAAAGGAATACTAGGCAAATGAGGAATTCATGTGCACACAGAATCTGATAACTGATGGCAGAAATCTTCACAGAGACAATAAAAGCTATAATATCCCAAAAAATTAAAGCCATTTGTTTCCCCTCAGCATGGTCACCAACGGTTGTTAAATGAAGGGCTCTTTACCAACTAGGAATATTCCAGGCATGTAGACTGAAGACAAATTCATGCAATTATTCATACCTTAAGCTAAAATTACAGCTTTCCTTTCAACCTGGGAAGACACAGCAAGACATAGAACATTCTCCCTCAGAGCAACAAGCCACTAAAATATCATTTTTTTAAATGAAAGAACAAGTGTTTCTCATATTTTCTTTATGAAAATGTCAATTCCATCTCCTCTTTTTTTTTAAAGCTGCTACTAATTCCTAGCCTTCTTTCTGAAGGAAGATCCTATTTCAAGACTAAAGCTGCTACCTCCTAAGAAAACAAAAGTAGCAACACCCTTATCTGAAATTTACTGATATCCAACACACCAGATTCCCTAAGTGATATGGAGAAAATGTATTTACTTGTGTATTTGTTTATTTACTTATTGGGAGGCAAGAGATAGCCCACTACAGTTTGATTTTTTTCTTTGCATAATTTTTTATAATGATATTTAATTTCACTCTTGAAGTGAAAATTTATGTCTCATTACTAGGAACTTGATTAATTGGATTTTAGCTCTGAATGACAAATTACATCTGGAAAACACCTTGTTTGAAGACAACTTATATTCTGTTTTATAAAAGGCTAGAGGCCCAATGCACGAAATTTGTGCAAGGGGCTCGGCCCTCGCAGCCCTGGCTGCCTCTGGCCTCACCCACTAGTAGTTCCCAAAGGTCATACTGCCATTCAGTCTAATTAGCATATTAGCTCTTTATTATATAGGATAATAAATAGTTCAATTCTCTATTCTCCTTTGTTTTTGAAGGGTGGGTTTACCTTTATGATTACAAATTTGCTATCATAGTTATTGTTCTTACGGAATCAGGCAAGTAGCCAGTTCTAAAGACCATTTTTACAGGCAATTTTCATTTGCCTTTCCTTCCTTCTCCCTTCCCTTCCATTTCCTTCACTTCCCCTCCCCTCATCCCTCCCTCCTTTTCTTCCTTCCTTCCGTCCATCCTTCTTCCCTTTCTCTCTCTCTTCCTTCCCCCCTTTCTACAAATACATGTTGAATTCTCACTCTGGACTATACATTGTTCTATCTAGACAGAAATTGAGAAGGGCATTACATACAAATTAGTAGCTCTCATAGAGTTGAAATTCTAAAAAGAGGAAGAAAATAAAGACAATACAATATAAAAATAGCATAGTTGCTCTAAATAATACAAAATAAATAAATGATGAGGTTAAGCTGCTCATGTAAATATTTGAGAAAGGGATGTTCTAGGCCAGCCGTGGGCAAACTACGGCCCGCAGGCTGTATCCGGCCCGTTCGGCTGTTCTATCCCGCCCGCGGAGCCGAAAGAGCAGAGGGTTCTCTTGCTCTCCCCTCCGCTCCTTCACCAGCAGCAGTGTTAACATGGCAACGTCGGGAAACATGGCCACAGCTCCTTCTTCTAAATCCGCCCATTCAATAGAAGGAACAACCTCTCAATCTTCCAGAGGCTCCTTGTAATGCCCGTGGACGCGTCCCCCGACATCACCCTGGGAATGCGTAGACATGTTATCGTGGTGATGTAGGGAGACACGCCCCTGGAGAGCACAGTGTCAGAGCATTAGCTAAAAAGGAGACCCACAACACTGTTCCCACTGAAGTTGATGTTTTAAAGACCAAAAACCTTTCAACCCAGTCTACATTGCCATCTACATCTACGTCCCAGGCATAATTTGGAAGTTGCACTGAAGAAAATGTTTAATTTACTGTTTACACATTTTGTTCTTTTCTATTTGTTTTAGTTTTAAATCATTTTATTATATTTAAGTTTAATTTGAAAGGCTTTTGTACCTTTCCTTTGTTAGGCAATTTTATTTTGCCTTTGCCATCTTCAATATAAGGTATGTTATTGTGCTATGATTCCTCCATTTTTTGACGTTTCAGATTATAATAATTAGTGTTTACATTCTTCTTGTTAAAATGTTTGAAATGAATAAAACCATTGAAATAAAAAAAAAGACCATATCCTTTTATGTAATGATGTTTACTTTGAATTTATATTAGTTCACACAAACACTCCATCCATGCTTTTGTTCCAGCCCTCAGGTCCAGTTTAAGAACCCATTGTGGCCCTCGAGTCAAAAAGTTTGCCCACCCCTGTTCTAGGCAAATATCAGCAAAGTCAAAGACCCTGGGCAGTGAGTGGGACAGGAAGTCAAAGCTGGAAGCCAGCTTGGCATATTTGAGGAAAGGACAGAGGCCAGTGTGGCTGGAGCACAGTGACCGTTGGGTGTGTGAGGGAGATGATTGAGATGGACATGGAGGCAAAGACAACGCCTGATAATCTGGCTTTGAGAGACATTATCAAGATTTTTTTTAAAAAAAATCTGACATTGGGAGAGCTTAAAGAAGAAACATGATACAAATATTTTTACATTTACATTGTAAAAGTTCATTTTATATTTTAAAAATTTATTCTTGTTTATCTGTGGAGGATAAACCTTAGGGTGGTGGTACTGGAGATGGGAGATCTTTATGGGCTAATGCAATGTTCCCAGGGAGAAGTGATGGTGACCTGGACCAGGTGGTAACAGAGGAGACAGAAACATGTGGATGAACTTGGCATGCTGAAGGGCTGCTGTGCTACACATTTGGGATAAAGAGGAATAGTATCCACTCTGTGAATGAAACTTCCTGGAATCTAACTCATTGTATATGGAGGCCTATCTCCCTTTAGAGTCAAACAATAGTATTTCAGGGTTTGAAAGATACCTAAGTAATATCTAGCCAAGTCCCAAGGAATCCATATTTATCCTTAACAAATTTCAATTTTTAAAATTCTTTTTTATTATTGCAACACATTGAGAAACTTTAAGATTCTAAATCATCATATAAAATGTTCATTTCTCTTCCTAGCTTTGCAGCATCTGCAAATCCAAATCAAATGCAATCAATGTCCTTATCCAACTCCAACGTAAAAATATTTGCTAGGACTTGATTGAGGACAAGGCTGTGTGGCAAGGCTAGAGACTGCTCTCCTATTTGACATTAGTGCACTAATTCACACTCCAAATAGGGTGGTTTACTTGGTTTAAATCCCACCTAAATATACCATTCTTAGTCCTTCCTACTTATGGAAATTTTGAACTGTAATTGCAGTTCAATTACAGGAGAGATATGTTTGGTCATACCGGCCTTTTATGCTTCTCATTTTATAACAAATTGACATCCCTTTCAATCTTGTGCAACAGTATCAAAACTCATTGTTTTGCCCATAATTTCTAGTCTAGGGCCAGATTGAGCCAAAATAGAATAAGGTTTGTAAAATGAAGAAGTTAAAGGAAAATTTACTTTATTAATTTAGATTTTTGGAATGTAATTTCTGCTTTGTATGTGCAATGTTTGCTAACTTATTTTCCATTTTATAAACATCTTTCACACCAGTACCTTTTATTGTAATCTACTTCAAAATATTTTATACATATTTGGTACGTTTAAGTAGACTCCTACTTTTATAGCCAATGTGTTACTTAAAATGTGTACACATAAAAATTAAACAATGCATGTGTGTGATATGAGCATGATTTCATTCTCCAGAACTAAATTGGATGAAACTTTAATCTTAGTTTAATTGTATAGGTAATATAATACAATAAACATATTCTCAATATTTGTAAAGATTAATTTTAATAGTCCTGAATCTTAATCAACTATGATAAAGGGCAAGATGGCTTTCCAAATGGCCAATGGCAGATGTGTGTGTGTGTGTGTGTGTGTGTGTGTGTGTGTGTCTCACACATGTATAGCATGTGCTTAAAACAGGCTTTACTGACGACTTCATTTTCTTGAAATGTTACCATCTGATGAATAAAGTTTAGATTTTGCACTCAAAAGCTGCCTTAGAGCTATCAATACATAAGACTTAAAACTGTGGCTTGTTGGAAAATGGAACTAATCAAAGACAAGGGCATCTGTTAAGTATGAATTAAAATATACTCATAACATATGACAATGCTTCAAACATTGGAAGGGAGTGATCATTTGCCTCTGAATGTTCTTCATTATTTCAGAGAGGGAGGGAGAGGGAGAGAGAGAGACAGAAACATCAATAATGAGAGAGAATCCTTGATCAGCTGCCTCCTGCACATCACATACTGGGGATTTAGCCCACATCCCAGGTGTGTGACCTAACTGGGAATCGAACCATGACCTCCTGGTTCATAGGTCAACACTCAACCACTGAGCAATACTGTCTGAGCTGAATCTTCTCCATGTTAAACAGCTCAAGTATAACAGAGAAGTCAATAGCCCCAGAGAACCAACAAGTTTTACAACCCCAAATTTCATCCCTACTTTATGGACACGATCTACTTCCAGCATCTCCTTAATAACGCTAGGCCCTGAAAGCTCAGGCTCTCTGCTGATGGGAGCATTCTAGAGAAGGTGAATGCAGGGAACCTAAATGGGTGAGTGGCATATAATGAGTGTTCAATACACACCGGCTGTTCCTGTTCCTATAATACTATCTTCTCCATCTCTCATGATATGGTCTTGAGAGTGCCCTGAGCACCCTGGCTCGCTGCTGCCCTATGAAAGAGCTGTTTGACTGTTGAATTGAGTGCTTTCAGTGGAAACCTCCCTTCTTCTTGGACTTACTTCTGATTCCAACCATGGCTACCACACACAGTTCTGCCCAGACTTTGACTCACTTCCTGTTGATAGCACCTGACCTCAAGGTTGCACTGTGTCTTTTGTTCCCTGTCCTGGGGATTCTCTGACACTGTCTATTCCCCAGGAACCTGCTTGGCACTCATCCATGGGCAATCCATGAGTGCAATGCTGATAAGTATATGGGGTCACCTGTGACTGATGGGGGGAATAGGAGCAATAGATGGATATAAATTCCCTTTTATCTCTAGGGTAGATGATTCTGAGAGCTGCTCATAAGATTTGATCCAATAACCAGTGGTTGGCACTGGCAGTCTGCTTGACAACACTTCTCTTATTGTTTTTTCCCCCCTTCTTTTCCTATTCATTCCCCTGTCCCTCAATAAACAACTTATTTGTAAGTCTTTGTCTCATGTGCTCCTATTAGAAGATACCCAGGATAAAGTAACTAGTGCAGCACATTTTAAGCAGATTGATGAGTCCTGTTCTAGGAGATGGGAGATGAGAGGCGCGCCCAATGATGGCCTCCAGAAACAGTCCAGGTTTTGTCACCTCCCGCATTCCTAGCTTACTTATTTATTCCTTGTACATTGTTTGGGACAGACAGGGGAGGTGTCAAAAGACGTTTGTAAAGTGAATGTAGGAGATAAAGAAATTAGGTACTATCCCTGCTTGGAAATGTTTCCCAAATAAATGGGGAGGTAAGCACAACTGAGAGATGAATTGGTTGGTGATGCAACTTGTCAAAATTAAGAAGCGTAAGAATGTCAAAGCAATAAAATAGAATAAAAAGTGATGGAGCTGGACGGGCTCCCAGATAGCATAAAGCAGTGGTTTTTAAACAGTTTCTACAGAACTGGAGAGGTTGGCAGAGGTGCCCTAGGAACACTTCAGATAGTTAGGGAGGGATCCCTAGGTGTTGTACCAAGTTCAATCAGGCCAGCAATGCATTGTTTCTTTTGAATATAAGACTTTCTAGAAATATTTTTAAGCAAAGCTTTCTCAGCTAAAAATAGTTATTTAAAATCTACTTACTGACAATTCAAATTCCTTTGTTAACAGAGGAGACATTTGAGGCTTGGGTAGAAAATTACTGCACCCAAAGACCTGCAGAGAGTTCAGCCTTTCCTCTGTATTGAACGGGAATGGAGACATGCATGTAAAATATAACTTAACAATAAAGAAAAAAACATGATTAAAAAAACTTGAACCATGTAACAGACAATGCTTTACTGTTGTGTGAAGTCGTGAAATAATAAGCTCAACACAAAACTTCCTTTTGTGATTATTTTATTTTAAATAATCAGTTATATTTTAGACCAAGTTTTAACCAAGATCTTTAACAGAGAATAGTTTATGGAGAAGGGTTAGGCCAAGGAAGGGAAGAATTTATACCAACAGAAAAGAGTTAAAATGCAAGATCTTTTGATCTTTTTCTTGCTTCTTGATGAAGGGTAGGTTATAATCAGAGTCAGAACTTCTTATCCCTTCTTTTGTTAACTTTTCATTTAGAGGGATATTTTCTGTTGTCCTCTAGACCTATTCAAGAAATTATAGAAAATTTCTCCCTGCAAATCCTTACCTACATTGTCTTGAAAATGTATATCTTTTTGTCTTCTGGACTAAAATCCTTGCATATTTTAGTAAATCTAATAAAGATTAAAATGTTTATCTCCTATGCCTCTCAGCATCTCTCAAGTATCACTTAGGAAAAGTCCTGTCGGGAGGGGGGTGGGGAGAAAAGTCAACAGATTGCTTTTGGAAAGGGTTTTATAATTTTACAGCATCACTTGCCAAGGAAAGTGGCTGAGTAAATACCATGGCTCAGTAAAATATAAACAGAGAACTGATTTATCTCTTTTCAGGTCTGGGTCCATATGGCTCTAAGAGTTCCCAGGGGTCTCTCTCCACAGTGGAGAGGGAAATAGTCAAAACCTGCCAGTAAATTCTTCCAATGCAATAAGCCAAAATGTCCAAGAGTATGAGTAATTTGTTCATGTCTAGAATGCAGGGGATGCTGCTATGGTCCCAGTTTTCTAGCATCCCTAAGCAACATTATATTCTTTTGGGAATTGTATTAGGCAGGAATATATTTAGCTGCAAGAAAACAGCTACTTCAGTGGCTTTAAGAAATAGGAGTTTCATTATCTCATGCTACAAGAAAGTCAGGAGTAGGCAATCCAGGGCTGCTATAGTAGTTCTGTGATCCTTTGTCCTCCCAAATACTGCTTCGTGGTTATAAAATGACTGCTGCTCATCCAGGCCTCGTTTCTACCTTCTAGGTAGGAGGAAGGAATAAAAGGTCTATTTCTTACAAGTCTTATCTTTTTAAAAAATATATTTTTTATTGATTTCAGAGAGGAAGGGAGAGGGAGAGAGAGAGAGAAACATCAATGATTAGAATCATTGATCTGTTGCCTCCTACACTCCCCTCACTGAGGATTGACCCCGAAAGCTGGGCATGTGCTCTGACAGGGAATTGAATCATGACCTCCTGGTTCATAGGTTGACACTCAACCACTGAGCAATGCTGGCTGAGCACAAGTCTTTATCTTATTATGTAGAAAGTAAAGCCCTTCCTGGGAACATTTTCTAAGTCTCATTGTCTATCTCTATGTAACGGGGCCATTTATATGTGCCAGTAAGGGCAGGAAATAAATAATTTTAGCTTTCCATCTTTTGTAGTACATATAGAAAAGCAGGAGAGAAGTGGGTTGTAAATAAATTATGGCATAGCCAATTCACAATGCACCCCATAGGAATCTCAATTTAAAAACCAAAATAGCACATTTTTTTAATGTACAGAACCACTGAGGCATGTGAATTTAAGGATGATAATATTTTTTCAATGCCTAATTCCTAGATTGATTCTGCCAACTCGCCACTTAAATGCAGCTCATCTCAAGGTCTGCAAAGTAATGGAGTGAGTGATTTCTGTGGGGTTATTTTACACTAGGTAGATACTGGTTAATATAGAATAATAGGGTTTACCTCTCCAGAGTGAACAAGTGTCCTTTTTGGTACTGGAATCCATACCCCCTTCCTCTGGCAGTAAAAAATCCAATTTTCATTTGAGGAGCCAAACCACACACACAATTTATATTGTTGGAGTGGGGCTGACCCTATCTCTGCATGGACCAATGAGTTACACATAAGCCAATCCAGGCTTTCACCTGGATTAGTTGGGTTGATTGATTTTTTAAAGGGGTGAGCATGTAAGCCAGTCTGGGCCAGTGGGAGGTGAGCCTAAGCCTTTGTTGATACTGTTGAGGAAGAGAAGCTTCCTTATTCATGAGCTGGGATCTGTGAAAATATGAAAATATAAACTTGGAACTATTAGGGGATACTACATGGCAATGGCCCTCTTGAAGGCGATCCTAACATGGAAGATGACAGAACAAACAGATGTGAAAAGAAAATACACCTTGGATCCAGCCATGATTTTTGCCAATATATCCCTAAACTTCCCACTTACATTAGTCAATAAATCCCCATTATTTTCTTTTTGCTTAAGGCAGCTTCAGTTGAGTTTCTGTGTCCTTTTACTGACAATGCCCTAAATAATACACTATCTAAGGGAAATTTAGGTCATATATTATATAGAAATTTAGATACACTGTGTTCTTACGCAGAGAAAGAAATTTCTATTGCTAAAAATCTGCACACAGGCTCATGTCAGTGTGGGAAGTATATTTCAATTTTTAAAATGCCAATAGCAATGTGACCAAATACTTGTCCATGAATAGATATGAAGAAAATAAGATATTGTGATTTTCCAGCTGGTAGGATAGATGTTCAGGGACCAGAATTCTAGCTCTGACCCTACAAAGAACTTGCTCTGAGACCCTGTTCAAGTAGCTTCAGCTTCCTGAACCTCAGTACTTTCATTCCTAAAATTGGGTGAATAACACCTGCTGTGTCAAACTGCCAGTCAGGCTCAAATGAGACAGAATAGCCCTATGTAAAAATACAGCACAATACAAACAAAACACATGATCTAAAATGGGTTGTCAAACTATAGCCCACAGGCCAAATTCTGTCTACCACCTGTTTTTGTAAATAAAATATTATTGGAATACATCCATGTTAAATCATTTAAGTGTGGTCTGTGGCTGTTTTTGTAGCTAAAATGAGGAATTTCAACAGAAACTATATGGTCTATGAAACCTAAAGATTTACTGTCTGGACCTTTCCAGTAAAAGTTGGCTGACCCTTCGTCTAGAATTAGGACAATCCTTTTAATAGCATGAAGGAAAATCATTTCTAATCAGCATATCCTGAGAGATTAGTGGGTATTCACTTTGTTACTTTCTTCTTCTTTCCCACTCTTCTCAACTCTGGTTTTAATGTCCTCAACACTGAAAAACTGAGCTGCATGGAAAAATAGAAATGGGAGTAATTTAAAAAATGTTCTTTTAAAATATGCATTGCACACAGCTGTTGAACTAAACTTTTATTATTATTCTATTGGTACAAAGGCATTTTGGACAGCTAGATTGGTGATTTAAAATTCATGCAAAAATGTTTTAATCCAAAGAATAACTTCTGCTTCATCAGCTTGTGTGTGTCACATTAACTGTTTGCATGTGGTTGAGCAAGTTGAATAATTTGCTCAAAGAGTCTGTCAAGATTTCATAAAGGGAGGGACAGAGTGATAATAGTATTTGGTCTTTAGGATGGGTCATTTAGCACAAATCTGCAACATGTGTTCATTCACTGATACAAAAAAGTATTTACTGAGCACCTACTATAGACCTGGCACTGTGCCAGGCAGTGGAGTTAAGACTTTGGATAAGACATGATTCCTGGCTCATGACACTTAAATTCTTTTTGGAAATTCAGCTTCCATTTCATTTCTTCTTGATTCTGACATGCCATTGCTTAGCTTTTGCTCAAATACCCTAGGAATGGGAACACCTTTCTTGGCTGAATAAATGTGGTCATTAGAAAATTTATTATTATTATTAATTATTATTATTAATCTTAAATAAAATTCCTTGTAGTGTCCCTCTTTTTGATCTGTTGTTATACTCATGGCATCACAGATTACATCTGTTCTCTTTTTCACAGGTAGCTTTCAGATAGTGAAAGTTGTTATGGTCCATTGCTCATCTCCAAGGTAAAAAAAACACACCCACAAACATAATTCTCTAACTGTAGAATTTTAGTTCATCTTCTACTCAATGCTGAGCCATGTTATTTCCATTTTAAGTTATCCCAAGTGTGTGAAAAAGTTGAGATTTATAGCAAAAGGCCTGTGAGGCTGAGGTTAATTTATTTTGCCCCTAAATATGATAGGAACAATACACAACACCACCTTATCAGGGTTATTTCTAATTCTAAGAGACTCATCTGATTATTTACATTAGCTGTGAAAATTGGTGCCAGTTACTAGCTTAAAATTTTGAATTGGGGACTACAAGAAGTCTTGGTTTCCAGAAGTTTTTAATTAATAAAATTTCAGATAACATATCTTTTTGCTACTCTGACCTTTCAACATGGTTAACTTCTTAGTTTCAATGGTGAATAGAAGATGCCAGAGTGGCCATCTCATCATCCTGATCATGATGCTTATGCCCAAGAGATCAATGAGCTTGTCCACAGCTGCCTTACCAAACAAGAGGCAGTTGGTATAGTGTTCCAGTTACCTAACCCCCCACAAAATGTAATAGCTTGAAACAACATTGATCTTTTCACAAATAAGCTATGTGGGCAGGGCTCAGTGAAGATCACACATCTTCCCACTTGGAAATAGCTGGGCAGGGAGAAGGAACTGAAGGTATGCTTCCTCTCCTGTCTGGTACCTGGGCTGGGGCGAGGTAAGCATCTGAGGATTCTAGGGGCTCCTCTATCACATGTCATCTCACCATGTGATCTCTCCAGCCTGGCAGCTTCAGGGCAGCCAGACTCCTTAGTATTATCAAGGTATGTATACCAAGAGGGTAACAAGCTGGAAGCTTTAATAACTCATAGCCCAGCTTTATCACTTCCCCTGAAGTCACAAGCCCACACAGATTCAAGGGGAGGGAATATACTCCACCTCTTGAAGGAGGGACTTCAAGGCCACAGTGTAAGGAGGTACGACCATCCTTAATAGTCAATCCAGTACCCCATGAAGTTTTCCTTTCTGACTTGTGAGAACCAGCCGTATTCCCAGCCAAGTTAACTATTCCTCTCTAATCCCTTTAGAGGCTTCTTCTCTGGCTTGGGTACTTTGTACACACACACATACACACACACATTCACTTTATGCTGAATATCTGAGGGGGCCCCTCTCTCCTATACAGGGACCTTTCTATGCAGCTCTCTCCTCTCTGGTACTCAGTCCTATGAATTCAAGTCGCTTTGTTTTTTCTGAATTCTCAGTTCTGTCTCCTCAACTCAAGGAGTCTTCCAGGCTCCACCTCAGGTCCCCTTCCCCGTGCCAGGGCCTGAAATGTCTCTCAATACAGTAACCTGGGACAATCATAGTGCTCACTTTGTTTATATATTATCTCATTGATGTCCAGGGTCTTCAAACCATTGTTTCATATATTTTGTTTATTTCTATTCGGTAGTTTCATGAAGGACAAATTTTGGTCGCTATTACTCCATCTAGATAGAGAAGTCTTATTTCTTCATTAGGACATGCTTAGAAAGGGAGGAAAAGAGAGGAGAGGAGAGGAGAGGAGAGGAGAGGAGAGGAGAGGAGAGGAGAGGAGAGGAGAGGAGAGGAGAGAAGAGGAGAGGAGAGGGGAGAGAGAGAGAGAGAGAGAGAGAGAGAGAGAGAGAGAGAGAGAGAGAGAGAGAGAGAGACATGAGAAAGAAACATTGATTGGTTGCCTTTCATACATCCAAATGGGGATGGAACCCACAACCCAGGTATGTGCCCTGACTGGCAAGCTTTTGGTGAACAGGATGAAGCCCAACCAACTGAGCCACTCTGGCCAGGCTGGATTTTATTCTTTTAAAGTCATATTCATGGAATGGTTCCTGAGTGATCCTTCCCTGATGCAGATGAATAGATGAAATGACCTGCTCACATCTGTCTCCCTCTACCCCTGTGTCCTGTTTTCTGCTGCCTGGAAGCTGTTTGTTCCCAGGGAAAATTTTTAGTGATTTGGGTTTCCTCTCGGGATCCATCATTTGTCCTGCTTGAATCTTATCAGGCCGTATCCACACTGAGCTCTTGAGAGAGGATTTTTCAATGATGTCACTCTCCTTTCAGGCTGTAAGTCTTCACAAGCTGGCATTGTCATCATTACCTTTATCTGATCCAGTGTCATAGAAACACACATCTCAGACAAATCACCAATAGAGTGTTTAAAAAGGCTAACATCTGATAAATAATTCCCCACTTCCCTCACCCACACACATTTTTATGGAGACAAAATTGTTTCTGCAGTTTCCTGACAAATGAAGGCACTGTCAAGATTATTGTGGCTAAGAAGGTGGTGAATATAGAACTGGAGATTTACCTCCCCTTATGGTTCATTTTTCATTCCATTTCCTAATCTAACAGGCTCAGGACAGACCTATAGTACAGGCCTCCACTTGGAAAATTACAGCTTGATGAAAATGTGGAATGGGCTTCTATGGTGGAGGCAGAATTTGATTCTCAGAGCCAAAGTAGTTCATGGTGTTTTTTAACAGTGGTGGCTACCTGTTGTTCTCTCCCTCTCCCTCTCCCTCTCCCTCTCCCTCTCCCTCTCCCTTCCCTCTCCCTCTCCCTCTCCCTCTCCCTCTCCCTCTCCAGTCTTCTAGGCTCCTCAGTTCAAGCCTCAGCTCCATGGGATCCTGTTACAGCATATTGACTCCCCGACCCTGCAATAGAACTGCTTATTGTTCAGTAACTTTGAATTGTGAATCATGAGATTCAAGATGCAAGGATCTTACCCAACCTTCTTTTTAGAAATGAGGAAGTGGAGGTTTACGAGGAGGAAGGGAGATGCCCAGGTCACACAACAAGGTTACGACTAAGTCAGAGAGGATGCAGCACATCCCATTCTTAGAAAGTTATATACCATAGTCACCAAGTCAAGTTCTCTAGAAAATATCGAAGAGAATGAGCATTGTCTGCACTTCATAGGATTACCACATATGAAAGTCTTTCTTTGGGTGACCTCATTACAGGGGAGGTTTATCAGACCCCCAGTTCAATATTGTTTTCAGTCTTCCTGCTCAGACTTCTTTGCCTAGACTCCCAGACCCTATAATTAATAATGATATATAATAGCAGGAGGACAATTATAATTTATCTTAGTATAAGATATATATAATGCCTTTAAAAGCACTAGTCCTTTTGTTTATTTTTTCATTTGGTTCTGTAATGGAGACTGGTCATCTTGCAACATCCATCACTCAATCACCCATTTCCTCTTTCTGATAGCATGGTATGTGTTTGTGGTAGGTGTGAGAAGTTTCTTCTCCTCTATCGGGTGATGTCTCTGTGAGATTTAAAACCAAGTTACCTGCTTTTCTACTTACAGCAACCACAATGTTACCAGGATAGTTCTTCCTTCCTTTTGCTGGCCTCATACAGCCAAAGGGAAGTCATGTGACTCAAGCTTTTCCAATTAGACTCTCCAAGAACTATAAATCTGGAACATGGTGGCTTAAGAATGAGGAAAAATTTAGAGGTCATTCATTAGTATCATAATAGATATAAAATTGATGTTTTGACAGATTGCACCAGCATGATCAGATGTTACACATGTTATCATTAAAAGCTAACTAACATCTTACTTGTCTTTGAGAATATGGGTCCAGAAATGAACCTAGGTAGTGAATAATAGTCAACAACTATCTTGTGCATGGCACATTTCCAGTTTCCCTAGTTTTCTCCATTAAGTGGTCTCAAATGTCAGCAACTTTCTTGAATTGGAGCTCTATGAAATCTGAGGCAAATACTTCAGAGTGAGAGTCCTCCAGGCCTGATTGATGAGGGTACTTACCAAATTAGACAGCATCTAACTCCACAGTCCATCCATTCAACAGACTGCATCTGAAACACATTCAGTTTATTTACATCTTTGGGTGGTTTTTCTAACGGGGTTCATGGTCCTGGGTTTGTGTTCATATAACACCCCCACCCCCTGCCATGTCAGCAGGAAGGTCAAGTAATGTCTACTTACATGAAAAATTCTTGTTCCTATCAGTTTCTAATTCTATCAGTTATCTGATAACCTTCTATTAAAGTCCCTTTCATTGCTTAGCTGGATAGAATAGCTTTCTGCTACTTACAGACAAAGAATTGTAAGTGATACACATCCTCATATGATCTGTAGACGTTAGTCAAGGCTGAGATTTATGCATACATTTAATATGAGATAAAATTGAAGCCTAGAGAGATTTAATCACCCAGCATTCTAAGATTACACAAGGAGCTAAGAAAACTAGAACTATAATTTGTTTCTTGACTGTTAATTCTGTACATTAACAATGTAGATATAAGCATTGTTTGTTTTTTAAAGTAAGCCCCTGGTAGAAGAACACTGATTGTGTTAGTTTGGGCTGTCTAAGAAGCTGGCTCTGAGATAAGGACAACTAGTTTATTCGGAACATAATTTTAGGAAACACCAGTAGGGGAGTGAGTAGCTGAGACAGAAAGGGGCAGACAAAGAGTGTGCTCTCAATATTTAGAACTTAATTGCCTGGAGGATTCTGAAAGCCAGTGTTGTGAACTAACTTGTGACCCCTTACCTCCTCCCCAATTTATATGTGGAAATGCTCACCTCCATGTGACTGTGTTCAGAGATAGGACCTCTAACAGGGTAATTAAGATTAAATAAGGTTATGAGGATGGAACTCTAATCCAGTATGACTGCTGTCCTTATAAGGAGAGGAAGAGATCCCAGAAAAGTGTGCGCAAAGCAGAGGCCATGTGAGGACACAGTAGGCGTCAACTGAAGGGAAAGGAGAGATGCCTCAGGAGAAAACCACACTGCTGACACCTTGATCTTGGACTTCTAGGTTCCAATACTGTGAGAAAATAAATTTCTGTTGTTTAAGCCAACCCAGTATGTGGCACTTGTTCTAGCAGCCCAAGCAGACTAATACAGACAGTGTGGAACATGTGCCTCAGAGTTATGCCACCTGAGAACTGAGGAATTATAGGGTATGTGAACCCCAGTGGTTCTTAAAGTGTAGCCGCAGAACCTACAGCATCAGCATTGTTTGAGAGCTTGTTAGAAATGCAAATTCTCAGGTCTGGTTCATACCCACTGAATTAGAAACTCTGGGGGGTGGGCCTGGCAGTGATTTAGCAAAGGCCTTTCTGGGTGATTCTGATGCCTACTAAAATTTGAGAACCACTGGTATCTACCAAGTCTCATTAAGGATTGGTTGAGGATTGCTTCTAGAGGCATTAGTCCCCCTGAGGAGGGTGGGTTCTAGAGGCTAGCCAAAGCTGCTTCCAGAGAGATGCAGACTCATGGTAGGAAAGTAGGCTTGTATTCATTGAAATAATAAGGCCTAAGGGGTAGCAGTTGCTAAACTAATCATGATTGTTACTGCATAAGTATTCTGTTGTGTGGGACTTGAAGTCAGCAACACTCTTGCAGCTCCCTCATGGTCTTCCCTTTTGGTTGAAATTTCCAAGTGACTAAGGTTTGTCTCCCCACATAGGTGCTGGTTTCTTTGAGAGAAGCAGAGCAAGAGGGAGAAAAGTCTGCGACTATTATGTTTTAGGAACTGTCATGAGAAACTTAAATGTGCTTAGTAATATTTGCAATAATCCTAAAGAATAAATAACATGATCCTAATTTTATAGTTGAAGAGATCAAGATATGAAGAAATTTTCCTGAGATCATATAAAAAATAAGTGGCATTTGAACCTACATATTCCTGACTCTAAAAATCCATGCCCTACCCACTATCTGAATCCTTAGGTGTTCATTGTGACCTCTCAGTATAATGTATTTTAACATCATGTGGTGTACATGTCTGAAAGAATCAAAATTTTAGTGTTCAGTTGGAAACTTCCACTTAATCAATGTGAGTATTGGGGGAGGAAGTCAAGGCTTAGACAGTACCTTAGTCATGACCATTGAGATTTGCTCAAAAGATAAAATACCAGGTCTTATTACAAATAGCTGTTTCTAGAAGACTCCTAGTCTTCCCTAATAAACTCTTTTCAATGCAACTGTTTCTTAAGGAACCTGGGCATCAGGCCAATACTCTTAGTTGTGGTCTTGTATGTCTCATCTGTTGAGTTTAATTATGTGCACAATGTTCCTTTAATAAGAACCCTGGGACACTTCTGTTAAAGACTACTTAGAAAAAATACTCATTGATACAAATAGGTACAAATACTCATTGACACAAATTGATAAAAATACTCATTGATAACTCTGAAGAAGTAGGGATAAGAAGATTGAGTAAAGAGAGCTCTCCCAGTGTTGCCCAGTCTAAGTTCCCATGTAAGAATGATTATTTCTAGAACAGATGGTAGGCAAAGGCCTACTAGGAGATCCAATCACATGAGCTATGAGGCAGCCCATTCCAATAGGGAACAATTGGAAAAGAAAAAGAAAACCAGAGTTTTCCCAAGAATTCTGACCTAAATGTGGCCTTCCTAAGTTGGACCAAAGCATGCCTTTTCCTTACATTGAGTATATTGCTACCCAGCTACATTTTTCATATTTCTTCGGGTTAGTGGTACAGAAATCCCAAAACAAACCAAATTTATCTCTAGGTCTTCATGCTGACTTTGCCTCTATTATGGAGATAAAGAGATCAGACAGTCAGGACTCACATGTTCTCCCCATTTATTGTACCAGCCACACTACACACTGTTGCCTGGGAGATTAACCATTATTAAATAAAATAATTCCTGCCACACATCTTGTGACAAGCAAGTCAACAGCAAATAAAACCTGCAAACGTGGACCGCTGTTCTTCTGACTAGACTTCGGATTCCTTTTTTAAAACCTAGGTTTGTTTTTCTGTCCATGGTACCTTGATGTACCACCTGGGAGCAAGAATCACTTGACTTCTCACTGAATCCCCCTTAGCCTCTCTTGAAGAGGCTTGCTTTCATTTTTCTCCCTGGGGTGACACCAGAGCCCCACACAGTCAATGTTTTTAAGTCACACCCTTCAAATTAATGAATATCCAACTTTTTTTCATGGAAATAAATGGAAAATGTGTTGATATAACTATGAATAAACATTTTACATATCAACATACACAATTGTACCCTTTGGAGGTATGATTTTTAAGTCAATAATTATGTTAGCTAGCACTTCTGCATCTTCCTTTGGTAGATTTGGATAAAGTTTTAGGGACCTAATTATTTGTCCTTTCCTGTAATGTTTCAATATTATCACCATGGTGTCTGCTGATTACTGGGGCTTCTATCTATCTAACTCTAAGGAATACAAAGCTTTGTAGCCCACTTCATTAATTTCTCAATTATGTAAAATATTTCCCCATGTTAGTTATCCTACCACATCATGATGTTAATGGCTGTGCAATATTCTAATACATGGATGTACCATAATATATATAACACATTCTTTAATTTTGAAGATTTAGTTTATTTCCTATTTAATTAATATTCTTGTACATCTTCCTTGTTCACATTTCTCAGGATTTTCTTAGAATAAATTCCTAGTGGCAAAATGGCTGGGTCAAAGATTGTGCTTATTTAAGACTTCTAATATATGCCACTGATTGTAAGGGGCACTAAATTATATTTTCAGTAGAAAAGTATAGGAGTTTTTGAGTCTACACATCCTATGAATTAGCATTCTTTCTCCTCTTAAGCAAAATTACACCTTTGTCCTGACTGAGCCTTTGGCACAAAATGGGGATTCTAGAGAAGGCAAACTACTAATACAAGAAAAAGAAATAAATACACACACACATCATATGGTTGTATTTTTCTTAGTTAACCTTGCAAATTAAACTCTTCACCATCAATGAAAATATATTTTCTTCTGTCTGACGCAATTTAGACTATGGACATTATCTAATTCTTCAGAATAATGCTGTCATTAGCCTCTTCTTGTATATAGGTTATAGCTTAAATGACACCTATATGCATGTTCAGTGAGATTTAATGATCAGTCATCAAGTCTATGCTACGTATAAGGCTGTGCTTGGCACCAGGCAGGGCTGGAGAAGAAAAGAAATATGACATAGCCTTTGCCCATCATAGGCTCACTCACAACTTAGGGAAAGATTGTGGTTGGAACCAAGGCCCACTGGGTAGGCAAAGGCTATATGAGAGGTATAAAATTTAATAAGAGAACAGGAAAGTAGTAGTATAATAAAAATAACAAGGGTTAATAGTAACCCTTTTATTTTTGCTACTCTTAAAACTAACCCTTTTAAATTCTCCTTAGATACCATGTAGTGCATTGAGTGCTTTACATATCTTTTTGTGTTCAATCATCACCACATCAATATGAAATAGGTACTAATGTTATACATTTTTGTATATGAGAAACAGAGAAATGAAGAGGGTAAACCAATTGTGAGGTCCTGTTGCTAGAAAATGTTGGAAGCATTGGGAAGGCCTTTAGGAGAAGGCAGAGTGTGAGTTCTGGAAGAAGGGTTAAGGCCTCAGTGTGCAGAGACTGGAGGAAAGGCATTCCAGGCCGGAGCACAGTCTGAGCAAAAGCACTGCAGTAAGACAGGGCAGGTCATGCATGAGGAAGAAGCACTAAGGGGCCAAAGCCAGGATATGGTGGAAGATAAAGGGGGCTGGCATTTGGTGTGGAAACCCTAGAATGCCAGGTTTAAGCCTGTGGGTTTTATTGTGTTGGCAGCCAAAGGAATGCATTTTAAAGCCTTGACAGAGGTTGAGTGATCTGATCAGAGGATTAGAAGGGAAGTCTAGTGATATTTCATTGGATGAGCCTTTACACTAGTCTTGAAGGAATTTTGTACAGAATGATAAATGAGCTCAAGATATATTTATGTATGTAAGTCTCATATTTGAGATGCTGTGGCTGGAGATGGGGACATAGAAACAATAACTCAAATTTTATTGGCATTTGCTCTTGAAATTGAATCATCCCTAGGAACCCTAAAGTACTCTTCTTTTATCTCTCAGAGCAATTTCATTGCACCAGTTTTTAGCCCAAATGAACACACTCATGCCCAATTCAGAAGAACAAAAAGCTTTTCACCACAGTCCTTTGTTATCTGTATCTATTTTTATCTGACTTCTAAATAGACTTGGAGCTTTTTTAAAAAATCCTCATCCATGGATGTATTTATTGATTTTAGAGAGAGAGGAATGGGGAGGGGGAGAGAGAGAGACGTTGATGTGAGAGAGAAACATTGATCAGTTGTCTCCTGTATGCACCTACACCAGGGATTGAACCCCCAAACTAGGTATGTACCCTGACCAAGAATGGAACCTACATCCTTTTGGTGTATGAGATAATACTCCAATCAACTGAGCCACCTGGCCAGGGCTGACCTTGGTACTTTTTGAGGGTATGGTTGACCTTTGATTCATTGTTTTCTAATTGCACAGCACTGAGCCCTGTGTTTTGTTGTAATCAGTGTTAAACATTGAATGAATAAACCACAGATGGAACGCAGATCGGTGTCATATACTGTGTTGTCTATGCCTGAATGCATATCTAGAGCTATGCCAGGGTGTCTACCAAACTCCAGCCAATGTCCATTACCAGGGATAACGTTTAGCACATTTAGACATGATGAACTTATTTACATTTATATTGGTGTCTAAAATCATCTGCTGGGACTGAGCTCATCTTAATTTATTACGACTTTCACTGCCTGCCAGGAAGCAATGATGTGCCTGAATTTCACTTACATTTCTTAGCAGGAACCCAGCCTCAATCAATATTTGAGGGGAATGACAGTTCTAGGGAAGGCTTGGGATATAATTCTAGCTAATACATTATGATCATTCATAGTGGAACTATCATCAGGCCTCTGATGAAAGAATTTGCTAACAGCTGTTCTCTGTAGTTATTCTTGTTTTTCATCCCCATGGATAATCAGCAGGCAGATTCAGAATAGATCTTGGTCTCCAGAAGTCACTTAGGAAAACAGCACTGGGTTGGGAGCCTGGCAATCTGCTTTCTCTCTAGGGCTCAGCTGCCAGGGAGCTGTCTGAGATTGATAATGGGTCTTTCAGAAGATGGAGATGATAAATCCAGTGTTAGGACTTTGAAATCACCTGCAGGCTACCTTGCTATGGGTAAAATCGATAAAGCCATCTCAGTCAACCGAGAAGCAGCTTGAGAGAACCTGTACTGTGACAACCTGATAAATGTTCATTCAAACCAAAATGGGGGTGAGATGAAACTTTGAAACCAC
Source organism: Plecotus auritus (assembly GCF_963455305.1). Classification (NCBI taxonomy): domain Eukaryota; kingdom Metazoa; phylum Chordata; class Mammalia; order Chiroptera; family Vespertilionidae; genus Plecotus; species Plecotus auritus. The sequence goes on from NC_137773.1 coordinate 20,035,018, forward strand.
TACAGTGAAATTTCCCTATTTGTTTTATAAGCCACCAGTCTTTATAACATTTTTATGAGGTCTTCTCTTTATCTAAAGCCATACTTTGCTTTAAATCTGTTTCCTATAACATTGCTCCCCTTCCCTTTTGCTCCTTACAAACCTTCATGCTTTGTGGGAAAATACACTAGGGGCAAGAAAGCAGGTTTCCATTTGGCAAAATGGAAGAAGAGGCGATTATCTTGAGTGCATTTCAGCAACCCTTTCTTTGCTCAATTGTGCTCAGAGCTTCCCCTACAACTTTGAACATGGATGGGCACACACTCATCAAGGCAGGCAGGGAAGCAGAGGTTGGGCCTGATCTGTGTTTAAAAATAGCTGATAATGATTCTTTCTCTTTTTTTCGTTCAACGAACACTGATTGAGGGTGTTATTATTTTTTAAAGTGTGCTTTGGGTAGAGACAGACAGGTTCCTGTATCCGCTCTGCTGTAAGACTGTTTGGGTGACCTTGGGCCACTTTCTTAACTTCTCCCAACTTTTGCACCCTCATGTGTAAGTGGAAATAATAATAGTATCCGCTTCATAGGGTTACTAAGAAATGAAGTGAGTAAGGTGTTTCAAGTGCTCTATGCAGGCCTATTTGAATAAGTAGAAGCAATTATTACAGGATGTGCTCTACTTAATGTTCTGGAGGACACGAAGTTGAATGAGATTAGGCCATGGTCTACAGGGAGACATATACCATTCAGGTTGAGCATTATGGAAATTCAGAAAAAGCATATACTTCACCTGGGAAGTTGGAAATCTGTATATCATGAAACAGATGATATTGAATCTGAATCTTGATGGATGGGAAGATTTTGGACCGAAGGAATAGGGTGATGGTATATGAAATATGGTGTACATGTGATGTAGATACCACACCCTTCAGCTACCTTCTACTCATCTTACCCTGTTTCTCTCCTAATGAATCACCTGTTTCCTCTTTGTGACTCTGTTTCTCCCTGAAAGCAGTCAATGGTATTCAGTTTTAATATTATTTCACCCAGATCAATATACTGCAAAGCTCTTCACATGGCATCCTTGGCTCTTCATAAATGTCCTGACCCATGCACCCAGCCTTCTTTGGTGTTCCTTCTTCTTCCCTCCCCATCTATTTCTAGACTTTATCTTTCATGTAGGACTTCATTTCAGCGAATGAAAGGATGGGGGTAAAGGAGTGACTGAGCTCCTTCTTTGAACCCAGCCCTCTCCTGAGCATTTTATATGCCCTATTATGCAATCCTCACACAGAGCCTTTCAGGTAGATAGTATTTTCTCATTTATAGAGTAGGAAATTGAAGCTCAGAGAGGTTAAATACCTTGAATTCTGGCATGAACAAAAGGCATGAAAACAAAAAGAACTCTGAATGTCAGTGACTTAAAATAATGAAGGTGTGTTTCTTGCACATGCTCCTGTCCATCCTGGGATGTTTGGAGGCTCCAGTTTACGTGTCCTCAGCCTGACACCCTGAACAACAGAGTGGACACTCTGAATCGTGGGCAGTCAATAAGACAGAGGGAAAGAGAAAGTGTGGCCAACTGTGTGTTGGTTCTTTTGTGTTTCACCCAAAAATGGCATGTAGTCCTCCTCACCTTTCAATGGACACAAGGTCGCAGGCCACATTTCCTTCAAAGGGGGCAGGAAAATCTCATTTCATAATATGCTCCAAGAAGAACTTAAAATATTTAGTGTACAGACAGGTGACTACCATATTTCCCAAAGTCATCCGATGGTGCCTGGGCCTATCCAGTTTCTAGCTGTGTGCTCTTAGACACAGCACTTGGTGCCTCTTAGCAGGAGATAATTCCCACTAAGCTAGTAATTGACAAGGCTTTCAATCATTGTCATGCTCAAGGGTATTTACCTTTAAGGACCAAATATTTGATTTCTAATGGTAAAATTTCAGACACTGCATGAGGTAGAGATGAAAGATTTAAGCTAAGGGTGTTCAGGGGCTCCGCACATTGTACAATGTAGGACTCTATTTATGGGAGATAATGGATACTAGGCTTTAAAGTGACAAAGAATTATTCTGTGGCCATTGAGCTCTCATTTTAAGTCTGTATCCCTTCCTGATGAAGATGAGTCAGACTCTGGGGATTGTAAAACAGAGGGGCAGACTGGGAAGTGACAAGAGCATTAGACATCAATGCAAGAACTAGGTTCTGCCCACAGCTTTCCCAACAATAGGCTGTATGAACGTGGATATGTCCATTCCTCTTTCTGGGCCTCAGTTTTCCCTTCTGCCAGCTGTTTGAAATGGAGTACTTCTAAAACTTTACTGTACATATAAGTGCCTTGGGGATTTTTTTAAAAATGCAGATGCTGAATCAATAGATATGGAGTAGTGACTGATCGTCTTTATTGCAACAAGCTTTTGAATGATGCTGACACTGGACCCTTGGGCTATACTTTGAGTGCCAACACTTAGCGGATTTCTAAGGCCAACTCTTAGCAATCAACACACATTTATTTGGAACCTCTGTTGACATCGAGATAAAGAACACACAATTTCTACTCCCACTAGAAATACTCATGTCCCAATAGGGAAGCCAGACAGATACATCACTTCAAAATACCAGTAGTATGATAAATAACAAAACTGAAGTTTCATACAGATAAAACGATGCCACAGAACAGAGAAGGCATGATTTATCTGGGGATAGTGGGTGAGGGTGGAGATGTCAGAAAGTCACAGATCATGTGGAAGAGTGCTGAAAACTGTCAAATGTTACATACAGAAAGGGAGTCTCTTTATCTCACAGGACACTCAACAATTCCTTTGTCCCTGGGAGGCACAGCTGTGGGTAATGGAGAGGAATTATTTTGATCAGTAATCTTGACTATTTCATCTCATTCTGTGATTGCTTTCTGTGTGCCTCACCATCCTGTGGCTGCCCGTTAGCCTGACACTGATGAAAGATTAACTACCATGGCTGAGGCCCTGGTCTGTTTGGAAGCTCCAGTAGGCAGGAAGCTGGCAGAGCAGCAGCAAAAGCAGCCTTCCCCCCTCCCCCCTCCACCGCTTCTTCCCTCTGAACAGGCCAGAAGCAGTGAGTCAGAAAAGGAAAAGCAGGTGGGTGGAGAAAGGATGCAATCTACATCTGCACTAGGCAGGGATTATGTTTTCTAAAAGAACACCTGAGCACACAGGCAGAAGCCCAGTGGAGGAAGGGGTGTCCCCATCCCCTCAATAATGAGGTCCTAGGCCGAAAGCTGCTTGGTTAAGAATTGTGGAGAAGGGGAGAGAGAAGGTGAATGAGGGAAAGGCCAGAGAAACTGTCTTCCTTTGGCTCATCATAGGTTTGCTTTGAAACAGGTCATTGTAATACTGAAAGGTGGTCACACTAAAAGGAGTCCTCAGGTGGCCCTTTGGAGAACTGGCATCTGGCACCAGCTCACTGTATGACCCTGGGCAAGTCAATCTCTATCTGAGACTCAGTTTTCCTGACCATATGGTGGGACGGTGGGCACAATTTCACAAAGATCACCCCTTGCATCCTTACCACCTCCACCTGCCACTTCTCATATACCAGTACAACCAGATTTGTGGCCAAATTTAGTGATCTCAGAATCCAATTGTCTGTTTTCCATGGGTCCAGATAATTTCCTGTCTTTATTCAGGCATGGAGCCTTCATTTCCTTTCAGAGAGGGAAATGGACATCTAAGGCACCATTTTTCCCTGCCTGGGTGATTGTAACAGTCTCCTGGCCACCTTGGAACCACTGCTCTCCTTCAACATTTCCTTATCCACGCACAGCCAGAGATCTTTTGTAATATAAATGAGACAGTGTCACACCTACTTACAATGACCTTATGTGTAAAATGAAATGTAAATTTCCACGTGGCCTATAAGATCTTTTGCCCTCTGTAATCCCAATTTGTATCCCCATCTCATATTCACTGTGTTCCAGCCATACAAACCTTTCTTCTGGTCCTTGAAAACTCCAAACTTGTTCCTGCCCCAGGGACTTTGATCTTCTCATTGGCATGGCCTGAAATGTCCTCTCTCCAGACCTTTGCATTCAAGGCTCATTCTTATTCAGTTCTCAGGTCATCAGTGAGATTGCCCTTGACCACACTAACTAAAGAACTCCCCCTCTACCCCTTCACTTTAGTTTTTTTCCTTAACAGCATGACTCATTATCATACATTATATTTTCCCTTTGCTCCCTGCATATTGTCAGCCTCCTGTTCTCCCCCCACTAAAATGCAAGATATATGACACCAGGGACTTTGTCTTATTTATCTCCCCAGCAATAATGCATGTCTCACATAGGTGCTCAGGGAATATGTGTTGGGTCAATAGAAAAATGGAAGAAAGTGAGGGACAGAAGAAGAAAATGTTGAAGGAGAAGGTGGGGGAATATCACATTATGGACAAGGAAGGCATAGTCCTGGATGTTCTCATTTTCACTCTTGTGATGTAACTTAACCTTCACAACCACACTGCAAAGAAATGGAAACGTACTCTGTCTGGGATTTGGACTTAGCCCTTTATGCTTCAAAACTGAACAATTAATCAAGTTGTTGGACAGGGCTGAGCATGAGCAGGGGTAGTGTGATGCAGTTTTTAAAATGGTAGGAACAGCCCCACAATGCCTCCCTTACTCGCTGAATGAGGCCTTAGCCACCCTCCATCCAAGCCTGAGGCTGCAGCTTAAGACTTTGATCCCTGTTTTTCAAGCAAATCCATCTGAGAGAAGTAAGGCTTGTAGCTCTTCTCTCTTTTATACCTTTCTGCGAATTACGTTAGCACTGGTGGAATTAAATGCATGTTTAGAGATGAGAACAGAGGTGAGAACACCCTGATAGATAATCCAAATGGAGGTTCGCAGCCCTAGGTACACATTACAGCCACTGGGACGATTTTAAAAGTATTCATGTCCAAGGCCATTCCTAGTTTCTGAATTGATTGGTCTGGATGAGCCCAGGTTAAGATATGGTTTGAAAGCTCCATGGATTATTATATGGTGGAGCCAAGTTGAGATGACTAACATAAGGAGTGGATTCAGGAAGACACAAGGCATCCCCTTGTCATTTGGTATTTTCTTAGTGAGACTTGCCAGGCAGTTGACAATCACCGAAAGCCAGCTTCCTATAAGGTGTGGGGACAGGAGGTGTGGGGGACAGTGACAGAAAAGTTTCTCAACCTGAAGACCTTATGAAACAAGCACAACATGGACTGTAGGCATTAATAAAGTATCAAATGAATGACATGAGTTTAGAGCAGGGTTTGTTAACCTTGGCACTATTAATATTTTTTGTGCAAGACAATTCTTTGTCAATGGGGGATGCTCTGCACATTGTAAGATATTTATCAGGATCCCTGACCTCTACCCATCAGATGCCAGTAGCTCTCATTCCCATAGTTGTGACACCAACAATGCTTCCAGACGTTACCATCTGTCCCCTGGGGAGTAAAATCGCCCTGGTTGGAAACATTTGTGGTTACAGGGATCAAAGATCCTGTGGAGAGGTGTCAATTTAACTATATCTTTATGGATGTCAATAAACAGATAAGGAAATTGAGGATAAGTATGCATTAAATTTTTTTAAATATATGCATGAAGACATTTTAGAAAAAAATATTTTTTTCTATTTTTTCTTTTATTCTAAGTGTAGAGTTAATCAGCATCTTGCTGATCATTTAAAACCAGGGATGGGGACCTAGCTTGTGTAGCTAAGTGGTTAGAGCACTGGCCTGTACACCAAAGGGTCCTGGGTTCAATTCTCAGTCAAGGGCACATACCAAGGTTGCAGGTTTGCCCCTACCACCACCACCCCCCAACCCCACTGGGGAGACTTCAGGTGGCAACCAATCAATGTGTCTCTCTCATGTTGATCTCTCTCTCTCTCTCTCTCTCTCTCTGGCCCTCCCTTCCACTGTCTCTGAAAATCAATGGAAAAAATATCCTCATGCGAAGATTAACAATAACAACAAAAACCAGGGGTGGAGATAGCAGCAGAGTCAGAGGTAGACAAAGTGTTTAATCCCAATTTAAAAAAAAACCATACAAACAAAACAAAACAAAACAAAAAAACACTTAAAGAAATCATTGATTTTGAAGGTTTTGAAAGCCCAAAGAGACATTTAAAGCTTACTGAGCCTGACTGGCAAGGCTCCATGGTTGAGTGTTGACCTATGAACCAGGAGGTCACAGTGTGATTTCCGGTCAAGGCGCATGCCCAGGCTGTGGGCTCGATCCCCAGTGAGGGGTGTGCAGGAGGCAACCAATCCATGATTCTCTCTAATCATTGATGTTTCTATCTCCCCTTCTCCTTTCCTCTCTTAAATCATTAAAAATATATTAAAAAATAGTTTAATGACCTGGGAAGAGAAAGGGATTGGGGACTTGTGTTTTAGGAGGTGAAATGGGGTGGCCTCCTTGGAATTCTGACAGGAGAGTTAGACTTTTGTGGGCATCTCTCAATGCAGTGCCCTTGAGGTGGCACCACTTCCAATTGGAGATTTTGAATGGATGCTTGTGGGGACTGGATACTTATCACCTTGACTTTGGCAGCTGAGCTCTCTGGTTTCCAGGATTGGAAAAATTGACATCTCAGTCTCAGTTCAAGTTGCCCTCACTTCAAGTTACTGCTGAATCACCAGCAAACGCGTAGTACAAAGAGAACACACCAGATAAAGACACAAGAGAGTAGAAGCAGCTTCCGGGGTCAATGCAGTTTGCAAGGAGGGAGGGACCCCCCAGGTTGGAGGAGTAAAGGAACCACTGACTGCTTGCTTTTTGCCACAGGTACACTTTAAAGGGCCACCAACCACATTAGGAGGCAATTCCTTTCTAAAGTTGTTATTCTTGTCAACTGGTAGAGTGAGACCCAGGAGGACCCCAAAGTGGCTGTGCCAAAGCAGTTGGGGAACAAGCCACTGATTGCATCAGTGTGTACCAAGAGGAGTGATGATGGCAATGCTAAAGCACTGGAGACTACAGAGGCCTTGTCCCCATTTCTCTGGAGTTACACGAAGCCCAAGAAATTTTATAATTCAAAGCAGTAAGTAGAGCAGCAGGGAGGATGATAAATATTGAAGCCAGTAGGGGTTCAGAGCTGGATTTGATTTGATCTAAGAAAATAAGACCCATGTTATCTCTTGTACTTGTGGAATATAGATTAATTCATTCTTGTTATAATGATGATTTTACTTTTAGAATTTTGTACTAATGAATGAAACACAATCATATTTAAAGGTTAGCTGCAGGGATGTTCATTATACCATTTTTATAACAGTGAAAATATAAAAAAAAAAAGATGTAGATGTTTATCAATAGAGTGCCAATGAAGTGCATTTTAGTTCATTTACACAAAGTGCTTCATAAACCATAAACATAGTACTGTGGAAATATCTTTAATTACTATAATGAAATTAATATATAATGGAAAACAGGTTAAAACAGTACACCCTTTTGAAAAATAAAATGGAACCAGCTAGGTATATATGCCTCAAAAAAGAATCTGGAACCTATACTAGTATATCAAGGGATAACAGCAGCAATTCCTAGTTGGTGGAATAATATGTTATTTAATTTTCATCTTTTTTGCTTGTATGCTTTTATTCTGTTTTCTCTACAATGAATATATGTTGCTTGTAAAACAAGACAAATACATTAAAAAATATATTAGAGACTAGGTATTCAAAGAAAAAGAACAAATTTCACCCAGCAGTATTGACAGCATTGATGAAACATGAATTTGAAGGAGATTTCATTCATCCTTGGTGAATGCCCTTCTCTTAACCTTGTTCCCTTGATGAAACAGCCATCCTGTTGAATTGACAATGGGTTATTTCACCTCCTCTAGATCCATGTCTTCTTTCAAGTGCTGAACCTTCCCACTAAGGCCACTCTGAGCTGACTGAAGGGAAACATTTTCCTTAGAAAGGTTGATTCTGTTTCACAAGCAGGAACGAGAGCAGGAGGCACGCTCCCCAGAATTCCAATCCACATTGTTCACTTCCTCTTTGAAGTGCCCAGAACATTTATTTTTATACTGTACAATTAGCTGGATTGCAGGGCATCGTACATTGTTCTCTGATGATATGCAAGTCATTTCCTCAAACAGGAGTAAACCTCAACTCAGGATCCCTCTTCCACATTCTTCCTTGTGTTGTGTTCTTTTCCTTATTACCATCACTGTGTGGCTTAGAGAGAATCCTTCAGGGAGGTGGAGTTTGAGCTTTGATGAGATTTGGCTTTGAGGATTTGATGATCAAACTACATTCAACACACCCAAGGGCAAATGGAAAATATTACTCTTAATAGTTACAATAATAGTACAGTTATAATGCATATGTGAACACGGTATAATTGTTTTATTCTTCCAAATAATTTTTAGCAATATTACTTCATCAATCTTCATAGAAAACCAATGAAGTGAGTAAGGTTAATGAGTGGGAATTTTCTTTCTCCATTTTTACAGATGAGAGAAATAGAGTGCAGAGAAATTAAGTGACTGTCCAAATGATTTACAAGGTATTAGTTGTGGAACTGAGGCTAGCATGCACATTTCTTTTATTTCATACCCGAATCTGTTTTGATATCAGCACAGAACCACACTCATGGCTGAACTATAATATGGGCTTTGTTCGTTTTAGGTTTTTGAAGTTGTATAAACAATATTCCTCTCCTCTAACACTGAAAAACTGTAACTCCTTTTAAAGAAGACTAGAGAATGTAAAGGTGAACAGATATTGGAATTTATCCTATTCCATAATTCTGGACCAATAAAGAATACACACAAGGGTCACTAGTTCAGTGTCGTAAAAGAAACGGTATTTTAAATATCCATAGAAGCAATCCTATAATCCATCAAAGGCAGGGTGGTCTAGAAATATGGACTGGGAGAATGCTGACTAGGGCTTACTTCCCCCTTCCCAACCCATCCCTCCACCAATCCTTGGCCAGAACTGAAACCAGAGAACAGGGCATGAGGCTAGCTGCAAGGGCAGAATGCACCATGGGAGAATGGCTGGCTTGTACACCTGGGGGAGACCCATTAACCAGGTGTGATTAGGTACGCAGCTAAAGACAAGAACAAACTAGTTTTATGACTTCAAAGTGCAGGAACCATTCCTATTTATAAAACCTTGTCTAGAGTTAATAAAATCTGGGGAAATCAATCCTACCTTTTTCCTTGGGCAGAGCAAGAGATGATAAATGGTCATTCCGATCTTCTTTGTTCCAGGAAAACACAAAAGTAATACAGAAGTCAATAGATGTTATCTGTTAACTAGAGACCCAGTGCACGAAATTCGTGCACGGGGGCAGGGGTGTCCCTCAGCCCAGCCTGTACCCTCTCCAATCTGGAACCCCTCAAGGGATGTCCAACTACCCATTTAGGCCTGATCCTATCTGGCTCCCAACTGCTCACCTGCCTGCCTTCCTGATTGCCCGTAACAGCTTCTGCCTGCCAGCCTGATCACCCCCTAATCACTCCCCTGCCAGCCTGATTGATGCCTAACTGCTCCCCTGCCAGCCTGATTGCCCCTAACTGCCCTCCCCTGCCAGCCTGGTCACCCCTAACTGCCCTCCCCTGAAGGCCTGGTTACCCCTAACTGCCCTCCCCTGCAGGCATGGTCACCCCTAACTGCCCTCCCCTGCAGGCCTGGTCCCCCCCAACTTCCCTCCTCTGCCAGCCTGGTCACCTCTAACTGCCCTCCTCTGCAGGCTTGATTGCCTTCAACTACTCTCCCTTGCAGGCCTGGTTCCCCCCAACTGCTCTCCCCTCCTGGCCTGATCACCCACAACTGCCCTCCCTTGCAGGCCTGGTCCCTCCCAACTGCCCTCCCCTGCTGGCCACTTTGTGGTGGCCATCTTGTGTCCACATGGGGGCAGCCATCTTTGACTACATGGGGACAGCCATCTTGTGTGTTGGAGTGATGGCCAATTTTCATATTACCCTTTAATTAGATAGGATAGAGGCCTGGTGCATGGGTGGGGGCTGGCTGGTTTGCCCTGAAGGGTGTCCTGGATCAGGGTGGGGGTTCCCTTGGGGTGGGGTGGCCTGGGCGAGGGGCCTGTGGTGGTTTGCAGGTCAGCCACACCCCCCGGTGACCCAAGACCTGGTATCTGGGATTTATTTATCTTCTATAATTGAAACTTTGTAGCCTTGAGTGGAGGCCAGGGCCAGCCAGGGTGGGTGGAAAGCTTGACTTCCTCCATTGCCAGGGGCAACCCAAGCCTCCTGCTCTCTCCAGCTCTGTGGCCGCCACCATATTTTTTTGGGTTAATTTGCATACTTGCTCCTGATTAGCTGGTGGGCGTGGCTTGTGGGCATAGTGGAGGTACGGTCAATTTGCATGTTTCTCTTTTATTAGATAGGATTACTCAATAAGTGTTAGACCCAAATTCTTACAATGTTTTCCTCTGCTCCAACCACACTGGTCTCCAGGCTGTTTTCCAATCATGCCTGACATACTCCTGTCTCAGGGCCTTTGCACTAGCTGTTGTCTTTGTATAGAGCAATCTTCTCCCATAGAATCACATAATTCAAACCTTCACATAGTTTGCATCCTTATGCCAGTATCATCTCCTTAGTGAGATCTTCCCTATGTACTGTCCATTTTATTTAAAATGGACTCTACCTAACTAACACTCCCTTGCTATAGCTTACCTCATAGCATTTAAAACCATCTAACATAATCTATTTTGATCTGTTTTGATCATTGCCTGCTCCCCTAATTAACATATATACTCCATGAGAGCAGACAACGACTTTTGTCTGTTTTGGTCATTGCTGTGTTCACATGGCCTCTGTGTGGGACAGATATTTCACTCAATACATATTGTTGAATGAGTGAATGAACAAATAAGCTGTTGACGTGTTATATGGGCAGACAGAGGCCAAGGGAAATGCAGTGGCTTTTCCAAGGTGACTGGAAAATCTTCCTGGCAAATAGGATTCATCACCCACTGGAACCTAAGGCTCCTGATTCCTGGTTTGGCTGACCTCCCACTACCACCTTATGATGCATTTCCAAATAAGGAGCCCTGCTGTTTTTAAGTGGCTGTGCATTTAAAGATGACACAGGGGCATTTTACTTTAGCAAATCAGCTCAGAGACAAAGGAAGAAGAGGTAATTCAGTTCTCCAGCTAGCTAGTGTAGGCAACCCCTGCTGGTTGGACTTTCAGAATTTGGGTTTTCCTTCCCACTCCTACAAAAGAACTATTTTTGAACATACAATGTAATTTTGCATGACAATGAAAGCACAGCAAAGTTCTCATCTAGTAGAGAACCTCAGTAGCTCTTTCAAAGTACAAAGTCACAAACTAGGGAGGGATTCCCTACCCTTATGAGTTTTGTTTGACTTCATGGTACTTCTTTCTTTCTCCGGCCCTCTGTAACATTAAGGAATCATGTGATTACAGGAGCATAGCCTAGCTCTTTCTTTAGAACTGCAAGGCCCCAGGGAGGTTGTAGGTTGTGCACAAGTAGAGAGGTGCCCTTTAAGAAGCTAGAAGTTAAAGATGTAGACTGTTCTCCTAGAGTTAAATACCTCTATCTGTTCATAATAGATTTGTATAAAAGTTAGAAAAGGCCTCATAAGGAATAGGAATATTTCTCAAGCCAGAACATGATTTTTCTTTCCTGTGACTTCCAGAGTTTTTCCATTCAAGTTTCAGGTCTCCCTTAGTATCATAGCACCCAATAAAGTCAGCCATACCACTTCGCTGTGTGAAACACTCCAATGGCTTCCCACTGACATAGTTCTTCAGCCCCATGTCCTTTCAGCCTCCTGCTCACTTCAGGGCACTGCCCATGGGGGCCTTCCTTTCATCCTTGCATAGCCTTTCCTCAAGGAATTTACCATTTATTTGGAGAGAGTGTGTGTGAGCGGGGGAGGAGGGGATAGAGACATGGGAATAGGCTTCTTGCTTGAGAAGCCTTTACACCAACTGTTTCCTCTGCATGGATATCTCAGGGTTCTCTTTCTGAGTAAGTGATCCCCAGTTTTCATGTCTCAGCTCCAGGGAGGCCCTCCTCCTCTAGCCCCCAATTGTACGTTTAAGAGCCATAAGGGCTATCAGAGACCCATGCTCTACTGTGCCAGATCTCTTCAATTTGCCCCTTCAGATCTAGTTCGCTCTTCTCTGTCCTCCTGTGTGCCACAGAAAGCTGATCTTTGGGCTCCTTGCCCTGCAGTTTCCAATTCGGTTTTTACCTGTCAGGAGGTGAGCAGGGTGGGAGAGGGTGGCCTGCTCTGGGTTGCCTGTTTCTCTACCCACGGCTCTAGCTTCCATCAGGCAGCTCTCTTCACACAGCTATCCTTGTTGGTAATCCCTCTGTCCTCCTGCCCCTTCAGATCCAGGCCTAGTGAGAGCTCCCAGCTCTTCCTACCTCCAGGGTACTGCATTATTGCTTGTTGGGTTTCCTCTACTCCTGTCTTTGGAAATATGTTCTTTACTACTCACAAATACATACTGATACAGTTGTTAATTTCATTGTAATTCTCTGGTTTCCTGTCCTATCTCTAGTCCCTCTCCTCCTACTCCACCCTCCCTTCAAGTAGATAGGGTAGTAAGTTCCATGGGAGAAAGAACCTTTCTTGTTCCCATTCATGCATAGTTAAGAAACTACTTTAATGCCCAACACATTGTAAATGTTAGCTAAAACTTGTTTTGAATAAATCCATTTAAAACAAAATCTAGTAATTTATTTATGTGTTTATATTTGCCTACAAATATAAAGCTTGGAATTTGAGTTTAGTTTCATTTGAAGGTAGTAAAGACTGTAATAAAATTTTCTTGTAACAAAGATCAAGAATTAAAATGGAAGAGACACACACAGAGATAAGAAAGACATTTCTGTTGTTGTTTAAAGGGACAATTTCAGAGGAATAGGAGGAAAGGTACATATGAGAAGGACCTTGGGAAGCAAACACAGAATGTTAGCTAAAGAAAAGTGGTGAGAATCAGCCAGGGGTGTAATATCTAACAGGGAGCTAAGAAACTTGGGTTTTTGTCTTGATTTAACCTTACCTCTCTGTGGCATTTATGAGAGAATTCATTGTCAAACTCATTATCCCAGTGCACATTTTCCCCCACAATAAAATGTCTTTAGGAGACTTGAATTAATATTTTCTTAAAGTGATCTACTTAGTTAATAGGAAGTGTGTTTCACTTAGTCTTGGAGAAACAAAGACAGTTTTATCTTCTCCATTAGATCTCCTGTAAATTGAATTTTTCACAACATCTATGTTCAATAAAGTGTACTGGTCAAACACACATAAATAGCACTGCTTCCTCTAATTAGGACTACTGGTATAAGCAGGTGAAAATCTAATGAAATTATTTAAGAATTTTTAGGTTATACAATCGAATGCATACTTTTTCAGCTAGAAAGTGGGATATTGTTGTAAAGCCCAGTGAAACACGGTTTTGTAAGTGATTGTTCATTCATTCACTGGCTTATTCTTTTATTCTATAAATACTGTTGAGTGTGTATTTTGTGCCAAAGTGCCAGGCTTTGTGAATTCTCGGTGACTCCTGTCCCATGGGTTAAGCAATCTAATTACAGTGTCTCACTTTTGGCCCATGTATCCCCCCACTGAGTCTCTAGACTAGAGAGAAGCTTGGAGGACATATTTTCCAAAGGTTCCCAGGATACTTCTTCACCACAAATGGACCTCTGCAGAATTCTGGCAATGCGTGGACTAGAAAGTTGGAGTCGGGGGAGGAATGGAGAAACTCCTGCTAAAAGCACTATCACTGCTAGCTTAACCACAGAAAGAGGATTTTAAATACACAGATATCCTTGCAGACCTTGAGGAAAACACACAGGATCTAAAAATAAAGATGAAGGCAGGACTGCAGACTGTTAAACCAAAGAATGAAGCCTGCAACAGTAGCGGCCTCAGGAGCACCAGGAGCCTTGGCCTTGCATTCAGCAGCCAAATCAATGGCAGGAAACCTCGCCCTGCATCTGTACCTGCTGGGTAGTTGGTCATGAGACCCCATCCTAATCCTTATCTATAAAGTGAAGCCTGTCAACAGAACAGGGACCACACATCTCCTCGCCCACGACAGTCCTGGGTTATGCCTGTTGTATCTGCATTATTCCTAATAGCACCTGCCTCTCTCTCAGAAATACCTTGATTTGGACAATGAATTACTTGGTCCCTCTATTCAAGGACTAATTGATGAAAAGATGGGCATGGGGGATAAAAAAGCACATAGCAGCTATAATATGTTCATCTAGACCTCGGCTATGGGTAAAAGAGATTTAATAAAATATGTCCCCTGAAAATGAATAGATGAACTCAGCCTGGGGTAAAAAAGTTATACATGTTCATTGTATTTAAAACCTGGGAAATTTAAAAGAAGAGAGAAAATCACTCAGTTCCTTTGCCAAATTAAAACAATGCTAATTTTGTCTTTTTTTTCTGCCCATCCGGTCTTTTTTTTTTTTTTTAGACTGGTTTATATTTTCTTCGGCTTTATTTTACAAATTAATTTTATGTACTGAATTTTCACTAACTATAATGAAGAGCCTTGTCCCCATGTTGTAAACTTTGCAGACAATATTTAGTGCCTGAATTTTTTTCTATTCAGTGGCTGTAATTTAAGTAAAACCCTGTGTAGGGCACTTACATTGTTACCAATGCTGGCTATTAGAACAAATATCACGATGGACATTGCTGAGTATAAATCTTTTTGACATTTAGGATAGATTCTCTAAAGTGAAATTACTGGGTCAAAGAATAAGGTCACCATTCAATTTCTTGACACGCATTATTGCCAATTGGTTTCCAAAAGGGTGTATCAATTTTCATCCCGCTTCCCTTTGACAGGATTGGACAGCCATTTATTACAACATCTTCCTGCACAGGTTATGAATATCCAGAACACTCTGATTCAAGTACTCGCCCCTCACCACCGAGATCCCTGCCCAGGAATTACCCATAAATAACTGCAAGCTCGGCAGGACTTGGCCCACAGGCTATAGTTCACCCACTTCTGATCAAGCCTAATGCAATGGCTGGCACTTTCTTTCATGGATTTTGCTTCAAAAGAAAATCTACTTAGTGGGTCCATAATACCCTAATTCAGTGTCTGAATAATAAGACACAGGCCCCACTAACTTTAACAAGGTTATAAACCAATCCAAGAATGGCAGAAATCTCCTGTAAGAAAAACAATACCTGTAATTTATTTGTGCACAAGCAAAGATAAGTAAACACTGTCTACAGTTTACTTGTGCACAAGTTAAATGGAAAAGACAATCAGTTCCTGGGATGCGCCTGTGTTTTGTAGACAAAGGCACGCTGTCCCCCACAGGCACGAAGATGAGCTGTGTGTGTACTTCACTGCTCAGTGCTGTGCACAGAGAAACCCAGCTGTAAGGTCTGCCCAGAGGGCCACCACGCCCTTCAATTCGACACACAGAAGCAAGGAGAGACTACCTGTGTGGTGGGTAAAGAAGGCTAGAGAACATGAGAGCACGCAGGACAAACCTGCCTGAAAACAGCCAAGTCTCACCAACATAGAAACCAGTTGTGCCCTGGCTGGGTAGACCAGCTGGTTATAGTGTTGCCCTGATATGCCAAGGTTTTAGGTTCAGTCCCCGGTCAGGGCATATACAAGAAGCAACCAATGAATGCATAAATAAGTGGGACAACAAATTGATGCTTTTCTCTCTCTTCGTCTCTCTCTCTCTCTCTCTCTCATATCAATTTTAAAATATTAAAAAATATCTTAGAAAAAGAATAAATCAGATTGCATATGATTTTGTTAAAGAACAGTCAGAGCCCCCAGGAAATGCCACGTAATTCCTAACTCCCTTCTTTCCTTGCCTCCACTCCTACCTTCGTAAGCACCTGTGAATGGAGACAGCACACTGTGCTTTCCTTTCCACTGCAATCTAGGAAGGGTTTTACTGTCTAGTTTATATGAAATGCCTCACAAGCCAAAAATTCTTTCTCTAATGCTATTTTAAAAGGCCATATTCCAGACACATAGCAATTAATAATTAAACTTGTTTCCCTTGACTCAAAGGAAATGCAAAGGCTTTCTTATGAAGCCATTCCAAGAATCAAAACTGCTCTTGTACATCCTTAAAAAAACATGTGCTGCCAGGCTGGCGTGGCTCAGTGGTTGAGCATCGACCTTTGAACCAGGAAGTCACGGTTTGATTCCCAGTCAGGGCACATGCCCAGGTTTCAGGCTTGATCCC